>NW_023494791.1:45330953-45800953 GCF_904425465.1 Colossoma macropomum
AGGGTTAGGATTCTTCAGTGGAGACATCCAATTCACACCTGGCCTAAGAACAGACCTATTTTCTACATTGCTTGTAACTAATTATGAAGGAGAAAGGAAAACCTTGTATCTCCAAAATGGTAACTTTACAGGAGAAGAAAAAAACCTACTTTTAATGTAAGTCAGTGGAACCAGACTTTTTTCCAAGTCAATTTTTGTCATTTCCTTTAGTCCATTCATCATGAAATTTATATACAATGTAAAGGGAAACAGGTGTTTTCAAATTGTTTCAAAAACAACAAAAATGGAGATGCGATGTTTTCTTCCGACAACAGTGATATGTCAGAAGAGAAATCACCAAAAGGTGTAATTCTTGTACATTTTGGCCTCATACTGCTTTGATAGTGAGGGCAGTTGAAATGTTGGGTGTGTGATTAGGAGACGATGTGATTTCTGTTCTTTAGGATTGGACACCATAGCTAAGATGAGCATTTGAACAGGGGCGTTAGAGGATATTAACTCGGCCCTGTACATAGGTGTACAATTATGGACTGTAGACAGGTTGGGATATAATGGAATATAAGTAAACAGAATTCACATTCAGAATACAAAAAAGTGTCTTTATTGAGTCCAAGATATATTTTGTATTCAGAACACAGTTACCTTTTACATGATATGTTATGATGCCCTGATGTGGGCAGCATTTACATAAAATGTTACTAATTTTTCAATATTTATAAAATAGTTCCTCTTAAAAATGATACAGAGCTGCTGGTTATGAAAAATACCACCTGTAGATATTGTGTGCTTGTTTATACTCTTTGTGCTTTCCTATATATTCACAGGCACGACAAATATATGAAGTAAACTCCTGATTCCACAGGATTAAATGAGGAGTCGCAGAGACGTGTTTTCTCCAATCAAAGTACCGTCTGTAAGCCTTATCATTCTTGTCCAGTTTAAGTAGATACTGAGCCAACGCTGATGCATCAGGGAAGTCATTCACATGAATGAACGAATCACCTGGAGCAAACTGTTCATAGTTTTCTCTTGAGGCTCCCAAAACAACAGGCACAGTCCCTACTGTAAGTGGGCCATTGAACTTCTCAGTGATGTAGTCCTTATGGACGGAATTCTCAAACGACAGGTAGAACTTACAGCTGGCTAGGGTAGGGTAGTAATCTTCGTCCTTCATATGTGTTCCAGTTATATTTCCATATAAATTCACTTTTACATGTTTGCTGAGCTCTTCATAGTACTTCATCCTGGTTCCTGTTCCAGTACTGGGGTTGCTGTTAGACACAAACCAGCAGACGAGCTTGTCTTTCTTTGGAAGCACAAACTCCTTGTTTGGGGTTTTGCTGACGGTCAGTAGATTTCGCACAGAGATGTCGGCATCGCGTCTGTAACTAAGCGTGAGGTTGAAGAGATTTTCCAGACCTGGAATTCTTTGAGTATTAGTTGGCGATTCAACATGGAACCAGATCCATTTTTGAAAAGGAGGACGAGGGGATGGAGGAAGGTTGCTCAGATCCATACTGATAGCTTTGTGGAAGATGAGAACCCCATCTGCCTTATTATACAGGCTTCTATCATCCGTCAGGTGACATCCATCAATGTTGTAGAAGGTTTTGCAGTCACTGAAGTCCCACCTGTAGTTCTCAGGCCAGACCCACAGCAGTAAGATAGGTTTTTTTGGTTCAGAAACGTGGGGATAAGGGCGGGATGAGCAGTTCTGTGACATGTATTGGAAAAACAGCAAACATGTGCCAATTCCACCAAGCCAGCCCACGAATATTAGAAAACTCTGACGTGTTCTAGATGAAGTAGGCATTGTTTCTGCAATGGGGAAACAAAAAGAACATGACTGAACTGATGCAATTTAAGTTTTGAAACAAGTTACATTATAGAATTATAAAGTGATGAATGAATCATTCCCAAAAGCAGTGTTTCTTTTATTAACAAACACCTGCTGGAAATTATTCAAAGTATTTGTGGACATTTTAATCTAAATTATTTATAATATCAATCTATATTGTCACGCATGGTAGGAGAAATTCAGCCTGTACAAAGATCACAGTCACATGCTTAAGAAAGAAACATCGCCAAATCTCCTTAAGTGTCATCATGCAAACTTAACACAATAGAACAAATTCAAATGTTTGGAAACAAAGGAACAAAGTGAAAAAGTTCTTTACTTGGTAATGTTTTCTTTTATAGTTCACAAACCCCTTAAAATCTCAGGCTCATTACATACTAAGGCTTATTTTTCAGGAACTACAGGGACCTCAGTGCAAACTGGCTGAGATATTCTTAGGTTATGAAAAATGTTTAGTAAAACTCGGCCCTGGCCCAAAAAAGGTTAAGTTCTGTATGTTAACCAAGTTAGTGTGACGTATAAACTCTAAAGTAATTATATGAGGATAACATGGTAATTTTCAACTGAAATGATTGTAACATTCCAAAAAATGACTATTTAGTCCTGCAAAATACTCTGAAATATCAAGATCTATTGGCTACTGCAATCATTTTACATAAAATATATTAAACAAAAATGTGTTACGAAAAGATTCAACATGAACAAAGTACCAAAAGCCTCACTTTTAGTGAACTGTTAGAAATAAAGGTTCTGTGCAGGTACATTTTTTGTTCATGAAGGTACAAACAATGTAAATGCCCAATGTAAATGTCCAATTGTGTACCTTAAATAAGTTCCATAACCTAATTTTTAACAGAACAATAAAATAAAAAGCCTGGAGATGAGACGGGGAGTGTGGAGTCAATACAGCTTAGAAAATATAATTTCAATGGATTATGATACAGTTATGTTCCCTGATTAAAGGTACTGAGATGTACCCCTGAGGGTACTACCCCAGTGACAAGAGGGGGACTGACCCAGTGATGGTTTTGGACATATTTTTTTCTGTGAGTGTTTGTACCTGTTTATTACCTATAGATGCCTCTGAATCTGGGCTGTAAAAGAAAGCAGTGATTCTAGGTAGTGTTAGGAGTCTTGCCTAAGGACACTTTTTGGTATAGTGCAGGGTGTTTACCTAGGTGGGGATTGCACCCCTGTCTACAGCATAGAAGGCTGAGGTGTTTCCCACTACACTATACTAATACTACCAGGATTCAGACTCTGGCTCTTCTGAGGATGGGGCAGTTAAACTCTAGAACTGGAAAAGTGACAAGGTAAATTTGCTTAGGGTGAGGTCAAAATTCAGTTGCTTGGGTGGTACAACTATCTAGCCCAACTTGCCTAACTTGTCTGATCATTAGGAGGCATGATATCATGAGTGCCAGTGAGCTGCTCCAGTTATTTAAAAATAACTATTACAACATTACAAATATTAAACATGACATCACTGAATGTTTCAATAAAGTCATTGATATCTGATGTCACTTTTTTGGAATGTGAGGTGGAAACATTTCAAATTATTTACTAAAGTGGACAACAGTTCTTTAAATAAATAAATAAATAAATAAATAAATAAATAGAAATATTATAGTTATTGTTATGTAAGTAAAAATAACTGGTTTGAACATTTGTTTGTCCTGCAATGTCCAAAAATGAGCAATTTACATAAAAGTCACGGAATTTACCTAATAAAGCACAAAGCTCTTTATTTTTATTTATTTATTTTTATTTTTACCCGATTTTCTCCCCAATTTAGTCGTCTCCAATTCCAACCGCTAGTTAGTTAGGACTCCCCCAATCACATGATGCTATCAACGCTAAGAGGGTGAAGGCTAACACAGGCTTCCTCCGAGACCTGTGAAGCCAACCACCGCTTCTTTTCGAACTGCCGCTCACGCAACGTCATTGGACAGCCGAACGCGCTCGGAGGAGAGCGCCAACCGCCAGATCTGTTACGTCAGCTAACAGACGCCTGCGCTGACTAGCATCACGCTGAGTGATGGGGGGAGAAGGAGGGGCCACTCAAATTCTTATTATTTCAATTTACCTTTAATTCTTTTTTGTTTTTTTTTTTGTTTTTTTTACCTAAGTGCTTACTGTTTCTAATTTTGACCGCGTTGCCAAACGCTGATGGGTTAAGTGTGAATGTGCTCACTGTAATGTCCTGCCAGCACTGACCAAGAGTGTTACTCTTACTGAAAACTAAGGGAAACAAGGGGAAAGAAACACACAGAATGCAAATAGAGCTAGTGGGCAAGCAGTAAGTTTACCCAAATAGATTCTGTAAACCAAACAAACATAACACTGTATTTCATTCACACAACACAGCTCATGTGATGCTACTCAACATCAATGAGAGAGAAGCAGTTAAAACCCACTGCAATGTCATTTTTCTGAATGTGTCGGTTTCAAAGCTGTCAACGTCAACAGACTAAAGTAAATGGTAATGATTCAACTCAAAAATGCATTTAAAAGTATAAAATCCTCACAAACCTTCCCTTAACTAAAATGTGTGATTACAGTGTGGTGATGTTTGTGCTGTGTTTTTTTTTAAGTCATGAAATAATTAGTTATAGTACATTATAATAGGATTAAAATTACAAAGCTTTGGTACTGAGTTATATATTTATAAGTACATTTATACACATTTATCTAAACACAAAAAAGGTTTGTGTGCATTTTTTATTGCTAGTGCATTGTATCTATTTTTGCTAGTACATTGAGAGAAACTCTGACAAGAACATCCATCTACTGTCGCAGCTTACCTTAAAGGAAATAAAGCCATGTGTCACATTTGCATACGACAACTCCTCAAGGCTGGTTCTGCAACAAGTCTACACAAATGTGCAATCTTTCTAGCCGCGAGCTGTGGCTTCTTAATTGTTCTTAAACGGAATTGGTCTATTTCATTCTCGCACTTTTGTTCAGCCAGCCCAGACCAGTCCTCCAGCCTCATTTGCTGAGTATATATTGAGTTTTTGCTTGTAAATGGTATGAAGTAATTTCATACTTCACTTGGTTCTTTTTCCATAACATTTTCCTTGAAGACATTAACGTTATGTTTCAAACTTGGTATGATATTATAATGGCAGGCAGTCATAAAAGACCGTGAGAGAGTAGGAATCTCAATAAAACATAACAGGAACCAAGTGTATTTCTATATTCTCTTTCAAATCTAAAACGGTACAGCCTTAGCCAGTCAAACACAGATTTGATGTTCTAGCCAAGATTAATACGAAAGCTTATCTTAAGTATAGAGTTTAGTGAGCATTAGTTAGCAATCTTTCTAATGGTGAGGTAAAAATGCTTTGAAGGAAACTTACTGTGAATTATTCACTTGTGTGTTTCTTCTCATATGACTGTACAAAGGTGACACAGCATGACAAGCTGAACGCGCTCGGAGGAAAGCGCCAACCGCCAGATCTGTTACGTCAGCTAACAGACGCCTGCGCTGACTAGCATCGCGCTGAGTGATGGGGGGAGAAGGAGGGGCCATCCCACCCACCCAGAGAGAGCGAGGCCAATTGTGCTCTCTCGGACTCCTGGCTACGGACAGCTGTAGCATCACCAGGGATCAAACTCGCGATCTCCTGACGACAGGGCCAGCGCTTAGACGGTTGCGCCACTCGGGAGCCACACCAAGCTCTTTAGTATGCTATACCACAGTAAACGTTTACCCATAAACACACATAAACAGCACATATCACATTTAACATCCAAACCTTAAATACAAACCACTATACTTGAAGCGCACAGTGGTAGCGTTTTAATTGTTCAAACGATTTTATAGTTGTTAATAATATTATATGTGCTTCATCATTATGTAAATGTCATTATTTGTGTTGGCACTATGATGGATACACTACAAGCTCAAATAAGTTCTGATAACTTGGAAACTAACTAGGAAACACATTGCCATGTTTTATGTTAGATAAGCTCTGCCACTCAAATTCTTATTATTTCAATTTACCTTTAATTCTTTTATTTATTTATTTTTTTTTACCTAAGTGCTTACTGTTTCTAATTTTGACCATGTTACCAAACACTGATGGGTTAAGTGTGAATGTGCTCACTGTAATATCCTGCCAGCACTGACCAAGAGTGTTACTCTTACTGAAAACTAAGGGAAACAAGGGGAAAGAAACACACAGAATGCAAATAGAGCTAGTGGGCAAGCAGTAAGTTTACCCAAATAGATTCTGTAAACCAAACAAACATAACACTGTATTTCATTCACACAACACAGCTCATGTGATGCTACTCAACATCAATGAGAGAGAAGCAGTTAAAACCCACTGCAATGTCATTTTTCTGAATGTGTCGGTTTCAAAGCTGTCAACGTCAACAGACTAAAGTAAATGGTAATGATTCAACTCAAAAATGCATTTAAAAGTATAAAATCCTCACAAACGTTCCCTTAACTAAAATGTGTGATTACAGTGTGGTGATGTTTGTGCTGTGTTTTTTTAAGTCATGAAATAATGAATTATAGTACATTATAATAGGATTAAAATTACAAAGCTTTGGTACTGAGTTATATATTTATAAGTACATTTATACACATTTATCTAAACACAAAAAATGGTTCATGTGCATTTTTTGCTAGTGCATTGTATCTATTTTTGCTAGTACATTGAGAGAAACTCTGACAAGAACATCCACCTACTGTCACAGCTTACCTTAAAGGAAATAAAGCCATGTGTCACATTTGCATGCGACAACTCCTCAAGGCTGGTTCTGCAACAAATCTACACAAATGTGCAATCTTTCTAGCCGCGAGCTGTGGCTTCTTGGTCTATTTTATTCTCGCACTTTTGTTCAGCCAGCCCAGACCACTCCTCCAGCCTCATTTGCTGAGTATATATTGACTTTTTGCTTGTAAATGGTATGAAGTAATTTCATACTTCACTTGGTTCTTTTTCCATAACATTTTCCTTGAAGACGTTAATGTTATGTTTCAAACTTGGTATGATATTATAATGGCAGGCAGTCATAAAAGACCATCAGAGAGTAGGAATCTCAATAAAACATAACAGGAACCAAGTGTATTTCTATATTCTCTTTCAAATCTAAAACGGTACAGCCTTAGCCAGTCAAACACAGATTTGATGTTCTAGCCAAGATTAATACGAAAGCTTATCTTAAGTATAGAGTTTAGTTAGCATTAGTTAGCAATCTTTCTAATGATGAGGTAAAAATTCTTTGAAGGAAACTTACTGTGAATCATTCACTCGTGTGTTTCTTCTCGTATGACTGTACAAAGGTGACACAGCATGACAAGCTGGGAAGCCCAACCCTTCAGCAAATATCCAGTTATGACTCCACCTGGCCCCTACTGCACATTAAAGGGCAACCCTCTTTGTCATCCAGTTCAAATCTTACAAATCTTACTAACGACAACAATGACTATTTTCTACATAGGGAAACAGGAAAATCATCATGAAAGACATTCAATGTTGGATTTGTCATTACTTTACAAAATATTAAAAAAGAAAGAAGTGCAGTTCAAGGCTGGATTACGAAACTGCTGAAAGGGATATGTTTGTACTGGAGCTCTCACTGAAACGGCGAAAGGCAAATCTTCCAGGACAAGAATGTGCATCTGTAGCATGCAGCGTTACCAGGATGTTTATTCTTTCATGTACAATGTCCTTTTTAATGTACAGCATTGCACATCTGTGAAGGCTTCATTAATGATAAATGACATATACAGGTTTTGGAGCAACATATGCTTCCATCCATTTTTTTTCAGAAAAGCCTTTGCTTGTTGCAAGTTACATTCTGCATGTATCATGGCTCCATACTAAAAGAATCTGGTTGCCAAACTGGCCTGTCTGCAGTTGACAGGCAAGCCAGTTTAGTACCTGGATTCTTTTACTATGGACCAGTGCTGTTGCAATATGTGCAGAATGTGGTTTGACGTTGTCTTGCTGAAATAAGCAACGGCTTCCTTCAAGAAGACCTATTATGTTATGTTATCTTGCCGTGGTTCTCTGTTTTCCTTTCTCCAAACATAAAGCATCTCATTTATACCAAAAAGATCTATTTTGGTCTCATCCATCCACAAAACATTGTCCCAGTAGCCTTCTGGCTTGTCCATGTGATCTTTATGTCCATGTGAACTTTTAAGCACCACTGTATATCAACATACATTCACTAGATATTTCAAGTTCAAAGCCACAAAAATCATATAGAGTTATAAGTGGCAAGAGTTCCTGTAAGGTTGTAAAAATAGATCTCCCCCAAAATCATAACATTTAGACAGTACAACTAATTGGTGTGGTGAGTTGTTTATGGCTTGAGATAAGAGGGAAGAAGAGGTCTAGGAACCCTAGTGTCCTAGTCCTGGCCAGAGGGAACCAGTAGCAATCGCTTTGGTAAAGAAATGTTCATTACTTCTGGGGACTCAGGCTGTTACTGAACTTTGGTTACCAACATTGACCAGCATTGAGACATACAAAAAGAAGGACACACACACACACACACACACACACACACACACACACACAGTCCCCTCCATAATTATTGCCACCTCTGGAAAAGATGAGTAAAAAGCATTATAAGAAATTCATCTTTTGGTGAATTAGCTTAATCTGACAGTAAAACAATGAGAAAAATCCAACCTTAAGTAAATTTATTCTGAGATCAAAGAATCAAGACAAGAATCATCAAGACAAAAATTATTTTTAACAAAACCACATGTGCCACAATTATTGGCACCCCTTGAAATGTATATTTTACATGTGTCCAGGAACCTTTAAGCAGCAATCCATGACTTCCTGTACGGAGCTATATATATTAGGTAACACAAAGGTCAAATTCCTTTAGTCATTCTTCAACATGGAAAAGACAAGAGAACATAAAATAATTAAATAAAATTAATATAAAACGCTACCGAACTGAAAATGTGCATGTCTACAGTCAGGACAGTCATTAAAAAGTTACAGTCAGCTAGAACTGTGACATACTTGGACATAAATTTATTTTGCGCTCGCACACAGTGAGGAAGACGGTAAAACGAGTTAAGAGTTACAGAAAAAGGAAGCATCCTGGGGTCACCAAGTCTGCAAAATTACCATCAGTAGCCACCTCAAAGCCAACAGATTATTTGGAAGTCATACCAAGGAAAAAGTCTTTTCTGTCATCTAACCAAAAAGGAGAGCACCTTGGAGTGTCAGCAGTTTGTCTATAACAGCTTGTTGAGGATGCGGAGATTTGTATTAAACCTGTTACAAGTTATTGGCCTCCCAATTTAAACACCTACAGAAATGATTTTGGGCACCAAAAAGTCAAAAATAACTGAATTTAACAGATTACACTATATTTTTCCATTCAACCAACTCTTCCTGTTGTGATGTTTCAATGATGTCATGTCATGTCATGTCTGATATGCAAACATAGCATATACATGTTAATGTAGTGGTTGTTCTCCAAAGGCAGCCTGAGTTGGTAACCAAAGATTTATAACTTTATGGCTGGGTTTTTAAGCCTTTTCTTCCTTACGGTTCAGACACAGATGTTTTTGCAGAATACAGTTCTTCAACATTGTTCATCAAGGTACAAACAATGTAAATGTACCCTCAAAATGTACCCTACTACAACAGTGGTTTTAAGGTTTAATTGTGTACCTTAAATAAGTTTTCTCAGCGGAAAAGTATTTATTTGTACCTTTTCATTACCCAATTTGTTTTTAAACAGAACAATAAAATAAAACGCCTGGAGACAAGACTGGGTGTGTGGAATGTGTATGAGCTGTAACAGCATATTTTCTCTTATGTGATTAGACATGTGTAATAGGGTAAACTCCATAAAGGTTTGTCTGATTGTAACAGCAGGTGTGTAATTAACTGCATTATGAGAGTACTTACATTGTATCTGCACTGGAAATTACATCTTGGTCCCACTTGATATTGTCACTAATAACTGTGTAGTTACATGTGAACAACATATGCAACAACAATGTAACTACTAAAGATTTAGTCACTGTTACAGATGGTTTAGAGAAATACACCCTATGTAATTACACATATGTATCAATTTCAGTTTTCCCTCATGTAATTACACAAGTGTATCTTAATAGTTGTAACAGTCAATTATCTCTCATGTAATTACACAAGGGTAATGACATACATGTAATTACATTCTGAATCAGACTGGAAGAGCATTTTTTTTTTTTCCCAGCAGTAAAAGAAAGTATGTGATACCTTACATTAAGACATTACTTGGTATCTGCCAGCCTTTCTAACATTTAGCTAGCACTTATGTTGCTAATGCTGTGACACAGTAAACAGTTTCAACTTTAAACCATTCTCTAATATGACAGTACAGCAGATCTCCCCCTATCTTATCATGTAACTTTTATGGCATTAATTAAATGTGTTGCATTACCATCAAAGCAATATCTATATTACCACTCCATTATTACACAGTACCTACATAGGAACTACACAGGAACTGTCCACTTATTTTAAAGTGTAACTTTAACACTGCACTACAGGAAAGTTCCTATGTAGAAGATATACTTGTGTAATTACATGAGGCAAAACTGAAGTTGATACACACATGTAATTACATAGGCTGTATATCTGCGATCCATCTGTAACATTGCCTAAATCATCAGTAGTTAAAGTGTTATTGCATATGTTTTTCATGTGTAACTACACAGTTATCAGAGACAAATTAAAAGTGGGACTGACATCTTTCTAAACATTTAGGTAACTATAGTAATATGCTTGTCAAAAAAATCAGCTCACCCTATTACCTGTCATATCATAAGAGAAAATATACTTTTATAACAGTGGAGATACACTTGTGTAATCACATGCGTTAAAACAGAAGTTGATACACATGCATATTTACATAAGCTGTACTACTATTCAACTAAGCTGTACATAAAACCATAACAGTGGATGCATTACCAGTAGCTACATAGTTGTTAATTGTATCGTTAATGTGAAGCTACAGAATTGTATGTAGGATATGTAGAATATGTAGGAAGCAGGTAGTCTTTTGAATTTTAGCCCCAGCATGGAAAGAGGGATGCAATTGCATTGGTGCTAGATAAGACTTGCGGTGGTAATTTGTTGACCAAAAAGTACTTGTAAAGTGAAGGTTGTTGCATGAAACAGTGCGGTGTTATGTTCATTGATATAAAACATTTTTAAAAGTTCATGAAATGACCACAATGTACAATGATGGGTGACTGAATATTCTTCTTGTTTAGCAAGTGTGTAATTGGGTTCAATGATGGTCAGCGGTCAGCAGCTTAAATGTAAAGAAAAGCCATTTTGTCCTTTGAAAATCAAACCACACTGGGAGCCACAACATTTTATGTCCATTTTACCATCTTGGCTGTAAATAGGACTCAGTATGTGCTAATGTGCTAGTGTAGGCTAAAAAATGTAATATAAACAAATGCAAACTTGCTCTGCTTTAAGCTTTAGCTTAGCTATAGCCACTTTTCTCACATCTCCGGCAGGAAACGTTTCAGCTAAAGTGGAACGGTTTCTTGTAAAATATCTCTCAACATTTATTTTTTTTCACAGGCTGAAGTCAGTTTCTCATTTACCAGAATTCTTGTTGCAATTTTCCCATTCCACCTTAAATGTAATACACAATGTAACTGCTGCACCATTTAAGTTGGAACGGGAAAAGTCAAAGAAGAAGCTGGCGAATGAGGAGCTGACTTCAGCTCTGTGACTTTTTAGTGTTTGACAGTTCCTCTTTGCAGAATAATCAGCGCTTAAAATGCAAAAAAGTCTCCAAATTATCAATGTTCATCTTATATCTCTCTCTCATTGCCTTTTCGTTAGCTACTAGCCAGGCGAGAATTTGTCTGTGTTGCTATGGTGACCAGCAGTCTGCATGCCAGTGTTCAAGCTTAAAGGGTAAATTAAAAGTTATAGGCTACCTTAACTCCAGTGACCCTTTATTGTTAAAACTGTGTTAGAACAATCAGCAGAGCTTTATATCACTGTAAAGAAGGATTATATTATTTTTTTACCTAAAACTCTAGTTCTGGTGTGGAGCCACAACAGGGCAGAACAAGAGCTGCATGCGGCTCTGGAGGAGTATGGGGCTCATCCTTCAGTCTTACTACTCCCATCAAACCTTCCTTGTGATACTGGACACGAGAGTAAATCTAATGTTTAAGGCTTTTAGAGAGTTCAGCTCCTGAAGTCTTAACCACAGGTGGGACCGAATAACTTGGACTCAAAACCAATTCACATCACGAATTTGATGACTTGAGACTTGACTTGAGAAAATCAAGAAAGACTTGCGACTTGACTTTGACTTCAACACCAGTGGCTTGAACTTTGACTAGGACTTCAGCTTTATGATTTAGAAAGACTCAAGACCAAAAGTGGAAGAAACATGGAGAATCTGACTGCAGAGTGCTACACACTCGAATCGAGACTCGACTATCATGACTTGGGACCTGACTCAGGACTTGAGTGTCAAGAATTGGGACTTACTTGTTAGTTGCAACTAAGTGACTTTTTCCCACCTCTGGTTTTAACCACTGGGAGGGCTGGCTTGGCTGTATCTGTCTAGTTGCATGTAGGAAAGTCCTGATTTTACAATCTTGCAGGGTTTCAATATTTTAACCCTAAACCTGTCTAACAATGAAATCAAAGAATTACTACAATGCTTACAATACTATACCTCAGGGTGTTCACACAACAAATATTTCTGTTTATTTCTATGCAATAAAACTAAACTAAAACTGATTGATGCCGTCTCATGAAGTCATTGTTTAGCGGAATGCATGTCAATCATGCCACCGGTTCTGGTATGATGTAAACAAAGAGCTCACAATGAGTGTATGGCAAAAAGCCAAATAACCAAGTATGAATTCATTAATAGATGCAAATGTTTGGATACCGCACTGATAAATGAGCATCAGTCTGTGCAGTCTGTTTGAACATGATGCTGTGAGTACGTACACATTTAAAAAAGATGGTTCTTCAAGGGTTCTTTAGTAAAGAAAATGATTCTATAAAGAGCCATGAACACTCAAAGAACCTTTTCCACGATTAAAGGGTTCCTTTCATCACAAAAGTGTCCTTCAGATTGATGGAGAATGTGTTTTAGATGGTTCTACATAGGACCTTTTTGAAAAAAAAGATTCTGATGTTAAAAGCTTGACATTGTAAAAATAGATGTCAGGACCTTTTTATGTATTCTTTTTGTTTTGTTAAATAAATAAAGAGAAATTATGTGCTACAATTGAGCCGAACTGAAGAAAATTTGTTGTTCTGTTTGTCTTCATTTAAGTTCAGTTAGAAGAGAAGACAATAGAGCGAATAACACAATCACATCGATTTAGCACTGATAAACATATATGAACATTATGTGTATAAAAACATACATAAACCATCAAATCATTATTACATGATCTGCTTTATCAGGCACCTGAAATAGAGCCTTACTACGAAGGTATACATTTCCCCTCTTAGTTCATCTGGAGAAAGATGACATTAGCTTTCTCTGTAACTCAAACATGAACCTGTAGGATAACTTTCTGTTAACATCAATCTTCAAATACTTTTGTTCGCATGCCAGGTTATTAAAAAAAAGGAAAATCAGCAGGTCACATTCTCTGATCAGCAGCGCTCAAGTTGTTGCACATACCTGTAAGCAAATGTGACAGATAAGGAAAGGTAAAACTATTTGTTTTAAAGATAAGTGCAGTGTTACAACAGCAAGACATAGAAATGCATCGTACAAACACACTGAACTTATCATTTGAAGAAAATACATCATATATTGTACATAAAGCAAACACCTAAACGTTAGTCAGACTAATGTTTATTTATATATATTTCAGGCACACACAATCACACACACACACACATATCTGTATATATATATAGGAAAAATGGAAAAAACCTACTTTACTTTCAATGTAAGTCAATGGAACCAGACTTTTTTCCGAGTCATTTTTTGTCATTTCCTTTAGTCCATTCATCATGAAATTTGCATACAATGTAAAGGGAAACAGGTGTTTTCAAATTGTTTCAAAAACTCAAAAACGACAAAAATGGAGATACGATGTTTTCTTCCGACAACAGTGATAGGTCAGAAAGGAAACCACCAAAAGGTGTAATTCTTGTACATTTTGGCCACATACTGCTTTGATAGTGAGGGCAGCAGAAATGTAGGGTGTGTGATTAAGAGAAGATGTGATTTTGTTCTTTAGGATTGGACACCATAGCTAAGATGAGCATTTGAACAGGGGCGTTAGAGGATATTAACTCGGCCCTGTACATAGGTGTACAATTATGGACTGTAGACAGGTTGGGATATAATGGAATATAAGTACTCAGAATCCACATTCAGAATACAAAAAAAGTGTCTTTATTGAGTCCAAGATATATTTTGTAAAGGCAGTATTCAGAACACAGTTACCTTTTACATAATATGTTATGATGCCCTGATTTGGGCAGCATTTACATAAAATGTTACCAATTTTCCAGGATTTACAAAATAGTTCCTTTTAAAAATGACACAGTGTTGCTGGTTATGAAAAATACCACCTGTAGATATTGTGTGCTTGTTTATACTCTTTGTGCTTTCCAATATATTCACAAGCATGACAAATATACGAAATAAACTCCTGATTCCACAGGATTAAATGAGGAGTCGCAGAGACGTGTTTTCTCCAATCAAAGTATTGTCTGTAAGCCTCATCATCCTTGTCCAGTTTAAGTAGATACTGGGCCAACGCTGATGCATTAGGGAAGTCATTCACATGAATGAATGAATCACCTGGAGCAAACTGTTCATAGTTTTCTCTTGAGGGTCCCAAAACAACAGGCACAGTCCCTACTGTAAGTGGGCCATTGAACTTCTCAGTGATGTAGTCCTTATGGACGGAATTCTCAAACGACAGGTAGAACTTACAGCTGGCTAGGGTAGGGTAGTAATCTTCGTCCTTCATACGTGATCCGGTTATACTTCCATATAAATTCACTTTTATATGTTTGCTTAACTCTTCATAGTACTTCATCCTGGTTCCTGTTCCAGTACTGGGGTTGGTGTTGGACACAAACCAGCAGACGAGCTTGTCTTTCTTTGGAAGCTCAAACTCCTTGTTTGGGGTTTTGCTGACGGTCAGTAGATTTCGCACAGAGATGTCGGCATCGCGTCTGTAACCAAGCGTGAGGTTGAAGAGGTTTTCCAGAGCTGGAATTCTTTGAGTATTAGTTGGCGATTCAACATGGAACCAGATCCATTTTTGAAAAGGAGGACGAGGGGATGGAGGAAGGTTGCTCAGATCATATTTGATAGCTTTGTGGAAGATAAGAACCCCATCTGCCTGATTATACAGATTTCTGTCATCCGTAAGGTGACATCCATCAATGTTGTAGAAGGTTTTGCAGTCACTGAAGTCCCACTTGTAGTTCTCAGGCCAGACCCACAGCAGTAGGATGGGTTTTTCTGGCTGAGCAGCTAGAGTGGTATTGGGAGCGGGATCAGTGTTCTTTGGGATTTTGTCAGAATTTGGTTTAGAAATGTGGGGATAAGGGAAGGATGAGCAGTTCTGTGACATGTATTGCAGAAACAGCAAACATGTGCCAATTCCACCAAGCCAGCCCATGAATATTAGAAAACTCTGATGTGTTCTAGATGAAGTAGGCATTTTTTTTCTGTAATGGGAAAACAAAAAGAACATGACTGAACTGATGCAATAGAAGTTTTCCAACAAGTTACATTATAGGATTATGAAGTGATGTATGAATCATTCCCAAAAGCAGTGTTTCTTTTATTAACAAACACCTGCTGGAAATTATTTAAAGTGTTTGTGGACATTTCAATCTACATTATTTATAATATCAATCTATATTGTCACGCATGGTAGGAGAAATTCAGCCTGTACAAAAATCACAGTCACATGTTTATGAAAGAAACATCTCCAAATCTCCTTAAGTGTCATCATGCAAACTTAACATAATAAAACAAATCCAAATGTTTGGAAACAAAGGAACAATGTGAAAAAGTTCTTTACTTGGTAATGTTTTCTTTTATAGTTCACAAACCCCTTAAAATCTCAGGCTCATTACATACTAAGGCTCATTTTTCAGGAACTACAGGGACCTCAGTGCAAACTGGCTGAGATATTCTTAGGTTATGAAAAATGTTAAACTGTAATGTAAAACTAAAATATAAAACTGGTCCTGCAAATTTAGTCCTGCAAAATACACTGAAATATCAATATCTAGTGGCCACTGCAATCATTTTAGGTAAAAGGTATTGAACAAAAATGGGTTATGAAAAGATTCAACATGAACAAAGTACCAAAAGTCCCACTTAGTTCACTGTTAGAAATAAGGTTCTGTGCAGACACATTTTTTTTTCATGAAGGTACAAACAATGTAAATGTTTTCTCAAAGGTACAACAGTGGTTTTAAGGTCCAGTTGTGAACCTTAAATACGTTTTTCCAGGTGAAAAGTTCGTATTTGTACCTTTTCATAAGCTGATGTTTTAAAACAGAACAGTAAAATAAAAGCCTGGAGATGAGACGGGGTGTGTGGAGTCAGTACAGCTTAGAGAATATAATTTCAATGGATTATGATACAGTTATGTTCCCTGACTAAAGGTACTGAGATGTACCCTTGAGGGTCCCACCCCAGTGACAAGAGGGATACTGCCCCAGTGACAGTTGAGTACCTTTTTTCTGACAGTGTATTTACCTGTTTATCACCTATTAATGCATCTGAATCTGGGCTGTAAGAGAAAGCAATGATTTTCACAATAGTTCTAAGGAGTCTTACAATTAACCTACGATAACTACCCTACTTTGTGCTGCCACTTAACGCCATACAACTTCCCAATACATATAGAGGTGTTTCTGATTTATTTTCCAGGTAGACAATGTAGGTGTCCAAAACATAATGCTACTAATATGAAGAAACACATGAAAAATAAATACATTTATTAATGCCAATAAATTGTGCAATGATCCTTTAAAAATCATGAAAAAGAAATCAAAATATTTTTGAAAAATTTGAAATGAAGCACTTGGAATGTATATGTTTCAATTCCAAAAAACCTACAAGCAAAATCTGCAGTAAGTGTTACTCCAACTGCAGTACTTTGAATGTGTATACAGATATTAAAAAAACATCTTTGTAAGAAAAAGGCTAGACATGTCAGTTCGGTGGCTCAGGAGCTGCTAGCAGAGTATAATGCTGTTTATAAAGCCAACAACAAGTTAGGGTGTGGATACTGCACCTGCCATCTGTGCGTTCTGGAGAATGAACTGATTATATTCAGAATCACATATGGTATAAACACTGAGCCTTCCCTGTATGTGATAAACTATTTTGTTTACTGGTTGGAAAAGACAGGTGCATTTAAGAGATCCTGTTAGTGTAAATCTCATGAAAATTAATTATCTGTAAATTTCATTAGTGTTAATATGAATCAATATTAATCCTTAACATTAATGTTCAGACCTTTCCATTTTTTTCAAAGAGAAAATGAAGGTAATGCTTTCTAGAAAGCTTGTATTTATAAACAGTTATAAATGTGCTTCAAAGTCTTTGTAACTTGGTAACAATGCTTTTTAAGCATACTCATAAAATGTAATACTTTGTTCATGTTGAATCTTTGTATGACACATAATTATTCAACGCTTTTCGCCTAAAATAATTGCAGTGGCCACTAGAACTCTTTCGTGATATTTCAGTGTATTTAGCAGGACTAAATAGTTATTCTTTGGGAATATTTATTTGGAAATTACCATCATGTCCTCATCATAAAGTTACCTTAGAGTTTTGGTGTCATATTTACCTGGTTAACACCCAGAACTTATCCTCTTAATGGCCAAGGTCCATAGCTTTATTACACACTTCTGTAACCTAAGCGTAGCTCAGCCAATTTGCATTGAGGTCCCTCTAGTTACTCAATAGTATGCCTTAGTATGTAATAAGCTGTTTTGCAATGTGCAAATGTGCTTTTCTCTTGGAAAGAATTTATTTAAGGTACACAGTTGGACATTGAAACTACTGTTGTACATTTGAGGGTAAATGTATATTATCTATATCTTGAAGAACAAAAATTGTATCTGTACAGTGCTCCTTTTTCTACAAAGCATTATTCGAGTTTATACATATGCTTAAATCATTGTTACCAAGTTACAAAGATTTATGAGCTCATTTATAATGGCATATTGGGATCAATATTTGTGAGAAATCCAACTGTGGACTTCAAAAAGTGCTTTTTTTGAAGTGCTACAGTTTGTTAGCTTGTGCATCAACACTTGTGAATTTTTCTAGCACCAGTACAACTTGTCCAAAACCTCATCTACTGCTCTGATCATGCTTTTGCTCCAGGAATGCCATACAAAACACCTTCCCCATCTCCCCCATCAGATTTAACAGAAATACACTCACTGGCCACTTTATTAATATCTACAGTTATTACATACTTAGTACATACTTAGTATCTTAGTATCTCCCTTTTATAAGGTCCTGCCATTATTTCTACTTCAAGCTGCAGTCCTTCTAGTTGCTCTGCATAATCGTTGCCATTATTTTACCCCATTCATCAGTGGTCACTGACATGGTAGTGGTATGTTAGTGCGTGTTGTACTGGAGTTTTTTGACACTTACTATCCACTCTATTAGACACACCTGTCTTCTTGGTAGATGTAAAGTTAGAGATCATAGCTCATTTCTTTCTGAAAAGTTTGTGTTCGTTATCCTCTCATTTTTCATCAGTGGCTATTTTCTGACCATAGGGTGCAGTTGGGTGAATAGTTTTGGCTGGTTATGGTTTGCTCAATGTCAAGTTAAGTCAAACGTTCTCTTAACTCACATGTAGTTCTGCATCTCACTTTATTGCAACCTGCAGATTAATGCTGCGTTCACATGTTTGAGATGAAAAAATGTAGTTCCTCACTTCATAGTGGAATTGAAGCCATGCAAATGTTGGCATGGTTACCATGGTGCCGAGGAAAATTGATGATTATTAAAGGAGAGGTTTTGCAGTGTATATTGTTCATTCATGGCAGAAAAAAGAGGAGGACGCTGTGCACTCTTTTATGTTTGCTATCTAAAACTGGGTTCATCTGTAATTCAACAATAACACGTTGGGCATCCACGACTCCCAAAAAATCGACATCTACTTAATTCACCACTGCAGTTCACTGCTGATGGAGCGCTTAGTGCTGCAGTCTGTGGAAATGCTGTCGCTTGCAGTTCCATTCAAAATAATGTAATATCCGTTTTCTATTGTTCATCTACCGAAAAGCAGGTGAACACAGCATAAGACTCCCATTAAGTCAGTGGGCACATTTTACTCTTACATAGCTGAGCATGGAGGGCTATGATGGTTACATCTACATTTACGGCATTTGGCAGATGCTCTTGTCCAGAGTGACTTACAATTTGATCATTTTACACAAGTAGGTGAAGGTAGTGTTGGGAGTCTTGCCCAAGGACACTTATTGGTATAGTGTAGGGTGCATACCCAGACAGGGATTGAACCCCAGTTTACAGTGTAGAAGGCAGCTGTATTACCCACTACACTATGCTAATGTTGCCAGGATTCAGAGTCTGGCTCTTCTGAGGATGGTGCAGTTAAACAGCTACATCACTCTAGAACTGGGAAAGTGTGGACTTCTATATCCAAATGGAATGACAAGGTAAATTTGCTTAGGGTGAGGTCAATATTCAACAATTTGGGTGGTGCAACTGTCTAGCTGCCTGATCATTAGGAGACATGATATCACGAGTGCAAGTCCCAATGACACCACCGCCCTCCATGGTAAAGAGTCTGAGAGTAGGAAGCATTACCCCCTCCGCCTCAGTCTAAAGATACCATGTGATGACATTCATGACAACCATACTGGTTTCCAGCAGAACTGGGGCAGTTTTAGCTGAGAATGAGGCTTATTTTTATTAAGCTCATTTTAAATTGTGTTGTCAACCTGACTGAGATGCAGTGCTAAAAACATGTCAGTAGAACTTTTGACTTTGTAGGTGAAAACAAAACAACAAAAAAAAATCTATGAAATCATTTAGTTTTTCATTTTATATTGACCTGACAAAATTTCTAATCAACACAAAGAATTTGGTAATTATGATGATTATGAAATGTTCTGGTCATTTTACTTTTATTATTATTATTTAAGCATTGGTGAACAAACCTGCAATTCTAAGTTAATATACTTAAAAAACCCAACACAGCATATTAGAATGACTGTTTTTATATGTTTTATGTAAGATAAGCTCTGCAACTTTACCTTTCAGATCAGTTTTTCAGATCTAAAATTTCACTTGATTACATATTTTAATAGTTAAGTGCTTACTGTTTCAAATTTTGACCATGTTGCCAAACACTGATGGGTTAAGTGTGAATGTGCTCACTGTAATATCCTGCCAGCACTGACCAAGAGTGTTAGGCAAGTTGCTGAAAACTAAGGGAAACAAGGGGAAAGAAACACACAGTATGCAAATAGAGCTAGTGAGAAAGCAGTAAGTTTACCCAAATAGATTCTGTAAACCAAACAAACATAACACTGTATTTCATTCACACAACACAGCTCACTTAATGTGGTGGTTTCAAAGCTGCCAACGGTAACAGACTGAAGTCAAACTGTAATGATTCAACTCAAAAACGCATTCAAAAGTATAAAATCCTCACAAACGTTCCCTTAACTAAAATATGGGATTACAGTGTGGTGACGTTTGTGCTACATGTTTTAACGTCATTACATAGTTAATTATAGTACATTATCATGGGATTAGAGTTTAGAATTATGCTTACAAAGCTTTGGTACTGAGTTATATATTTATAAGTACATTTATACACATTTATCTAAACACAAAAAAGGTTCATGTGCATTTTTTTGCTAGTGCATTGTATCTATTTTTGCTAGTACATTTAGAGAAACTTTGACAAGAACATCCATCTACTGTCACAGCTTACCTTAAAGCAATTAAAGCCACATGTCCCATCTGCACTCAACAACTCCTCAAGGCTGGTTCTGCAACAAGTCTACACAAATGTGCAATCTTTCTAGCCGCGAGCTGTGACTTCTAAAATGTTCTTAAATGGAATTGGTCTATTTCATTCTCGCCCTTTTGTTCAGCCAGCCCAGACCAGTCCTCCAGCCTCATTTGCTGAGTATATATTGACTTTTTTGCTTGTAAATGGTATGAAGTAATTTCATACTTCACTTGGTTCTTTTTCCATAACGTTTACCTTGAAGACGTTAACAAGAGATGTTTCAAACTTGATAGGATTGTATAATGGCAGGCAGTCATAAGTGACTGTCAGAGAGTAGGAATCTCAATACAAGATAACAGCAGCCAACCGTATTTCTATATTCTCTTTCAAATCTAAAACGGTACAGCCTTAGACAGTCAAACACAGATTTGATGTTCTAGCCAAGATTAATACGAAAGCTTAAGTATAGAGTTTAGTTAGCATTAGTAAGCGGTCTTTCTAATGGTGAGGTAAAAATTCTTTGAAGGAAACTTACTGTGAATCATTCACTCGTGTGTTTCTTCTCATAGGACTGTACAAAGGTGACACAGGATGGTCACCTGGGAAGCCCAACCCTTCAGCAAATATCCAGTTATGACACCATCTAGCACCTACTGCACACTAACAGGCCACCCTCCACTGTTCAGGGCTTTATCAGGTATCCGTTTCAAATCTTAGGGGGCCAAGCACCAAAGTGTATATATATATATGCAGAATGCAATTTGCAATATAAACCCTATATTTCATTGACAAAGGTATAAAGACAACAAATCAAATGCTGAGAAATTGAGAAACTGAGAAATTCTATTTTCTTTTGAAAAATATATGTCCATTTTGATCTTAATGCCAGCAACCCACATGTTTCAAAAAAGTTGGTACAGGGACAATAAAAGACTGGTAAGTTGAGTAATGCTGGAAAAAAAACACCTGGTGCAGCATCTCATGACTAATTAGATTAATTGGCAACAGGTCAGTAACATGATATTAAAATAGCATTACAGAGAGGTCGAGTCTTTCAGAAGTAAAGGTGGGGAGGGGTTCACCACTCTGTGTAAGACTTTGTGGGCAAAAAGTTCAACAATTTAAGAATAATGTTTCTCAATGTAAAACAGCGAAGGGCTTGGGGACTTCATCATCTACGGTACACAATATCATTATACTATTCAGAGAATCTTGAGAAATCTTCATATGCAAGGGTCTTCAAAAAGTCTTCAAAATAACAGAAGTTCAGTTCAAGCCTGGATTACAAAGCTGCTGAAAGGGATCTGATTGCACTGGAGCCCTCACTGAAATGGCAAAATGCAAGTCTGGGGGGAAAAAAATGAATGTGCATCTTTAGCATGCAACATTCCCAAGATGTTTATTCCTTGATGTAGAATGTCCTTTGATGTCACATATGAGATTAAAAATCTATAGATTAAAAAAGAGATGATACTGTAGTGGAAATCACTGCATGGGCTCAGGAACACTTCTGATATATTGTCTGTGAAAACAGTTTGTCACTATATCCACAAATTCAAGTTAAAACTCAACCATGTGAAGAAGAAACCATATATGAAGAGGATCCAGAAACACTGGTGCTGTCTCTGAGCCTGAGCTCAGATGGAAAAGTATCCTGTGGTGTGACAAATCGAAATTTGAAATCCTTTTTGGAAATCATGGATGCCGCATTCTCTGGGCTAAAGAGGAGAGACACCATCTGGCTCAGTGCATAGTTAAAAAGCCAACATCTGTGATGGTATGGAGGTGCATAAGTGCACATGGCATGGGTGACTTGCACATCTGTGGAGGCTTCATTAATGCTGAAAGATATATACAGGTTTAGGAGCAACATATGATTAGTCCTGCACATTGGCTTGGTGGAATTTTAGCTCATTCCTCTGTACAAAACAGCTTCAACTCTTTTATGTTGGTGAGCTTCCTCCCACGAACTACCACTTCAGGCCCTTCCAAAACATTTCTAGGACTAAGATGAAGACTTTGACTTTTCAAAATATTAACTGTATTTTTCTTTTACTATTCTTTGGTAGAATGACTTGTATGCTTAGGTCATTGATTTGCTGCATAACCCATGTTCTCTTCAGTTTCACCTCATGGAAAGATGTCCTGACATTTTCCTTTAGAATTTGCCGGTATAATTCAGAGTTCATTGTTCCATCAATAATGGCAGGCCGTCCTGGCCCTAATGCAGCAAAACAGGCCCGAACCATGAAACTACCACCACCATGTTTCACAGATGGGATAAGGTTTGTTATGTTGGAATGCAGTGTTTCCTGTGCAGTGATTCCTTTCTCCAAACATAGCGCTTCTCATTTAAACCAAAGAGATCTATTTTGGTCTCATCCATCCACAAAACATTATTCCAATAGCCTTCAGGCTTGCCCATGTGATCTTTATGTCTGTGTGAATTGTTAAGCACCACTGTATATCTGTATAAATTCAATATATATCAAAGTTCAAAGCCACGAAAACCATATAGAGTTATAATTCTGCCACAGCCTTGGATGGAAGGTGAGTTCTGGTGTGCGGTACCACACACACACACACACACACACACACACACACACATACACAGTCCCCTCCATAATTATTGCCACCTCTGAAAAAGATGAGTAAAAAGATTTATAAGAAATTCATCTTTTGGTGAATTAGCTTAATCTGACACTAAAACAATGAGAAAAATCCAACCTTAAGTAAATTTATTCTGAGAAATAAATGTCCGTCATCAAGACAGAATTATTTTTAACAAAAACACAATTATTGGCATTTTTTCCATGAATATTTTACATGTTTAAGTTGATCAGAGTCTCCAGGAACATTCGAGCAGCAATCCATGAGTTCATGTTTTACTGAGGTATATATATCAGGTAAGTTAAGTTAGTTGTTCTTCAACATGGAAAAGACAAGAGAACACAGAATTCAAATAAGCATGTCTACAGTTAGGACAGTCATCAAAAAGTTCCAACTGTGACAAAGCTGGACCCATGTTTATTTTGCCCCCATGCACAGTGAGGAAGGAGGATGGTAAAAAGAGTTGAGTTACAGAAAGAGGAAGTGTTCTGGGGTCATAACGAATTTACCATCAGATGCCACCTCAAAGCCAACAGATTTGTTTAGGAAGTCATACCAGGAAAAAAGTCTTTTCTGTCATCAACGAGAGCACCTGGAGAGTCAGCAGTGCGTCTATAACAGTTTGTTGAGGATGCAGAGATGGTCTGTATTAAACCCGTTACAAGTTATTGACCTCTCAAGTTAAACACCTACAGATATGAATTCAGGCACCAAATAAGGTCAAAAATAACTGAATTTAGCAGATTATAAACAAATTGTATTTACTCAGTTAATTAAAAGTCTACTAAAACTCTACTGAATGTATTCACTGCAACTACATCATTGATATGTTGTTGATATTACTGTGAGTCTGTTGAGTGTTTATTACCTAAAAAGGAACACTCAAAATAAAGTGTCACCACACACTATATTTTTCCATTCAATCTGCTCTTCTTGTTGTGATGTCTCAATGCTGTCATGTTATTTATCTGATATGCAAATGTAATGTATACATGTTAATGTCGTGGATGTTCTTCAAAGGCAGCCTGATTAGGTAACCAAAGATTTATAACTTTGTGGCTGGGTTTTTAGACCTCTTCTTCCTCATGGCTCAGACATGATTTTGGTGGAAAACAGGTACATTTTTCATTCATCAAGGTACAAACAATGCAAATTTACCCTTAAAGGTACAACAGTGGTGTTAAGGTTTAATTGTGCACCTTAAAAAAGTTTTCTCAGTGGAAAAGTACATATTTATATCATTTCACAAGCTATTTTTTAAAAACAACAATAAAATAAAAAGCCTGGAGATGAGACGGGGTGTGTGGAGTCAATACAGCTTAGAAAATACAGGGAGATTCACTCGAAAGAGGCCCTGAATATTCTGAAATAACTCTCTCTAGGACTAAGCAATCTGAACAAAACAACATACAATGTGATCCTCAGTATATGGAGCTTCGAATAAGCCGGGATGCCCCAGCATCAGAGTGATGAGGCAGGCGCTGGACAGCTGTCGCGACGTTTAACCTCCGTTCGCATCTTCCGGGTGCATACCCCCATACTCCTTAATTTGTCTGGCAGGAAAACGGAGATCACTTCCAGCATCGTAATGCAATCGATCATGTAATCATGTAATGCAATCGATTACACAGACGTCAAGGTATGTAGCAGATTTTTTTGGTTCAGATTGCTTCATCCTAATGGGAGTTACAACAGAATATTTGGGGCCTCTTTCAAGTGAATCTCCCTGTATAATTTCCATGGATTATGGTACAATTATATTCCCTGACCAATTTACTGAGATGTACCACCCCAGTGGCAAGAGGGGAACTGCCCCAGTGACGGTTTTGTACTTTATTTTTGGAAGTGTAGACTCCAGAGTTTTTATCACTCTTTGGACTTCACTAAACCAGGGCTGGCTTTTGCGAAAAAAAACAGATAACTACAGCCACAACACAGGGTGATGTTTAAAAATAGATCTGTCCGTTGAGGAATATTTATTTTTTTTTTTACTCAACCAAAGCTGAAAACAAATTTTCTTTGTTGTCAGTTTTCTGCGAATTTGTTACGTATAATGCCCTTTTACTACAAAAGCTGACATGGGCTTTGTTAAAAAGTAAAGTAAACGTCTAACATTTCAGTGAATGGAACATAGACATGTTTTATGCCCACCAAGGCAATAGGTTGTTGCATAGTATGAATAGGTTTAGGTTTTTAAGTTTGCTATTGTTTTTTCATCTGATTTTAACTGTCATGTCTTGTCTTGTGACCAAAACAGACAGTGCAAATGTGCGATAACAGGCATAAATATGACATATCTATGACATATATAGGGTGGCACGGTGGCGCAGTGGGTAGCGCTGTCGCCTCCTAGCAAGAAGGGCCTGGGTTCGATCCCCAGCCAGGCAACCGGGATCCTCCCTGTGTGGAGTTTGCATGTTCTCCCCGTGTCTGCGTGGGTTTCCTCCAGGTACTCCGGTTTCCTCCCACAGTCCAAAGACGTGCCCATAGGAAATGCTGAATTGCCCCTAGGTGTGAATGTGTATGTCTGTCTGCCCTGTGATGGGCTGGCGACCTGTCCAGGGTGTTTCCTGCCTTCTGCCCAGTGACAGCTGGGATAGGCTCTAGCACCCCACCGTGACCCAGAAGGATAAGCGGTTTAGATGATGTATGTATGAGATATATAACTATATGAGCAATATATACACAATTATAAATATATCTATGAGTGATATATACACATAATACTATAAATAAAATATATAAGTTATGTTATATGTTGTATTCTATATGCAGTAAACAGTCTGTTGTATGGAAATTTATGGAAGTTTATGTGAATCCAGCTTTCTGATTGATTGCTATTGTTTTCGATCAGGGCAGAGGAGTTAGTGTATATACCGTGATGACTGGACTGCTGTTAGGAATAGCCTTTGGCCTGATGTAATGACTTTGCAGGACATTAGCGTGTTGGCCCACCTCTTTTCTGCGTGTGCATGTGTAGAGTTTGGACTGAGCTCGTCTGCATCGCGTAACTCCAGACCTGAAAACAAGTCTTTACCATTTAATTCAGAAAACTTTCTCTGTATTTCGTGCCATCATTTCATGACATACAACCTACCTGGTAGTTGAAGTGTTTCTGTTTAACTTTCTGTAACATTCTGGTAACATGAGTAGTTACTGACCACCTTTTTATTAGATATTTCACTATGTTAACCATTTCTCTGTAATTTTGTCATTAATGCGAAAAGTTCCAACTCCAAAGTTGGTGACTGGACATCAGGAAGACCTCCAATTCACAACTTCAAAGAAACCTTGAGGTGCTGTGATTTTTTGTGGCTTAGACATTAGAAACAACCCACTCCCCATCACGTGTTCCTCAATATTGATTGGTTCTCCTTCCACATGGGAGGAGTATGGGGTTCATCCTTCAGTCTCACTACACCA
Source organism: Colossoma macropomum (assembly GCF_904425465.1). Taxonomy (NCBI): domain Eukaryota; kingdom Metazoa; phylum Chordata; class Actinopteri; order Characiformes; family Serrasalmidae; genus Colossoma; species Colossoma macropomum. Next base: position 45,357,845 of record NW_023494791.1, read on the forward strand.
ATGAGACATTCCTTGTGATACTGGACGTGAAATTCACATTCAAATTATGTCCATATCATGCAGCTAGTGTGTCCCACAACTTTAAAGGTTATTCCAGCACCTCAGGCATGACTGTATCATTGGGAGACAACGTCAGTAATTTTTGGTTTAGTTTTATTGCATAGAAATAAACAGAAACATTTGTTGTTATGGAAATATAGCTATAAATCTACATCCCTAAACATCAGTACAACTTAGTCAAACAGTTCTAATAGAAGTTTTTCCATCAAAGGTGTTTGACGTACTTGATAAGTCTGCATTTTAATCAGGCTGTTATGTAAATAATATCCTCTTTTGTTCAATATCATCTGAGACATCAGTGAAGATAATAGGTTAGTATTGAGGTTTAAGCTTGATAAAAGCAAAATAAGGTAAAATATCCCAGCTGTCAACCTGCTGATCCAAACTCTAATGCTGATGATGTCATACTCCTCTGAGCTTCGTCTGACACAGGTCTACAAATGTGCACTCGTTCTAGCTGCTAGCTATGGTTTCTAAATTGTTCTTAAATGCAATTGGTCTATTTTATCCTCACATTTTTGTTCAGCCAGCCCAGACCAATCCTCCAGCTTCATATGCTGAGCACATATTGACTTTTTTGCTTGCAGATGGCATGAACTAATTTCATGCTTTAGCTGCCTCTTTTTCCTAAGAACCCCCTCAGAGAAGCATTAAAGAGAAGTGTATCAAACTGTATCTGTTGGGGACAGTATTAACGGTCTACCGCATCATGCATGGTCAGATTTTCTCTATAACTCAATCATTTTTTTTTAACTCTAGTTTTGGAAACTCCTGTTTTTTTTTCACTTGTTTGTCTGATTTCTTGTGTATAGATCATTTTATGTCTAATCTCTCCTGAAAAATGAATAACTTTTACTTAATGGCCATTTTGACTGAAATATAAATAAATAAACAGTAGTCAGACTGACTTTTGCACAGTATTGTATAGGTGCAATATATTGACGTATTTTCTTCAAATGATAAGTTCAGTGTGTTTGTATGATGCATTTCTATGTCTTGCTGTTGTAAAACTGCAGTTATCTTTGAAATGAATAGTTTTATCTTTCCTTATCTGTCATGTTTCCTCACAGTTATATGCAAAGTCTTGAGGGCTTTTTTGTATAACCTGGCATGCAAACAAATTCATCTGAAACTTGATATTAATGGAAAGTTGAGTAACATACATGAAATATAAAAGGTGCTATAACTTTTACACAGGTCATATTTTATGTTCTGTGTTAAATTCAGCAAATAAATACTAATTATGCATTAAAATGTGCGGAAGTGTGTTCTCTGTAGAAGATGTAGCCCGTGCAAAAGTTATGGTGCATTTTATACTGTATGTTTTCAGTTGTCTAATATGTTAACCTCAGTAAATTAATATTAATAGATTTTTATAGATATATAAATAAAAATTGTGCACTAATATGAATACGTTGCTAAATTTGCAGTGTTGACTTATTTTCACATCACCAAAACATTTAATTTGACAAATAATTCCAAAACTTTTGCAAATGATTTTAGAATTTATATCAAATTGTGTCAAATATTAGCACTTTTCAAAAACTGTGTTTGCAGGGGTGTTCAGTTTTGGTCCTGGAGTGCCGGTGTCCAGCACAGTTACCTTGCACTGTTAGAAATAAAGGTTCTGTGCAGGACCATTTTTCATTTATCAAGATACAAGCAATCTAAATGTTCCCTCAAAGGTACAACAGTGGTTTTAAGGTCCAGTTGTGCACCATAAGTAAGTTATTCTCAGGTGAAAAGTTTGTATTTGTACCTTTTCATAACCGAATGTTTTAAAACAGAACAATAAAATAAAAGCCTGGAGACGAGACGGGGTGTGTGGAGTCAGTACAGCTTAGAAAATATCATTTCAGTGGATTATGGTTCAGTTATGTTCCCTGACTAAAGGTACTGAGATGTACCCTTGAGGGTCCCACCCCAGTGACAAGAGAGATACTGCCCCAGTGACAGTTTACTACCTTTTTTTCTGAGCGTGTACCTTAAACAAACCTGGCAGGTAACAGATGAGTTGAACTAGGCGTGCTGATCCTGTGCTGGTTTAGGAAAGTTGGAAAGAAAGAGCGGGGAGTAGGGGCTGCCGTGTCAGTTTGGTTAATGTGTTGAGGATAAAATATGGTGTGGTAGATCAAGAGCAAGAGAGAGAGAGGTGAGAAAGAGGTGAGGTGGTATTCAATTACGTTTAGCCACCAGCACTTGTAAATGTGTACACCGAGTGGGGATAAATATTACAGTGCATTAGCTCCATTCATTCTACAAAATCGATCCTTTTCAAAGCGCATGCTTTGTTACTTTTAGGCTCCGAGCTAAAAAAGGAAAACAAATTGCTTTCATTTAGTTTTTGTTTTTAATTTAGCACACCTGATGCAGATCGTGGGTGACCGGTGGCATCTAATGCTCAGGTCTAGTGACGATCTGTCAATATACAGATAGGTGAGAAATTATTAAAAGGAAAATGTGAATAAATGAGTGAAGAAAAATGTAAGGATTAATCAGTTACTATGTATAAAAAAAGTGGGGAAAGAAATGTAGTGATAGTCCAATAAGTCATCTCTCTCTCTATGGTCTTCAGAAGTGGGAGAGAGCATATGTGACAAATACCTTTGGTACAGACCTGAATGCTTGACCTCTACACTGGTGGGGTCAATGGTTTTGCATTTCGCTGGAATGGCTTGGGTTTACTTCTCTTAGAGAGACAGTCACTTTAAATCAACACAATACCACAATTTCTAATGTGAGGAGTCTTTTCCAGGCTGACAGACCCCACCATCTACAGGGCACAAGGGATCACTGAATGGTTTTCTGATTATGAAAATGAATTGTATGCTATGGGCTTCACGTTCACCAGATCTCAACTCAAGTGAACACCTTTTTGGACACTTTGGGCTGATGTGGTAACCAGAGCTCAAAACACCAAATGAGGGAAGATCTTTTTTGGAAGAATCGTGTTCCATTCCTCCAGTACAGTTCCAGATATGTGTAAAATCCATGTCAGTGTGCTTTGAAGTTCCTCTAGTGGCTCCATGTGGCCCAAGCCTTACTATATCAGCAGAAATGTATTCAAATGGGTATGCAAGGTTTTAAAGGGGTGGCTGGAGTGGCCAGTGCCTTCCTTGGAATCTGATTGCCCCCTGCAGATGCCAACCCAAAATTTCTGCCACATCATTGGCTTCCACGTCACTGTGGTGTGGATGTTTATGCCTTTAAGAGGAGATTTGTCGATATCAGCAATCTAAGAAACAACTGTCCAACTTCTCTCCAACCCCAGCCCCCAACTCCCGCCCACTTGCACATTCACAATGCCATCCGGTCGAAACTCCCCGCCACCCGTGGTCAAATTTTCGAGATCCATCATTGTCTAAGGGTAACCAAACTTGCTTTGTAGCAGGGAGAAGAAAATTTGGAAAGAGATTTTTCTATTACAGTAGGTGACAACACCTCATAAGACATTATCATTTTTTCTATTTGCATATACTTTTTTAAAGAAAAAAAAATTGACTGTATTTTCTTATTTGTAAATCACTTTGAATGACCCCAGTGCATGAAAAGTGCTATATAAATAAACATGCCTTGTCTTGCCTCGGTAAGGCCCGTGTTTTACCTATTTTTAAGTTCCTCGTTGAGGGCTTGTCTTCAGTTAATGCAGTGCTGCTCAATGGAGTTCAGCATGGTTTTTTTGGGCCTGTTCATATGGAAGCATCATCTACTGACTTTAGGGCAATTGCTTTGATCTGAGCAGGTAAAAAGCTTCTGTTCACTTCAGTCCTCGTCCTGCTGTCAATACTGAAAAAGATGAGTGCTCAACTGGCAGCCCTATGTGCCCATTTCACCCTGTTTCACAGATGAGTTGGTTTGCTTTGGGTCAAGAGCAGCTTCTGTATTTCTCCACGCTTTCCTCTTTCCATCACTCTTGTACTGGTTAAGCTTCATTTCACCTGTCCATACAGCTTTGCCCCCCAGCAAGGGTTTTTTTTTGCAGGGTTTTTTTAAATACTATTTTGGGAAACATTTGCCTTTCTTTCTTTTCTTTTTTTTAATGACCACAGGCAGACGTCTGGCAAACAGTTAAAGGCAAGACAAGCTAAATATAACAAAGACAGACAGGCAGTATACCAAGCAAATAAAGTAAATATATTTGTATATGCATATACACATACAAACATACACACACTCAGCATCTTTGTGCCAAAAATGCAATAGTCTACGGGGTCAATATTAACTAGGTAATATTGCTTCACTGTACAGAAGAAAGAGAGAGCCAGGGTGCACCACCAACAACCCCCCCTCATTCCCCCTGCTCCCTTCATCCTTCTTCCCCCCAACCCCAGCCAGCTTCCCAGCGCAGTAAGGCTGAACGTCACACCAGAGCCACTTTCTAGGTCTTATTGAAGAGGCCAATATTGCACAGGATTCCTTTGGCCTGTGTTTGTCAGTGGAAGTTCCTGATTTCCCTGAGGAGGCAGTGGAGCTCTGCCTTAGCAGGGGGTGGGGGGCTTGGGTCCAGGGAGATGGTGCAGCAGAGCAAAAAGGGGGATGACTGGCCTGGAGGGGGAGCCCCCAAAAGACCCCGTAGCATCCCACACCCCTGCACAGCACCACAAACTGATTTCATTCAAATACAGCTTTATATGGCTTTAAAAGTAATATCACAAAATACAAGGGGCTAATAATATAACAGATAATATTATTTATATATAAGTAAAAATAGTACAGTGTTACTTTTCCCTTGTGTCTTTTTTACCAATAGTAATGCATCTAGTTCTGCTTGTATTTTCCTGGTAAATTCTCAGAACATATGGGACTGTAAAGGAAAACTATAGCCGGATTTCCTCCCTCAGAAACTGCAAGCACGTCTTTCTGTGCACAAAAAATAGTCATCTGTCAGTTCTGCTGTTAAGCATCCAAATAAACTTGTCATCCACCATATGGTCACTCGAAAAGTTCTGTGGAGGAAGTGTGGAATCATTTCAGTCAGATTAATTAGCGTGGTGGCTCAACTAGTGAGACAAAAGGAGAGAAATGGAGGCCTCCTGATCAGAGACAGTAACAGCACTGTATTTTATACTGTACGTTGAATCAGTGCTTTCAGTGCTCAGCATAAAATGACTTAAAAACAAATATATCAAAAGGGTTCTTTGTAGCGATAAGCTCTTTTGGTTTCCTATAAACCTTTTAATGAATAGCTGAGTAATCATTTAACACGTGAAGGTAAAGAAGCTCAACACAGTGGTAAAGTTTAAAGAACCTGAATATAAATGTTCTACAAATAAGGGTTCCTAAATGTGTGGACGTCTTGTATGTATTGTTCAAGGAAACAGCCTTGGTTCTTGGGTTTTGAACTTTGACATTCAGGCCCAATCCCATTTCACCCCTCAGCCCTCCATTTTGCTAGTTCACATCTTGGGGTAGGGTGTCCAGAATTTTGTTGAGATAGAGGGGTTGGGTGAAGTGTTAGGGCTACATGGCCCTCAAATAGAATGTAAGTATTTTCTCAGTTTCTCCGTATCGTAAAACTACGATAAATCATTGTATTATCATATTTTAATGTTGTTTCCATGTATTATGGTCCTTTTCATCATAACAAGCATAAGAATCATTAATATTATGCTAATGTCTCAGTAGCTAGCTAGTTAAATTTCCCATTCCACCTTAAATGGTCGAGCAGTACTGACGCCTGAAGCACCGGAATGTAACTCCTGAACGATTTAAGACAGAACAGGGAAAATTCCAATGAGAACCTGGCGAATAGCTGATTTCAGCTTAATATCACCAAAGAATTAAAGGTGGGCAATAATAAATAAAGTCACATCCCCCCTCATTGAAGTCATATGATGCCCTAAGTTGCTGAACTTTACCCTCCTCTGCTGTCACTGCAGACTGGCAGGGTCACCTACAGATCAGCGCTAGTAGCTGTTAATGAAGCAATGTTCTTCTTTATTTGAGGGTCCCATTTCATAGAGGAAGATTTCAACCACTACCCCTTGTAACTCAGTTCAAAGGGGCAAGGTGACACTCGAAAACAAGAGGGAGGGGTAAAAATAAGAAATGGGATTGGGCCTTACATGGCCATTTAAAGAACAATGTTTTTAAAAGGTTCTTTATAGAACTACAGCTCTTCTATGGATCAATCCAAAACCCTTTTGGCAACTTCATTTTTGAGAGTGTACCATAAAGTTTTATATACAATCCTGTGCAAATCTGGGCAGTAAGCATTTAATTGCTCAGAAAAACATGGTGTTGAAAACAAGAAGTTCTTATTACATTTTACCGAATTTATATTCATTTGCATTTATTATGACGTTACACAATTTTTTAACAAACATACTTCAGTGCTAAGTGCTTAGGTGCTTTAGCACAGTAGTGTATTTCTGCCATTCAGCAAACAACTAATTTATAATGAGATACTGTCCATTGCTGACCTTATTGGAATTTAAAAACTTCTGCAGAAAGGCTTTTGATTTGCACTGTTATGCCTACCATCTGCTCATGAATGTAAACACTCACAGATGGTCAAGAAATCAGCTAATTTTGGGGTGAAAATGAACCAGAATGCACCATAACTCTGTTCTAAGAGTGGCATTTTGGCTCAGATCTTGAAAATATAGGCAACTTTTCTTTTAGGGGAACTGAGTATAGTTGTTTTACTATTTTCTAAAGTGTGTGAGCCAATGGAAAGTCACAGTGCTGCAGCAGCTCCGTCCACCTAGTCTCCCTTGTAGAGATGGTCAGTATGTCCTGCATTTGGAAGGTGACGGCAGCCAAAAAACTCCTGTAATAAAAGTGCTTGTCTGCTTTATAATTTCCTTTAAACTTTACTGGCATTCACTTGGATATGTGGTCTAATACTGTGGTCTAATACTGTGTATTTATTGCTAAAAACCTCACTCAGTGGGTTCAGTTAAAAATATCCACTATAATTTAGCAAATTGGTTAATGTGACTTGAAAATCAGATGTAATAACCATAGCCATCTGTTTTGTTCCCCTCAGATGTAGCTAGGTAACATGTGGCATGTGATGGAAGAAGGAAGGGAAGGACACGGACAACAGCAGTGGTAATTTCAATCAATACTTTTTTTACTTTTTACTTCCCATTTGCAAAGGTGTATGATACAAGAATAGTACTTACAAAGAAAGACCGAGACCAATGGTATGTTCTGTCAATTGCTGAGAATGAATAATACACAGGATGAGAATGGAGTTCAGAGATAAGATGAAGATAAGACTCAACTAAACATTGAATAAGTATGAACGCAGACTTGGATCGTCCAGCCAAAGCAAATGAGGACTGAGGACAGTGCCAAAGAAATGAAACCAATAAACCAGCAGATAATCTGCATAACCAGGTCAGATCCATCCTGTAACACACCCCCCCTAAAAGAGAGCAGCATTAGTTTGCAACTTTTCACCACACACATGCGTGTGCATCTGCAACCACATTATGAATTGTATATTGTGTTTAATATCCAGCAAGTAATCATGAGCCTGCAGGTTCTTTCTGTCATTCTGGGTGAAATATGTAAATATAATTTAAATGTTTTACTAGTAATGTGTCCTCAAGTCAGTATGTATTCATTAAATCACCAAACACTGTAATTCTGTTGAATATTAGCATATTTTCCCTGTCAGATAATTCATTTAATAGGACAACTTTACATTAATCAGTGATACATCTTTTATTTGAATAAAGAAACAATGCTAATCTAGAGTATTGCAAGCCAATGAAGTTGACATGAACATTATATTCAAACTGCACTTCTTAAATATGCTTCTCAATGAATTATTATTGAATTGTATGAGTTATTAGAGATCTCGAGAAAAGGATAGATAGATAGATAGATAGATAGATAGATAGATAGATAGATAGATAGATAGATAGATAGATACTTAATTGATCCCAAAGGAAATTTAGCAATGGATGGACAATTGGATGGACAATCAAATGCTTTTAGCTTACTTGTACCTACAAATATATATTCACTTGAAAAGTCATATGTAACCATTGTGATATAATATTGATGCAAAAATATATGCAGTGTTACCCTTATCCTTACATCAGACATCTCCTTTCTTTACTGAAAGAATAAACAACACTTAAATGCTGCATGTTGCCAAAAAACAGTACTTTTGACCGATTGTTGCAAATAAATCTAGGACTCTATCCAGCCTGTACAACTTTACTGCAGACCTGAGAATCATTTCATAACTTGTATTTTTATATAAACTGTACTACTGTAACCCACTTGTAACAGTGACTACATCACCGATAATTCAAATGATTTATGTGTTAATAATGAGTAACTACTTTATAAGGCTTTCAGAGACACTTGTAATAAAGTGAGACTTTTTTTAAGTAGACAAAATTCTCCACTTCTTTCAGAAATAATTAATATATTAATGATATTATACTGTGTTTTGTAAGTGTAAAGTTAGCAATTCAAACTGCTTTGACAGAATTCTTGAGCACAATCTGTAGCTTTTGGTGAGAAATAAAATGAAGAAATGCCAACCAAGATAGCAGTTTTCTAATAACGTTTAAACATTACCTGACTAATAACCCTGAAGAGATACCAAGTCCAGCACAGACCTAAACAGCTAAAGGTAACCACAGCAAGCCTGAGCCAGACACTGCAAGGTTAAAGATTACAGTCTACAGTGTTATATACCCGTGTCATTTCGCAAACAGCAGGCGATTTGCATGAAAACCTCCCAAACAATACAGTCTATATTCAGCAAAGTAAGCATGCTGATCTGGGATTAGCTGCCCTGTCCATAATATCCAGTTCATTAGAATGAAAAGGTGGAAACTGAAGGCTGGCAATGGCCTCATTGTCTTTTTTATTTTTCCTTGACAAATCTATGGATTTTATTTGCCTACAATGTTCAATGTTTGCCTATTCTCTGAAGAAAGGCTTGACTAATCTTATCTATTGTTGCCTGCCTTCTTAAACAACATTACTCAAGATAATGTTGGTTTTAATACTAATAAATGATAATTAATAAATTAATAATGTTTTTTGGTTTTTTTTAGATTGCTTAAAATATTTGTCCACATATGTTTTTGTGTTGCTGTAAAGCATTATTATTATTAGTATTAATCTTTGTTGTCACCTTTACAGGAAAGTACAAACAAGCCAGAATAGCTACGTTCCAAAGCCTATGCTGCATAGCAGGCTGTTCTAAAGTGAAGGACCCTCCTTATACAGCCTAGAAATGCAGCCTACGTTCAGAGTGATTTCACAGATGTATCCTTCCAGGCCTTCGGTTACCCACAGTTCTCTGCACATGAATGATGCAAAGGGAAAAAAAAACAGCATCACGAAAATGGCGGAAATCAAAGCCGTTGGAGCAGAGCTTGTTTTAAAATGCAAGTTGTTCTTGTTCATGAATTCGTCTTCGTTACTTTATAAAGACGAAATGACTGATTGGTTAAAGCGTTCGTCCATTTATCATATATCATCCATATATTGTATTTTAATCAGACATTTTTGCATAGATGTAGTTTATTGTACTACATAAGAACACCTCCTCCAATTCTGTGAAGAAATGAAAAAGCAACGAACACAAAGCAATGGGCTTCATTTACTCTCACCAGTTCCCTCGCAAGTTTCGCGCCGCTCTGGTGACATCACACAGCCTCATTAGTGCTGTTCCATTTGTGTGACCAATAGGCTGCCAAGGAGGAGTCTTCATAGGACAGTCCTACCGAGGACCCACCCTACCTCAGCTGCAGCCTAGGCTTTGGAGCACAACTAGAGTCTGCAGCAAGCTGAGGAAACACTAGTTTAATAGATTTATTTATTGATTGTGTAGTTAAACAGGACTGTGCAAAAGCCAGAGATCACACTTCCTTTATTTAATTTCCAATCAAAAAGTACAAGTTATACAATTTTCAGCATCAGGAAAAAAGCAAAAACAGCAAAAACCATGCATTTAACAGAAAATTACTCAGAAGCCTCAATAGCTGAGTATAATACCACATTATTCAGTATTTAGTGTGTTCACCCTTTTTTGCAGCTTCCATTCTTTTCCAGAGACTTGCCTTTCAGTTTTTCAAACTTCCAAAGTTCAGTCTTAGACGTTGGTTGCACTTTTTGCTTCGCACGATCCAAGTAGTCCCAAACACATTCAGTGACACTGAAGTTTGGACTCTGGGGCGGTCAGTTCATTGTTCTGAAAACAGCAGTTTCTTTGTATGATTTTCTTCTTTTCCTCAGTTACTGCTTCTTATAATTAAACTTGCAAATTTAAAAAAACCTTCTTTAAATATTGTGCAGGATTCTGTCCATTCCAGTGGCATGGCTGTTAAAGAAAGCAGCTCTTGAGTGGTCACATGTGCTACAGGAAAAGCTCAGCCTTGAAGCCTTGAAGCTCAGTGTAAGCTGAGTGATTAATGGTCTCTCATGCGGAGAGGTAAGAGCGACAGCGGCCAACAGTCTTTCCCCTGCCATGCCCTCCAGTAAAACCAGCACTTCAACTCTTCCATCAAGATTTCTGGAAAACAGTTGAGACTTACCTCACTGCTGTTGTTTGTTTTTTTACCAGAGGTATTCCAGAACATTAAGGGGCTTCGATAGTGATCAGAACTGTAAACTGCTTTATGAGAGCGTCTCTTTTATGCTGTCTCTTCAGCTAAAACTGGACATTGTTCTGTAATTGTGGTGTGACAAACTGGCCTCTAGGTGATCACTCAAAGTTGAAGCAAGTTTTACTTTCGATTATGCTGTCGGTCAGCCGAAACTGAAATTTGCTTCTTTACTTTTGCACTGGAGCAACAAGGCTAATGTAAATACCAAGCAATGGACGCTATGTATATCAATAATCATTGTGCAAACAGCACACATAAATTATCACACACTATGTTTGTTTGCTACGTAATCTCAAGTAGACATGATTACAGTGAAAGGAAACACTTTTTTCTTATTTAATATACTTCGAGTGCAAATGGCCACTTCAAATTTACACAGATAATGTTCTTTGACTTTGTACTTGTAAATATGAACAAAAATGATGTATTCATAGGAATAAACAAAGGTATAAAGGTGAAATTGATATGGAAGGCAGTTTTCAGACACTACGGATTAATAAGATTAGTACTTTGTTGCAAAAGCTATATTTTTAGCTTCGAGGAGTCTGTGGTAAGAAGTCATTAGCTTTTTGTAGCATTCAGTTTTTTGGCCCATTCCTCTTAGCAAACTGTCTTCAGTTCCCTAAGATTATGAGGGTCCCACTGATAGACTTACAATTTCAAAATTCTCCATAAATTTTCAGGAGGATTTAAGTCAGGAGATTGACTAGGCCATGCAAGTTCCAGTCTGGCAGTATGTTTGGGGTCATTGTCCTGTTGAAATGTTCATCTTCTTCCCTGTCTTGGCTGATGAGATTAAATACTCCTTTAATATCTCCTGGCGCATTGCTCTATTCATATTTCCTTTGATGACATGTAATGCCCAGTTTGCGGTGATGCATCCTCATATCATGATGCGCCTGCTTTTGTACTTTATTCTGGGGAGGGTGTTCTTGTTCTTGTGTCCTTCTTATGCTGCTCGCTTGGACCGCTGAGTGCACTGATGAAGTAAGAACCCATTTTTTTACTGAAACTGAGGAGGTGGCGACTGGTCAGCCAACTAACAGGCTAAAAGATATCTAACAGGCTAAACAACTCCATGATTAATATCACAGGCTTACATTAAAGTACTTACAATATAATTAACTGTAAAATGGCAATATAAAAGTCTAAAAATGTCACTTGAATGGCTTACATGCTTCAAATGTTCATGTTTCTGTCATAAGCCACGCCGAATCCAGGCTGAATCCCAAACAGCTACACGCTCCCTAAATAGTGTGCTAGCTATGCAAGTTTAGAACTTCTAGCCTCTACAGCCAAATAGTGCATCATTTGTCAAGTGTGGATGTGTCTGAATCCCAAATGACTATTTCTTAGCTGTATTTTGCACCGTTGGGCTGCAGGAGCCAGTATTTAAATTCCTACATAGTGCACTATGTAGGGAGCCATTTGAGATTCAGCCCCAGTGTGAAAAGAGGGGCACCACTGGATTGGTGCTAAATAAGACTCGCAATGGTAATTTGGTGACCAAACCAAAAATTACTTAATAAAGTGAAGGTTTTTGCATTAAACAGTGCTGTTATATGTAATATGAAGCATGTAACACATGGCCTCTCATGGCTTATTGATTTAGGACGTCACACAGTGTCAGAAAGCACATAAGCAAGTCTATTTAAGATTGCTTAACAAATCAGTGCCACTTGAGGTAAGGTATCATAATTCAGATATGCAGTTTACAATGCAAATTGTAGCTTCTACTACTGTCAGCTACATTACCCTCATAGTTTCAGTGCAAAATGAAATAATCAAATTTCTGACAAATTTCTTCTATGTGAAGAAAAGAAAATGGCAAATGAGCACCTGAAATGGATGGAGGATGGAACAGGGAGAATGGCTTAAAAGGATTAGCAAAGAGCAAGAGTAGAAGCTCTTGAGGGAACATCAGAGTGTGATTCCAGACATGGAATTTATTCACATGTATGAAAACGATCTGCTTGCCTGAGTGAAGAAGACAGCAGGAGTTCAGCTCTCATTCACACATTAGCAGGCAAAAAGCACACAAAGCTGGATTAATTAGGCTCCGATGCATTCAGAAACATAATCAAAACCAATTCCTTGGAAAGTGGCAGACAAAGTGGTGAGTGCTCTGCTTTGTTTGTCAGCATCATGGCAGTTGTGCTTGCAGAAGTAAGTGCAGCTTTGATTGGATGTCTGAATTAAAGCAGGACATGAATGCACCATGGCTTTGTGGAAGACAGCTACATTTCAATTTCAGTTTAAGCCACGGCAACGGAAGAAAACACGCAAAAAAAAGGTGGACCTGTAAAATCTTAAGAATAGAGGAGCTGAAGGGGTTCACTGGAGTGATGTCACAGCAGTTTGGTTCCCAAAGACATAGACAGAAGAAGTATACAGTACACAGAAAACAGTAGGGGCTCTTGGTGGCATGTTTCTCATGCAGTGGTTGTTTCTGAGCCTGAAAATGTGGTGCTTTTTTTTCTTGTAGCCAGTTTTCTGAAACAATTTCATGTGTATCAGAAACACTGGTGAACATGTCTGTCATCTCCAGGCCCTGCTTGATATTGGAAAACAGAGTTGAGCTGTAAAAATGATGGACTCTTGAAGGCGCTGCATGACTTTGGGCTGCTTCAGGAACAAAACCTTGGGACCTTGGGACTGTGTGTCGCTGCTGGCCAGGAGAGGATGTGTCGAAAACAGTATGCCAAAAAAGCACAAACGGTAAACGCTCAGTAACCCTCATCTACAGACCCTGCTTGATATTGGAAAACGGAGCTCAGCTGTAAGAAATGACGGACTGTTGGAGGTGCAGCATGACTTTGGACTGCTTCATAAACAAGGCCTCGGGACCTTGGGACTGTGTGTCCGTGCTGGCCAGGAGAGGATGTGTTAAAAAACCACGTGCCTGAAAGCAGAAATGGTGAATGCTAAGTGATTTGAGCTAGGCTAAAAGCTAACCCTAGCCTCCTGGCTCTACCATCTCTTCTCCTCTCCAACATCTGCTCTCTTAATAATAAACTGGACTATCTCTGACTACAGCTAACTTCCGAGTGCAAATTCCAGGAAACTGCTGCATCTTTGATTTTACAGAGATGTGGTTCACTGATAGCCTTCCAGATGTAGCCATCCAGCTAGCAGGGCTAACCGCACACCACTTCGACAGGGTAGCAGCACTATCCGGTAAGACCTGTGGTGTTTATATTAACATTGAATGGTGCAGAAATGCTGTAGTAATATGGAGTCACTGCTCGTCATTGTCAAAGTGTACGTTCCATCCAAAGCTAACACGAGGTAAGTGCTGAACAAACTCTATGGGGCTATCAATAGCCTACAGAGTGCACACCCTGGTGCAGGTTTCATTGTCACTGGGGATCAGGCAAATTTGAACTCAATACTATCTAAATTTAATCTGCACGCTGCGGCTTGTGGAATAAACACAATGGGCTTCATTTGATACCAGTATCCATGACACATATAAGGCAGCGCCTCACCCCAATTCGGTTGCTCGGACCACATCTTGTTAATCCAAGCAAACATACCTTTACCGAAGTGTGCCAAGCCGGATCTGAAACCTGTTCTGACAGGCCGTCTCAGCACTTCAGGACTGTTTAAAGCACTCAGACTGGAACTTTTTTCAGGGAGGCTACTACATACAATGATTCAACTGATTTGCATCCATGACTGGAAATATCAGCAAGTGCATAGATGGTGTGATCTCCTTCAAAACAATCACCACATACACTTCCTAGAAGCCGTAGATGACTGTAAACCCAGAATGCTGCCTTGACGTCAGAGGAAAAGCAGCAGCACAACAAGAGCCAACTTGTCCCAGGCTGTCAGTGAAGCAACATGTATTATGAACGTCTATCTCTGGTGTCTAGACCTGTTCTAGACACCAGAGATAGACGGTGCATGTGGCAGGGCATTCAGGCCATTACTGACTACAAACACTTCTTGACAGTTAAGCAATCCTTTTTCATAGTGTTTAGCATTTATTGCCTTTTGAAGTTTAAAATTATTCGATAATTACATGATTAATTACATTAATAGTTACATGAGGAACTAATTTTATATTGGATTTGCATTGTCTCTTTTTTTGCAATATCAACAAATGACAAGCATATGTAAAAAGTAAAGGATGGTAAACAAAACTATATACATAACAATATGTTTTCAGCAAATTCAAGTCATAATAAAATAAGAATTATGGCTACAATTTGCATTTCTATGTGCTTTTATGACTTTTGTCATGATTACTACATGAGCTTTCATACATGGACAAAGTGTGGGATTTATTTTATGAGCTTTAAAAAGAGCATTAACCTCTTGTAATCTCTGTGTATTTATATTTTTTATGTATCAGTATTGTCTCGTTTCTGGCATTGCTGTAGCTTGAAATCATCTTTAGACTCTGGCCTGTTTGCACCAGCTTAGAGTGCAACATTTTCCAAGCAAACAATTAAACACTTTTTAATGCCATACATGTATATGCTGATGTAAATGATGGTGGTGTTGCATGGAACTGCTGTTTTTTTCACTATGTATCATTAACAGCAGCAAAGCCTGGGGCTTCAAACATGGCATCTGAAGCCGCTTAGGCTCAATCCAGCCTTCATTAGCTGATGTCCAGCAACTGTATCAACACAGCTGGGACCTCATCACTGCAGGGAAGCTGCCCTAAATCACAGCCAAATGTCTTCAGGCCCCGTTGCTCCTCATAAATTATCACTCTGTGTGTGCAGAGATGGCAAAAGTACACACAATTGTATGAAATTTGGGTACAGTGCCCTGATGTATGTGAACAAAGGGTCTTGGAGTACTGCATGCTCAGCATATATACTTCTTTTGGCCAACGATGCCTGGCTGTGGCATGGTCAATCAACAGTTCGATATTGTATGTCTCTATGACAAATCTGCTGTAATTAGTAAGTCAACCTGAGTAAAAATGTATCTGGAAACACATAAAGTACTACAGACACTAAGATGATTCTTACAAATGGCTACCATGTTGTAACACGTCACCCTGGGCTCAAGGAGGATGCTGGAGGCAGGGTACAAATTTATAGCAGCCATTTAGTCTTTTAAGTTAAAGTTCAAACACAAACAAACCAAACAAGACCACAACCAAAGCTGGCCACTTTCAGTGGCTTCACTCTAGACTTTTTGGTCCTTTTCTCACTTGAGAAAAGCCAGCCAGAGCACCTGAGTCGAGAGGGAAAGAGTTCATTGTTCCGCCTCCTTCACCACCCCCTGCTCCACATCTTGGCTGCCTGAAGGTGTAGTGAAGTGGCCATGCTGCGGGACAGGGGGCGGGGCCCCCTCCTCATTTGCTCCTCTATCCCCACCGCCCTCGCCAGGGTTCGTCTTCGCTCGGAGTTTGGGCCCCACCTTCCTGCTGGGGGACAGGTACATGCCATACATGTATTTGACACAGAACTACAAAGACATAAAGAATTAAAGGACCCACATTCTGCATTTTTGTACTTTGCAGTCTATATTTTTGTATTTTGCAGTCTATATAGTTGTATTTATTCTGCTTGTTATTTTATGCAGAGGTGGGAATAAGTTACTGAGCTGCAACTAACAATTTAATCTCTTAGTCTCGAGTCAAGTCCTAGATTAGTTCAGGCAAGTCTTAAGTGGAGTCCTGTGTCAATAAAAACTAGTCTCAAGTTTAGTCCCGAGTCAGTTTAGAAAAGTTTCAAGTCAGGTTCTGAATCAGTTCAGGGAAGTCTTGAGTCCTCAATCAAAACAAATAATCTCAGGTTGAGTCCTGAGTCAGTTCAGGCATATCTCAATTTGCTTTGTGAATCTGTTTAAGTAAGTTTCAAATCGAGTCCTGAGTCAGTTCAGGCAAGTCTCAAGTTGAGTCCTGAGTAATTTCAGGCAAGTCTCAAGTCTTGTCCTGAGTCAGTTCAGGCAAACCTTAAATTGTGTCACTAGTCAATACAGGCACATCTC
Organism: Colossoma macropomum; assembly: GCF_904425465.1. Lineage (NCBI taxonomy): Eukaryota > Metazoa > Chordata > Actinopteri > Characiformes > Serrasalmidae > Colossoma > Colossoma macropomum. The sequence continues at coordinate 45,374,452 of NW_023494791.1, forward strand.
AAGTCAAGTCTTGAGTCAGTTCAAGCAAGTCTCAAGTTGACTCCTGAGTCAATACAAATAAGTCTCAACTTGAGTCCTGAGTCAGTTTAAGCAAGACTTAAGTCCCAAGTCAGTTCAGGCAGCTCCCACATTGAGTCCCGAGTCAGTTTAAGTTGAGACAAGTCTTAAGTCAAGTGTTGCCCATCCTGACAAGCAATACAATCTGAGGGTTATTTCTGTGATTTAAGTGAGTTAAGTGACCTTTATTAGTCCCACATCGGGAGAAATTTCATGCAGTGAAACACCACATACACACTAGTGAATGCACACACTAGGGGGCAGTGAGCACACTTGCCCAGAGCAGTGGGCAGCCATATCCACGGCACCTGGGGAGCAGTTGGGGGTTAGGTGCCTTGCTCAAGGGCACTTCAGTCACGTACTGTCGGCTCAGAGGATAGAACCAGCAAACTTCCAGTCACAAGGCTGGTTCCCTAACCTCCAGCCCATGAGGTTTTGAAATAAATGCTTATTGAAGTACATTGTTATCAGTTTCTTATCTCACTCAGGTTCTGTGGCTGAATGCAATCAAATCCTTACATCAGTAGTCCAACAACTAGTGTAAAGCCTTCCCAGCAGTGCAGAGACTTTTATAGACTTTTACAAAGTGGAACAACTTCCTATAGATACCCTTTATTTCAAGATAAGCAGAAATTTTTAAATATATAGCTCATATCTAAAATGCTTGCATTCTGATGGGCTGCCCTGTTCTGAACAAACAGAACAGAAAGATATGATTGAAAACCCCCAGGGATTTCAGAAAAATAAACGTTTGGATGTGTGGATGCCTTGGATGACTGCAGTGAGATATTTGCTTCCTGACAGCCAGAAACAGGACAACGTTTAATCATTTTCCCACATCTACTTCAGTAAGGCTGGGCCTACACTACATGATTTTTTGCCCAATTTTAAGCCAGATTTGCCCCTTGCAACAAATTTTCAGAATCTGAAGCAACTGATGGCACAGATGATCTGGTAGTGTGAGAGGAGAAACGAGTGAATCTTTAGCCTCTGAACTGATCAGAGGCCCTCCGATATTATCAGACGTGTTTAATATTTATTACTCAAAACATTAGCAACACCTGCAGTGTGAGAAAGTCTAAGATTTACTCAATGAGTCATTCAAATGAGAGTCAATCAGACTGCTGGAAGAGTGAAGAAAAAGACGAAGAGACGTGTAGGCACACCACCTGAACAGCAGAGCGCAGAGACACGGGCAGATAAGAGCTGTTATCATATTTATAATGTTGATTCAGGTGTCAGGTCACTATCTTTATAGTTTCAGCTCAGCTGACAGTCTGTAGTGAAATATTTCTCCAGCTCTCACTCTGTCAGCTCTTCTCAACCCCATATTAATCACCAGTTTGCATTTCGCTGCGCATAAAAGCACAAATAGGTCCAGTACATTTAGCTTTATTTGAGTCATGTGATCTCTAAGGAGATCTGGGAGTTTGAGTTCTTATTTGTAGCCCAAACTTGTTATGTGTGTTATTCTCTCTCTTTGCCTTGCACCAACACTGCATTGTGAATTGGTGGGGCTAAACTGCTGTAGGCTAAAAGGACTGTAATTTGTAAGGGTGCTCAGGCTTGTGACATCAGAAACATACTGAAATCAAAAGTGGTTGTTTTTGCAGTTAAGTTTTAATAAATGGACCATAAGGCCTGGGGAGCAGACAGTACTTTTTGAAGCCTTATCATGTTGCATCAAACACTTTACTTAAACCCTGCTACATAACATTTATATGATCATACTATAAACGTTGTGAGTGGTCATGACAGATTTTGTTCAGTACATGCTAATTTTTGCTGTGTTTTCTAATTAGCTGTCAAGGCATCAAAATTATGGCATCTGTCATGCCAATTACCAGTAATGATAACAAAATCTAGAATGACAGCTCATAACAGCATATAACATCTGTCATGGCATGTATATGGCATGGTTAAGTCAGTGTTCAAGTACAGTATTCCCAGAATATGTTTTTTTTTTTTTTTTCATATGATATGGAAACTACATTTATTCATGGATACTTTTAGTCCTTAATGATTTTTCCCTTTATGCCAGCCTGAATTGTCACTGTAAATTACAGTAACTGCTGCAGTGAAATGCTTGCATAACATATTTCAGTATCTATCTAAAGAAAGGCATTGACTAAGGTGGGTATTATTTGGTGCTGGGGGCAAATCTTTAATATAATGTGTCTGAATCTTGAGCTTGCATAATTCACCACATACATGCAAAGCAGTGATATAGTGGCCTCCAGTGGTCAGTGTCGAACAGGAACGAGCCAACCATGCCCTGTTAAGGGAAAGCATTATTTACTCACCTACTCACATCATTAAGATAATACAGAGGCAGCAGCAAACTTGTCTCAAGTGTGCTCTGTAGCACTATACATTTTTAAGCATGGTAATTATGCTTAAAGGGTCATCTCCACAGCCCAGACAGGTGTCAGGCACACGCACTTGACTTTGATGTACCAATTTGCTTCATGCTTCAACCTCCACAGCTCTCAGAGATGCAGAAGGTGTTTAAAGTGCTTTGAGAGTGTGACCTGTGGGATCGGTCTCACATTCTCACGGTGGGCGAAGAGAAGACGACATCTCATCATTATTTATCTCTGCACTGAATTCCGGCCATTTCGTGCTACACTTGGAGATGTTTCTAGTTCCCTGAGTTTGCTCAGAAATTTAGCAGAACCATGCTAGGCCACAATAAACAGTTGTTTGAGCTGTTGTGGCTGGCAGCCAGTCAGACAGTGGTCACTTTATTAGAAACATTAGCATCAATTTTGACCCTTCAAGCCAGCTTGATTATTGGTAAGCTTGGATCATTCATACAAGCAGCCTCTCTTGTAGCTCCTCCTTGCTGGTGTCCAGTAATAGACTGTAGCCCATCTGTTGATATACAGTTTGTTAAATCCTCTAGCCTTTCATCAGTGGTCAGTTTCAATCATTATATAAAAGAAGCTTCATGCTGCCTTTATTGTTGGATGCACTGTAGTACTTTCAGAGCGAACATATGCACATGCTTAGAACGCAATTCACATTGCTATGGAAAAATTAATTATTGATTTATTTGATTAGTAAAACAATAAAAGGCAATTGAAATGAGAAGTGTTTTCTTATTTATCAGTGGCAAACTGTGATTATTCTAGCTAGGCCTTCAGTTCAGCTATAGCTGTCAAACACCTCTACAATGATGCTAATTTCTGCTAGCACCGCTGGGATTTCTAGCAGTATGTTAGCACTAAGCTAATGCTGTTGCACATGAATAGATATTGACCATCCTAAGCTTGTAGAAAACACCTCATGTGTTTTAACAGACATTAACATGTTTTGTTGCTGTCCAACCCAAAACAGGTATACAAAGTGAACAAAGTGGTCACTTTACAAGAAAAGTCAACAGTGGTCCAGCAGGCCCAAAGTTTTATTACACACTTCTATAACCTAAGAAACGCCCCATTAGATTGCATTGACGTCCATGTAGTTAAAGAATAATAAGCCTTAGTAAGTAAAAAGCCTGGGGTGTTAAAGGGTTAATGTAAAGAAGTTTAAGTGTCTCCAAAGTGGTAACTTTACAGGAGAACTGCAAAACGGTCTCAACTTTTAAAGTAAATCAATGTAAAGGAGTTTCGTTCCAAGTGATTTTAGAGCATTTCTATTGGTTAATTCATTATGCAAGTTTACACAATGTAAATGATAATTCCAAGTTTAATACTGTAAAAAAATTGACTTTTTTTTTTTTGGACGTTGATGAAATTTTACTTTGTATGTATCAATTTTAGAATGACTCTTTCAGTGAAGAACCCTGACATTGAACTGTGAGAGAATGTGATAGAACCTTCCAGTATCATAGTAGTTTGTCTGAAAAGCTCTGTGCTGAAAATATTAGTCCAAAATGTTCCCTAAATTAAGGGAAGGTAAAAGTGAAGAAGAAAGAACGAGTTTTCGGATGTTTTCACTGACAGAGAGAGAGAGAGAGAGAGAGAGAGAGAGAGAGAGAGAGAGAGAGAAAGAGAGAGAGAGAGAGAGGAAGAGTGCAACATTGTCCTCAAATTACCGGCTCTCACTCCCTCATGATTACCGCAAGTGCATTTGGTTCTTTTATCCTTTTTCATCAGTTTCCTCTCACAAAGAACTCTCAAATGAAGGCTTAAAATGGATGTTTGTGATAAATCATGACCACAAAACTTCCCCCCACCTCAAACCTTCAACTATTCTAAACTCTTCATAAGACTCTTCAAAGAATCCCTGTTCACCAACAACAAATCAATTCTATTCACTTTCAAGGCACACAATATTCTCTTAAAAGTCCAACTTTGATTTAAACATCAGAGCGTTAGAATGCCAGAATTTGGTCACAGATGTCAAAGATTTTCTGTGTAGTTTTAAAGATCAAACAATCAAAATGTATTTTAAATAGACTTCATGAATGTGCAGAAAATTCATGATCTTGTGAAAAATATACTTACCCAAATATTGTAAACTGATGACATTCAGACCAGTTAAGTAAAATTATGGCAGAAAAAAAGGAAAAAAAGAAAACTCTAAGCTTACAGGGACAAAATGATCTGTCACCTCCTACTGTGGTGCTACAGTTGTCTCTACACAGTAAAAAAGATGGTTCTTCAAAGGTTCTTTAGTAATGGGAATAGTTCTATATAGAACCATGAGTTCATGCTTAAATGGTTCTTTGCATGGTGAAATTGTTCTTCAGATTCATGGAGAATGTGTTATATATGGCGCCAAAAGAGTTTTGCTATTTGTATGATGTCAAGCTTGTAACAATAGCAGAACCTTTTTTGATGCTATATAGAACCATTTTCAAACGATTACTATATAGGACCAAATACAGCACGTTCTTCACCAATCATCAATGCAAAGAGCTATTTAAGCATGAAATGTTTCAATATAGGCAGCACGGTGGCGCAGTGGGTAGCGCTGTTGCCTCACAGCAAGAATGGCCTGGGTTTGATTCTCGGCCGGGCGACCAGGGTCATTTCTGTGTGGAGTTTGCCTGTTCTCCCCGTGTCTGCGTGGGTTTCCTCCGGGTACTCCGGTTTCTTCCCACAGTATAAAAACATGCAGTCAAGCTAATTGGACATGCTAAATTGCCCCCTAGGTGTGAATGTGCAGGTCTGTTTGTCTGCCTGCAATGGACTGGTGACCTGTCCAGGGTATATCCTGCCTTCTGCCCAATGACAGCTGGGATAAGCTCCAGTGACCCAGAAGGATAAGCGGTTTAGATGATGTATGTATGTTTCAATATAGAACTCATGGTTCTAAATAAAACCATTGTCTTTGCAAAAGAACCCTTGAGGAACCATCTTTTTTAAGAGTGAGACTTTTTAGTTTAAGACCAGAAAATCTTTCTGATGATGTATCTCAAAGATGGGAGAAACATGCATGCTGGGTATTGTAAAGAAAGAACATTAATGGATGAAAGTACAAAATTGGCACAAAAAGCTGAGCTGAAGAAAACTTGACAAATAACATATTATTTGCTAGTTTTAGGCCAGAATACCTTATTTTACTTACACTGACCACCCTCTTTATTAGAAACACCTACCTTGTACTTCCACTCAATGACCACTTTATCACATCAACCTTATACATCCATTATATAGGTACAGAGCTTCCCAGATTGTCTGACTAGTGTTGTTAAAATCTAATCAGCTATGTAACATTGCCCAACCGTAACAACCACAGCAAATATTGTTGTCAGATAATGTTCTAAACTTATATTTAACTCCTCAAAATCACCAGAACCTGCTGGCAGGTCTTCACTACTATTACACGCTTCTATTACTCAGTCTGTCTGCATTGTAGGCATAAGTAATAACGAAAGGGTTAAAGAGTAAAAACCCAGTGAAATCCAATAAAATCCAGTGTCACTTTCACTAGAATATCCATTCAATTGATTCCTTTCCCTGCAACAAGAACATTCAACAAGCTGGATCAATTTCTTACAAAGCCATTCAACAAACTGGCGCATGTTGTTTATTTTTCTAAAAATAATAATCCAGTCAGGCACAAGAAAAGTACTGATTTGAAATGTGCCATCTGAATGAAGATAGCCTTAAAAATGTGACAAATGTCAGGAATAAGATCAGAAATGACTCTGTGTGTGAGGAATCCTGACGTATTTGACAAATGTAACACTACCAGCAAACCAGGAGGAACAGATCAAGTTAATGCTGCAGCCTTTTTTGTTGTCAAATAACTTTAAATTACTTTGTTATCATTTTGGAAACAAATTTGAATGAAATTGTATTGATTTAATTTTGAACTGTAGACAAGTTGACTGTGAATGCAAATATGAACACAATACAATCACACGTACAGAGACCAACCTTCATTTATGTCACTTCAAAATGGCCATTAACTACAAGTTATTGATTTTTCAGGAGATATTTCCAAAGCATAAAATAATCCTTCTACAAGCAAGGGGAAGATCAAATGCCAGATGCATCCAAAACTGGAGTTCAAAAAATGATTAAAAGTTACAGAGAAAAAGGGAAATCCTAATAACCACTTGCAAGACCTGGTAGATCACCTAAAGTGTCCACATCAGGTAAAGTGTACCTAAAGCTTTCATCTTTGAGAGAGGAGAAAATCACTGTTAGAAGACAACTCAGTTGTATGGGTCTGAAAAGATGGGTATCTGTCAAGAACCTGAAGAAGAGGAAATAGCCAAAAAAGAAAATTCGCCCATCAAAAAAGCTGCTGGTGTCCTCAGTGTTTGTGACACAGGGGACATTTTGAAGGTGTCTACCCTAAGGTCAGACTTTCTGCCCTGGTCAGTTCAGGAGCAATCAGCTTCAGAAAACAGCTGGATTCCCAGGCTCCACAGAAGATTGGAATTAAGTCCAGCTAGACCAACCAGCCTGTAAAGCAAGGGAATTGTCCAAATTTGTAACCAGGCTCAGGTCCATGTTCAAGTACCAGGGCCCACAGCAGTGTTTGTCAGCACAGTCCTTGATGACCTCCAGATGGTCTATTTTGTTGTTCTATCCCAGCTACCAACACGTCTGAACCAAGCAATCAATAACTGAATATTTGGTTCAGGTGTCCTGGGACCTGGGAACACTTGGCTGGAAAGGGCTTGTCAGCTCAGTTCCTCAAGGACCTAATACAACTTCTTGCTCTACAAAATCTCTGTTTGCTTTATTCACAACACCCGAACTAAGCAATCAAGAACTTGTTAGCCTTCAGGGGATTCCTAAAGATTGAATTGGGGAACATGGGCCTGACCAATGACTAAAACAATGTAAAGATGGACTACAGTCCTTCGAGTTAGAGATTTTCAATACAATGGACAATGAGTCCATCTAAGACTGGATTGGTAAACATTGGCCTAAAGCAGTGTTTGTCAGCTACAACCTCAAAGACCCAAACAGTCCTTTGTGTCCCATCTCCCAACAAACCTGAACCAAGCCATCAAGAACTTGAAAAAGTTGGTTTTCTGGGGATCCCCAAAGATTGAATTGGGAAACATAGGCCTAATTAATGACTAACACAATTGTCAGCTTCATCCTCAAGGTCACTTTTCTGTCCCATCTCCCAACAAACCTGAACCAAGCAATCAGGAACTCAATTCCTGGTTCAGGAGTGCTGTAACCTGGAAACCAGCACAAAAAATGGATGCTCTGGGAAATGAAGATTAAATTGGGAAACACTGGCCTAAACAATGGCTAACATAAACTGAAGACAGGCTGCAGCAAGGTAGAAGTACTAATAAAATGGATGATGAATGGAGATTAATTTACTCAGGAACTTCGATAGCTCATCGATTTTGTATGCAACCCAGTCAAGAGTTATGTTCCAGCATTTATTTCCATTTGAAACAGCCCTGCCAGTTACACCCATTACACCAGTTACATGGAGCTTTGTCACTCCAGGGCACAATTACAACACCAACATTTGGGCAAACATGCTGTGCCCAGTATGGGTCCCAATTGAGATTCCGCTGGTTGTGTTCAAATTTATGAGCATGCCTCCAAGACGCTCTGGCAATTTGAGTTGTAATTGCAGCCGAGATCTGTCTAGTCACCAAGAAACTGCAATTACCCAAGGGAAGCTTGTCTGTTGGCCGGCTCTGGAGTGGGTTGCAAGCCTGGACGTAATGCCAACACAGTTTGCTTCTCTTTTGTTATGAGCTTACAAAAGGACCATAATGGGGTAAATATTCTATCAGAGAGTGTCATCAGCCCTCCTTATCTTTGTTTTTATTTGTTTATTTCTGAGAGCGCATCTGCAACTCTCCACGGGTAATTCAGTGATGCAAAACAAGGATGTGAGCACACATAATGATGAGAAAGAGGCCTAGAAATTCATGTCTCCATTTTTTAAAAAATGCATTCTGGAGAAAGACGAGGTTCCACGTGGGACTTCGGTATGAGAAAGCATGCAAACTAAAAACAGAACATTAAGCAGAAAGTGAGGCATGTTGGCCAGAGTCCCTGGAGAAGATAGACATTGATAGAAATGCTGAAACCTCATGTTAACTCTTAGTCAGCATTCACAACTTCTCTGCTGTATTCCCAAATTTATCATCTGATTCTCATCTAAAAGATCTGTTTATGCTTTTTTTTTTACTCGAAGAACAATACATACATATAGTCAGCAAGTTTGAATGGTGTCCTTTGTTTTGCTTTCCTTCTAGTTCCCCCTTGCTGGTGTACAGTTAGAGACAGCAACCCATCTGTTGATGCACAGTTTACATGAGCCATCTTCAAGTCCTTCATCAATGGACAGTTCAGACAACAGAGCTGCCGTTGGCTGGATATTTTGGGTGGTGGTCCATTATCAACCTAGCAGTGACAGTGACAGTTGTAAATACCCCAACAATACTGCTGGGTCACACATGCTACAATGCCACTACCTTGCTGAGAACTGTCCACCACCCAAAATCTGATCAATAGTGGTCTTGTGGTCAGAGCCTGACCAAAAATGAATGGGGTGAAGGGTGTCTGTTTAACTGGGGAAACTCAAAAGTTCAAAACAAGACTGCAAAATGTATTAAAGCCATAATCAAGGACACGATTTACTCGTGATGGAGTTTACTTAGCAATAGTGGAAACAAGGTCTCAGGTTTTTATCTACTGTGGAGTTTTCAAAGCTGAATTGGCCATTTGCATGACATTTATCTTTGCCGTGGCTATTACTGTTGTAAAATCAGACAAATGCATTGGTGTTTGGATTTTTACAAAAGACATGTTGAGGACAAAGCAAAACTTTGCTTCATAAACTTGAAGATCTATAAAAATACAATTACAATTGTGTTCATAATGAAAGTATTTTGTTTACTTCCCCAGAACACTGGACAGCATTTAGTGCTTTCCACATGTGGAGACCTGACGTATGTTTCATAACCTCATTCAGAAGTTAAAACTTTAATTTAGAAGTTAAAGCTTAAATGGCTGTGAGTTTTCACAGATTACAACATAAGTCATAAAATATACTATATAAACTAATATGCTAAGTAATGCACCAAAAGGGCAGAAGAGGGACAATAAATGAAGTAAATATTCATATCTAGTCTGTAGGCTACATACAGTCTGCCTCTAACACCTTATTTGAACTACCTCAGTTCAAACATCAATCCACACATGGGGTGCCAAAAAAACAGGACATCTCTCCTCTCCTCTCCTCTTGAAGTGATTACTTCTACCTGCAACCTGTCTAATAATAGGCCACCCACATCACATCAGCTTGCTGGCTCTCCGGAACTGAACTGGACCACACCGGCACAGCTACAGGCCCCCTGTTGAGCATTATAACTTCTGCCCCTTCATATTCACAGCTAGGGGTGCTGGTGGATGAAACCGACTGCATTCTAATTGGAAATGGCCACATTGCTATGCAACACACAGAGTATTAGCGCTGTTGGTAAAGATAAGCCAAAAGACCTCATCATACACTGAAAATATGAGAGAAATCGAAGCATTCAGTGTGGTAAAATTATTCAACATTTAGGTGAGATGTGCAAGACATCAAGCTTTGATGTAGTGTTGGACAAACTTTTTGAGTTTGAAAAATGTAGAAACTTTTTGGACAGACTACAAAGTGCAACAGCCAGAATTACAAAAATGCATAATAAAACTGATTACCTAGTATGAATAGACGAGCATGTTTATTCACAGGAACAAGATAACACTCTGATTATAGCTCTTTCCCCAGTTTTTGAAAAGTTATGTTTTCGTTGTCTGCATCTATACTGCATGTTATGAATATACTGTATGCAATAATATTGTGTACGAGCTGGGGCGGACAGGGAGGGGTGGCCTCTGACATGGTATGGCATGTAAGTGAATATACTTCTTTCAAACTTTAATGATTTCTGTCATAACAAAGGCCATGGAACAGAGGGGTGGTGGTTTTATAATTGCTATAGCACTAACATGTCAGAAGAGTAGCTACCTTAAGATGACTTAAGGCATGTTTACACTTGGCAGGTTTGATTTGATTAAAACATACACAAACTGTGCAGCAGCAGATGAGCTATCGTCTCTGATTTTACATCTACAAGGTGGATTGACAAGGTAGGAGTGTCTAATAGAGTGGACAGTGAGTGGACACAGTGTTTAAAAACTCCAGCAGCACTGCTGTGTCTGATCCACTTGTACCAGCACAACACACACCAACACACCACCACCACATCAGTGTTACTGCAGTGCTGAGAATGATCCATCACCCAAATAATACCTGCTCTGTGAGGGTCCATAGGGGTCCTGACCACTGAAGAACAGGGTAAAAGGGGGCTAACAAAGTATGCAGAGAAACAGATGGACTACAGTCTGTAACTGTAGAACTACAAAGTGCACCTATACAGTAAGTGGAGCTGATAAAATGGACAATAAGTGTAGAAACAAAGAGATGGTCATAATGTTATGCCTGATCAATGTATGTGGTCAAGGGTAAAGTTACAGTTTCATAAGACTCTCCATGCGATTGTTATTTGGGTTAACTTGAGGGCCAAATGGTTGCCAGGATTTAGATGCAGAACTAGTGGACTCTAGGTTGGTCTAAATGTGCACCAAGTGAATTATATTTTAAAGATCCTCCTGTCTTCATTTAGCAAGACTTTGTTGAAGATCTAAAGGTCAGCATGTCTTTTTCATGCATGTTTAATGTCCTTCAAACAGTAAAAGGTCAAGGATAACTTTATACTTAGTACAATGTCTTGTATCAACACTACCCCAAGAAGAAGCCCTTGTCTTTGAATAAAATGTGATTTTCACTGGCTAATCACCACTAAAAATATAATTTAGTTGGACCGGGCTTATTTCTGCATCTTGAGTTCAGAAGAATTATAAAATCACAATTATACACAGTGACTGAATAAATTAGAGTGGAAAAGCTAAAGCCCTATTCGAGCTGGATTCGTTTTAAAACAGTAGGTCCAGGAATTTGTAAAGGATTCAAACTGGCCATATGGGAAAAGTATCTGTGAAATTTCTCCAAATGACTCCATAACATCCAGATTCACATCAGTGTAAAGTTTAAATTTGCACGAATAACAAAGACTAACTTTTAGTTACTGTCTGACAGAAGAGTAATAGGCTAGTAAAATGAGTTCATTGAACTCACCAAATGCTCTAATGTATTTTCCTGTTTAATGATTGTCTCAAATCATTGCTAACTGAACCAAAACTAGTTCCTCCAAAACTTCTCTAAAATGTTTGTTAACTTTATAGAAGAGGAAATAAAATAACATTACTTTTAACGTAAGTCAGTGCAACAAGATTTGTTCAGAAGTCATTTTGGACAATTTATTTTGGTCTATTCTTCATGAAATTTCCACCAAATGTAAAGCTCAGCTGACATGTATGTGTGAAACAAAATAAGAAAAATGTGCATGTGCAATGATGATAAACCATAACCTAAAAAAATATGTTTTCATTTCCTTTCAGTTGTGATGTTTGTGATTATGATATGCCAGATATGCCATCTTTCCCATTTTACAGCACTAAACCGTTATAAAACAGCAGTGAAGCTTCTACACCAGATAAACGAAACATATTCTGAAACAATTTCTCCAGCTTCAAAGCAAGTGCTCTGAAGTCATAACTAGCACTCGGTATCTGGGAAATGGCTGCCACTGAAGGGCACTGGAGTGTATCATTAAAGCCCTTCAGTACCACTACACAGGTCAGTGATGCTAGACCCCCAATATTACAAAGCAGCTTCAGATTGCCCTACTGCCTGGAAATGGACTGCAACAATGAACTCTTGGTATCTCCAGTCCTGGAGTAGTTGTACAATCTCAGCCAAAGAATGAGGCACTCAGACTTGCAGTTAAAGACTGAAGACTCTGCGTGAAGTGAAGTACATGATTCTTTGACAGCATAATTGCCAATAATTCTATAATCAGCACTCTTTTTTTCTATGACAATGAAATAATTTGGTTTACAATGATGTATTATTTAACTACTGCAATTTAAGTGACCTCAATCGAATACAGCCATGGATTTCATTCTCAGTCATGTTCTTTTAAATAATCTCTGATAGGTTTCCAACATTATTCATAAGTCATTCATTATTGGAATGAATAGGTAGTAGAGTTGTATACAAAAGTTTTGGAAACTCTGGTCAAATTTAAAAACTAGTTGATTTTCAAAATGAAAAGTACTTAACTCCATCTCTGCATGGAACAAAGTAAAATATGAACTTAAAGATGATCTTCATTCTCAATTTTCATTTATATACCGAATTTCACAGATTAGAAAAAAACGTGCATATGTTTGAGCACTCTTTCAGTCTGTATTTAGTACCCTTCAGTCTTTGGCTGAAATCACAGCCTCTTAGTAAAGTTTTTGTAGCCAGTTTACACTCCCTCTATTCCTGTCCCTCTATTCTTGACATAAGATTCTTCCAGTTTCAAATTATTTTTTTCTATTTACTCTATTCATTTTTCAATTTTCAGTAAGTCATCGTGTAGGCTGTTCTTTTTTTATCCAAACATAGTTTCGGTCATTGTAGCCAAAGAACTATTTATTTGTTTATTTTATTTATTTATTTATTGTTTTAGCACTCAAGAGATTTTTCAAACATTCCAAAATGCCTCTAGTTCTGCTGCACACTTCAAATTTCGACTTTTGGTACCATTATTTGAAGGTAGGTAGGTAGGTAGGTAGATAGATAGATAGATAGATAGATAGATAGATAGATAGATAGATAGATAGATAGATCTTTTTTTATTTTAGGACTTTGGGTAAGCGTAAATGGGATGAACGATAGTAAAACTTTTAACAATATGTGAAAATAATTTGCCTTTCAGTTTTATTTAAATATTTGGTAAGATATAGCTTTCAGCAGTGTGTATAGAAATAGGCCCAACTTTAGATTAAGCACATCTAATAACTGTGTAGTTACACTTTAACAATACATGCAATAACAATGTAACTACTGCTGACATGTTCATTTGTACAGATGGATTATAGTAGCACACCTTATGTAATTACACATGTCAGTTCTAGTTTGAACTCATGTAATTATACCTTGTGTTAGAATCAGAAAAGTCTTGTTAGAAAAACAGCAGTAATTACATAATATAAAATATGCTATGACATCTATCAAAATGACACATGTCTAATTACATGAGTAAAAAATGAGGTTGGTACACGTGTATTTACTTAAGCTGTACTACTGTAATCAATCTGTAACAGTGAATATGTCAGTAGTATTTACATTGTTGTTGCATGCATTGTTAATATGTAACTACAAGGTTATTACAAACTATAAAGTGGGACCTTGGAAAATAAAAGGAATGTGCCTCTTTTTGTATAAATTTGGTAAAATTAGTTTATATGGACACACACCAATCTCTTAAACTGTTAGTGTGGTATGATGTTATTTGTCTTGCGGCAGACTAACGTCCTTGAAAAGTGAAACTGCACATTCTTTTCAGTGTGTGAGGTGTTTGTTGTTGCTGTTTTTTAAAGTCAGTTAAATTGCAATTTTTTAGTCTATTGAATTGTTTTTGTGGAAAAAAGAAAAACTTTCCCATATGGTGCTGTTCTTCAGTCCCAGATCTCTTATAACACCCCTCCTCACAGCTCTGTGGTTTTACAATCTGTTATTAGTGCCAGTGACAAACACTGATAGAGTTCTACACCACAGCATTACAAAAAACATGAAAATCAATGCTGGCATTTACGCCACATCCTTTGATTTAAATGCTGGATTACTGCCTCTTGAAAGAGGGATCAAACTCGGCCTGGCCACAAGCCCTGTCCTCAGAGAAGGAAGAAAAGTGCTCACTACTGATGGCCTAGATCACAGCTAATATACAATTTCACCCAGAGGGCACCCCCAAAGCCATGAACCCAGTTGAACAGATGACCACTCCAACTTCACAAAGCCAAGAATGAATAGCCATATAATTTCACACTGCACATGCTTTTACTTTTTTTAAAAAATGGATAGTTCTGTGATTGAGCCACATTCAAAGCCCTGTGCGAAATCAGAAACCACCTTTCATTTTTTATAGTGAAAACAGCCATTACAATCAAGTTATTCATTTTTCAGGACAGAATATACGATAATCCACTTGCATGAAGAGGGTTACACTCTTAGAAAAAAAAGGTATGAAGCTGTCACTGGGGCAGTACTCCTCTTGGCACTGGGGTGGGACCCTCAAGGGTACATCTCAGTACCTTTAGTCAGGGAACATAATTGTACCATAATCCTTTGAATTGATATTTTCTAAGCTGTATTGACTCCACGCACCCCGTCTCATCTCCAGGCTTTTATTTTATTGTTCTGTTTTGAAACATTTGGTTATGAAAAGGTACAAATACGAACTTTTCACCTGGAAAAACTTATTTAAGGTACCTTAAAACCACTGTTGTACCTTTGAGGGAACATTTATGTTGTTTGTACCTTAATGAATGAAAAATGTACCTGCAGAGAACCTTTATTTCTAACAGTGTACAGTCAAAGGCAAATCAGTGAAAAAACAGGAGTTTTCAAAACTAGATGACCGTGAAAGACCTGGTAGACCACCAAAACAGTGCCCATCAGAAAAACAGCACTTAAAGCTTTCATCTCCAAAGGTGTTACTGTCCATCCATCTACCGTGAGAAGACAACTCAGTGCTAGGATCTGTCAAGAAGCTGTTATGAACAATGGACTGACCACCCCAGAGTCCAGACCTCAACATCACTGAATGTGTTTGGGATTACTTGGATTGTGAGAAGCAGAAAAACCAACTTCTAAGGCTGAACTTTGGAAGTGTGGAAGAATATCCCTCTAGATTTCTTTGAAAAATGGAAAGCAAAATTACATAAAATTGAATTAAAAATGAAAATACAGTATTGTATAGTATATAAAGTAACCTCGAAGAACTCAGTGTATGCATCTTGCCATTAATGCTTTTCGTTCATCTTAATCTATTCTCTTTCTCTCCTTCTAATCTCTGCATTTCATGATCCTCCAAGTGACAGTTCATAATGTTGTTACTTCTTTTAGTTAAAAGCTTGAAAACATTAGTGCTCCTTGTCTCTCCTTGTCATTAAACATTTGTGCATTATTCTACAGCCAGCCAAGCACTATCGCATACATGAGGGAAATAAGCAGGCCTTTAAAATGTCATTCATCAGAGGAGCTGATGTAACAGCAACAGAATAATGAACTGTAGCTTCTTGATTTGACAAATCGGTCATTTAGAATTAACTGTCAGGACCCCCCGCAGTGCTAAATAGCTTTTTTTTCCCTCTGTATATTCATGTCTTTGCTGTTATGTGAATAAGGAAATCAATGCTTTGAGAATAATTATTGTATTAGTGGTTCTAGCCTATTTGTCTAGGGTGCACAGCCTGAGTGACAAAAACTCAAAATAATTCATAGATGGAGGGGTACAGAGCTGTACTGATTATCTTTGAGAACAAAACAAAACGACTCAATTTATTCAGTTTATTAATGTGATTTGATTCTAAATTACACCCAGTAATTGTGGGAGCATTATATGCTGCAGTATAAGAATTGAGTTGTATTTGTAAAAGCCCTGTAATCTGAATACACATGACAACAAATCAATCTTGAATCTTGAATTTTGAATAAGATTTGTTGCTTTTTGGCAGCAGCCAGTTTGCCAAATATATCATTCAGCAAACTGCAAGATTTCAAGGAGGTGTATTACAGAAACGTCCTTACCCTGAAATCCTATCTGTTACCATGACAACTTCAGTTAGGACTGGATTTATGACAGTAGCTATTACAGAAAAGCAGCAATTAAGTTCATAATCTTATCCATTAACTCCAGATCATAATGGGGTATTACACAAACATCCTAACTAGTCAAAATATTGTCCCAAATTTAGGACAACACCAGTGGTCTCCTAACTTCTGTTTAACGAAGATGAAAATTCATCAAAGAAAATAGCAGTGATGGTGGCGAATAATGAGTGTTAAGAGGAGTAACACTAGCATGGTTGGCTAAAGCTTTTGGGAAATGGAAGCTGAAACTGGGGAGCAGCAACGTTCTGACAAACATGAGGGGGCGCTCTCACAGTATTCTTAATCTCCATTTTAATGCACTTTATCATTGTTATTTTTTGTTGTTTTTTTACATCAATATAAGTAGCTGTAACTTATATTTTTAACATTATTTTATTTGCCTGTTTACATTTCAGCTTTGCTTGTATTGCTGGGTGCTAGGTAACAGACATGACAGTTGATTGTCAACTTTGATTGGCAGATTAAATTTCCTAACTTGAGATAAGATGCTGTAAGATAAAATACATTTCCTTAAGGGAAAATTTGCTTCTGTAATATGAATTTGAGGAAAAATCTTATATTGATCTCAGACCTTAACTTAGGCCAAATAAAAGGAAACGATAGGATGGACAAAATTCAGCGATTTGGTGTATTTAGCTTATCATTCACAATAGCTAATGGGTCTTTAAGCCATTTAAATCCCAATATTTCATTCAAAGGCTTATTATTCAATAAACTATGAGGGTTACTTAATAATAAGCCAGAGCAAAGCTTATGACAACTGGAGTATCAGGTTACAGAGGTGTGTAATAAAAGTGTGGTCAGTTAAGGAATTAAAACAAACCAACTCACAAAAGCCATTGCCACAGCTCTTACCAGCTGAAAATTATCCCTTTCATTTTACTAAACTATTCAAATTCAAAAACATATATCTAGTCACATACTACTTATACAGTGAGTTACATTTATATTCAATTTATATTCTATATCTCCCCACTGAGTGATGGGGGAGAGGGAGGGCCATCATACCCACCCAGAGAAAGCAAGGCCAATTTTTTTAGGCCTCACACGAAGGATTTTTTTGCCTTCTGGTTTGATTTAAAGCAAAATTTGTAAGTTCAATGTCCACTGATGCTGAGCCAGTCCTCTAAATCAAACTCTGAACAATTTTAAAGTGTAGTTTCTCATCACAGCAACATGTGTTGTTTCATGCTTTAACATTGGGAATCATTATTAATTAAATGACTTTGGAAGCTCAAAAAAATGATAAACTTGGAAACATTTTACTGTAGGTCAGTGTTCAACACCTACACCAATCAGGCATAACATTATGACCACCTCCTTGTTTCTATGCTCATTGTCCATTTTATCAGCTCCACTTACTATATAGGTGCACTTTGTAGTTCTACAGTTACAGACTGTAGTCCATCTGTTTCTCTGCATACTTTGTTAGCCCCCTTTTACCCTGTTCTTCAGTGGTCAGAACCCCCATGGACCCTCACAGAGCAGGTACTATTTGGGTGGTGGATCATTCTCAGCACTGCAGTAACACTGATGTGGTGGTGGTGTGTTAGTGTGTGTTGCACTGGTCTGAGTGGATCAGACACAGCAGTGCTACTGGATTTTTTTAAAACCTCAGTGTCACTGCTGGACTGAGAATAGTCCACCAACCAAAAATATCCAGCCAACAACATCCTGTGGGCAGCGTCCTGTGACCACTG
Organism: Colossoma macropomum; assembly: GCF_904425465.1. Classification (NCBI taxonomy): domain Eukaryota; kingdom Metazoa; phylum Chordata; class Actinopteri; order Characiformes; family Serrasalmidae; genus Colossoma; species Colossoma macropomum. Next base: position 45,392,430 of record NW_023494791.1, read on the forward strand.
ATGAAGGACTAAAGGATGACCAACACAAACTGTGCAGCAGCAGATGAGCTATCGTCTCTGACTTTACATCTACAAGGTGGACTGACAAGGTAGGAGTGTCTAATAGAGTGGACAGTGAGTGGACACAGTGTTTAAAAACTCCAGCAGCACTGCTGTGTCTGATCCACTCAGACCAGCACAACACACACTAACACACCACCACCACATCAGTGTTACTGCAGTACTGAGAATGATCCACCACCCAAATAGTACCTGCTCTGTGAGGGTCCATAGGGGTCCTGACCACTGAAGAACAGGGTAAAAGGGGGCTAACAAAGTATCAGAGAAACAGATGGACTACAGTCTGTAACTGTAGAACTACAAAGTGCACCTATATAGTAAGTGGAGCTGATAAAATGGACAATGAGCGTAAAAAACAAAGAGGTGGTCATAATGTTATGCCTGATCGGTGTATATTTATGATGATAACTGACATAAACCTATTTATTTTAATAGGTGTCATCTGTCATAAAGGCTATAAGTATACTTTTGTCCACTGATGTCAAGAGACGTTAATTTATGTCATATATATTTATTATTATTTATTATTATTATTATTTTTTTTTATTTGATTTATTTTGCTCAATACGATGTTCGCTGATAATAAAGCTATATGAGTTACAGCTGGTACACTAGAGCAAAGCATTTGTACATGTGTGTCCAGTATCAACCATGCATCTTTCAGCTGGTCACACAAATCTGAGCATGACAAGAGTATGAGTGAGAAAGATGTGATTCACACATCCTGTACTTCTTGTTTTAAGCCTATGTAACAGTGCAATAATCCTCCAGAGAGAGAGAGAGAGAGAGAGAGATAGAGAAAGAGAGAATCATCACGTTGACTGTACTGCTATATTCTGCCTTCAGCACATCTTGCTGGAGAAGAGCTTCTGTGAGGTTCAATAAATTGACTGTTTCTAACCCTCGTCCACTAAAGCTCTGCCCAGCTTGGCTCTCTTTGAAGTCTCTTCTATTCACTGCCAACACGTCCCCTCTCAGTGTGTTGCAGACGCAATCAGTGTCCAGCGATAGGCCTTCATCTGTTCTATTACCTCTCCTAGTTTCCTCGGTGGTATAGATGCCTCCAAACGCCTCACTTTTACACTGCATTGAATTATTTGTGACTCATAGTTGATTTAAACAAGCAGAAAAGTTCTGTCAAAAGTGCAGATTCTAAACCTTTAACCCATTTCATATTTGTGTTCATAAGTAGAAAATAAGGTGTTTTATTGTTAAACATGCTGAAAAGTTATTGTTGTTTCTACTGTCTTGTTTTGAAGAAAAAAAAATCCAATACATTTTTTATACCAAAACCAAACATAAAAAGAAGTGCAGACTCCAGCAGGTCAATATAGAATATAAATTGGGCATAATTCAATGTGTAACTGTCACAACAGAGGCACTGAGGCAGGACGAAAGTGTGAGTTTCACTTATTGAAAGATAAAAGTGAGGATACCAAGGAAAAACAAACCAAAACTGAACTGGAAGAAAGAACTTATGAATGAATGTAAATACACAAGAGCTAAAGCTAGAAACTGACTATTTAAGGAAAATGTGAGAGAACTAAACAAATATAACTGCACAACCTGATAAAAAGGGGACAAATTGAGGGCTATTTATACAGGAATATTAACTACAACAGGTGACAAAAATAGGGAGTTTAGGGGTCCAAAAGAGCACAATTGTTATTGATGTCTCCCCCAACTACTCAGCACAATTCTAGCCAATAAGGGTGCCTGATAGCTGATGTATCAGACTTGGCAATTAGTATTCTCCTCCAAGCGTGTTGAGCTGGCCATTGAGGCATTGGTGGCAGTTTGAGAAGAAGCAATGGCACTTCACATATCTCAGATGAAGCACATCCCTTATCATCAAAGCTTGGTAGTACTGTCTGACGTGGAGACCTAACTAGCAAGTAGCTAGCAATATTCCATCATGACAATGTCTGTTGGCTAAATGTGGTAGGAACTTAGACTTATTAGGGTGGAAATACATACATACATACATACATCATCTAAACCGCTTATCCTTCTGGGTCGCGGTGGGGTGCTGGAGCCTATCCCAGCTGTCATTGGGCGGAAGGCAGGATACACCCTGGACAGGTCGCCAGTCCATCGCAGGGCGTATTAGGGTGGAAATAAACTTTCTAAACCAGTCCAACACCTGGAGCTCAAAGTGGGGGCTTTGGTGCACTCATCAATGTTTTCCAACAGACATGAGCTAGCATGGCTGCAAAGTCCCCCAAAATGTTCAGTTAAGCATGTGGATATGCACAAAACAGTTCCATTAAACCAGACTATACCTTAGCTGTGACCCACAGTGTCTGCACGCTGATTGAAGTTTGAAGCATGAATGTCAGCTAATTTGTTGGCTAACTTGTTTTGCTTGTGTTTTTAATTACACCAGACATTCAAAGAGGAATTTGGGGGTAGGTTTTAGAGGGGACATACCCTTGTTTGAGGCAGTTGTCCTAGATGTGTTTTCTCATTACAAGATCATGTGTGGGCCTCCTAGCTTGCAATGAAAATTAGCCATGTCTTAATAGAAGAGAAAAATTAGGTTAAAAAATATAAATATTAGGTACTTTATTTTATAGTACAGTACGTGCATAGTATTTAACGGGTAAATATGAGTATATGCCAGTTACGTACAGCAGGATTTATGCACAATTTGATGGGAAGTAGTAAATATGTAGTACAAGGTGCATACTTTGCAAGGTCAACCTTTAAGTATACAGCAACTAATGAAAAAATTAGGTATATTTCAGCTTTTAATGCTAAGTTACACAGTAGTGGTAAGTACAACCAAACCGCTTAATAAATACATTCTGACATAATACATAAGCATAGCATGTGACATTGGTGTGAAAATTGCAGGGTAACTACCAGTAAGTACTTAGTAAGTACTTTTTTTTCCAATACATTAATTTGTTTCATAATTAATTGGTATTTTGAGGTATGGTTATGCTCTCCATGCCAGAAATACAAGAAAACAGGTAGTTGCTGTGTAATTACTATGCAATAACCTACACTTTATGTTTACATTCCTGTTAATATGGAATAAATTGCTGTACTGGAGAAAACATACTTACTCTATCTTGTTCTGCACTTCTCTATTACACATGCATGTATTTACTGACACAGTTTGTAATACTTACCACTATTTTGTAACTTATTTATAACTTGTATTTCCCGCATTAGTTGCTCTGTACTTACATACTCAACTTGCAAAGTATGTATCATGTATTACTTGTATTTACTACATATTTACCTTCAAACTCTACACAGATGTTTACACCTAGTATTTTCTATATACATTACTATGTACTTTGCATGGATCAGAAAATTACTTGTAGTAATATTTACATATTAAATAGTTGGTACTTACTGTACCATAAATGCAAATGATACAAAAAAAATTGTATTTGGGTAACTGTAATTCTGTGATTGTTAATTATGTAATTTCAGTAAATGTTTTAGCTGAATGTCAATAATCACTTTGAGGCTTCTAGTTTTGTCGCTGCTGTGTAGTTTCAAGTGGTGTGGGCTGTCCGGGTGGTCTGCCTTTGGTTAAATGAAGTGTTTGAACAGTGACAGTGTCTGACGAGGATGTGCTTCTACAACAACTCGCCCACCAGCTGTTCTGCTCTCTCTCTCTCTCTCTCTCTCTCTCTCTCTCTCTCTCTCTCTCTCTCTCTGTCTTTCTCTCATTCCTCTATTCCTCGGTTCCTCTTCTGTCTCTCAGCAGGGAGAGCTGTAAGATGAAATGTCTCTTTAAAAAAAAAAGTATGTAAAAGGGTTCTGGGGGATGAACCACTTTTAGGTCACTTAAGAACCTTCAAATAGAGCCAGTTTTGGAAGTGAGAGGAACCTTTTTGAATTGAAAGAGCTTACACATGATGTAAGTGCACAGAATGAAAGAACTGTATGCCCAAGCTTGTAGAGCCCACCATTCTAATAATTTCACAGAAAATAAGATTTTGCACATAAATTGGTCAAAAATGTTAAAAAGACGGTTTTCTACAGTGTTGGTGTTGGGAATCCACTGAAGAGTTCATTCTTCTTTCAGAACGAGCCTCCACTTTATGACTTGCCCCATCTGGACAAAGTAATAAAGGCTTCTAAACATCAAAGTAAAAGAAATTATATTTATATTTGTCGTATTCATATTTAGAAAAACAGTAAATCAATCCAATTTGACTGGAACACAGTGGTATCCTCTGTTCTTCTCGATAATGTAATAAAGTATTACAGATGATCAACCAGAAAATGTAATAAATTCCCAATAATGTAATAAAATATTGCTATAAAACATTATTGAGCTGTATAACATTTTAGACCAAGTTAAGAGCGGAAACTTATGACATTTCTGGTCGTTATTACATTTTTGGGAAATCATTACATTATTAGGTTCCAGCCAGCCTCCTTTATTTTTTAAGAGTGGCAGGCGGGTGGTCAGAATGGCTCAGAGAAAGACGAACTGGGTGAAGGCCAAAAAAAGGAGATGGAAAAAAGAGACCGGACAGTGAAAGCAGTGAGAGAAAAAGAGACAGAGATGGAGGACATGAAAAAAAAGAGAGAGGCACCCAGGGACCATGAGAGAAGATGTAGCAGACACCATTACTCAAAGCCTGGCACTAGACTGTGACTGACAGGTAGTGCCAAGCTGGCCATGACAGCCTTGCTTCTGATTGGTCCTTAATGTTTGAGGGCCTTGTTCTTGATTGGTGCCGGTTTGTGAGAAGCTTGTTTCTGCTTAAGTTCAAAACTGGTTCAACACTGCCCCCTGTCTTCCAGTTTATGCATAAACTCTGGAAAATAAAGGTTCTTGTCTTGGACATGCAGAAAAAACTTGAAACAGATGTGGCTGTTCATAAAACACAAAATGATTCTTTCACCAAGAACCAATGGATCTTTAAAGGTTCTTTTAGTTTTATGGCATCATTCTGATGACCATCTTTAGGTACCTTAAAACTTAGGATCATACTTATTAACTAACTTATTCTATTTGCATCATAATTGTATGATAACATCACAATAACATCAGCCCCAAGGGGCATGCTAGTGGTTGCTAGCTAAGCTTGTGTTAACTAGATTTACAACTAGTTACAAAGCTAATTATAAACTTTGCGGTATTTACTTTGGTTACAGATATTAATGCGTCTCAGTAGCACTTTAATAATGTAAAACTCAATAACAAAATTACACTGGCATGAGACGATGACCCTTAGCTGCTTCAGAAAAGTACAAAAAGCTGCCTAGTTTTACAGCAAAGCTGAAGATACTGTTAGTTTTATTGTATTACTGCAGTAGTGTTATAGTTAAATTACGGTAGCTGTACAATAAGGTTTTTGATATAATCTGACTGTACTATAAATGTTTTCTGACAGTTCAACACTGAATGCTGTATAAAACTGCAAAACATTTACAGTATCATGCTGGCTTAAACAATACATCACAAATGTGTTTACATGCACTTAATAATCCGATAACTGCAGAAAATCAGATTTTGTCAGTAATCCGTTCAAAGTGTTTACATGCACGTGAGTAATCAGGTGATGGGGAAACTACATGGGGGTCTACATGAATCAGACAATATGTGGATTTCTGCTTTGCAACCAGCCAATAAACTCACAGAAGAAGACGTGACATAAACGGGATGTAAAACTCAAACTTCAGGCCGTGGCAATTTTTTTCACATCACCCCACTTTACCTGAAAATATCTAGAAGATGAAGAATATAATATAAAATTATCTTTGATTTTCGTCAAGCATGTAGTCGGTTTCAGCGTCACTCCAAAAGTGTTTTGCTGCATCTCACGGCGACGCTGCTCACTTATTTCCAGTGCCGCAGTCTGTTTTTGTGCATGCGCAGACTGAGAAATCCGAAAAGAAATCAGAGTAAGAGTTTACATGCACTGAGAAATCTGATTACTTAGCCAAAAAATCAGCTCTCTTTATTAGATTTCTAGACCTTACTCTGATCTAAGAAATCAGAGTATGCTGTTAACATGACCCTTTGAATAATCAGAAATCTGATTATGATCAAGTTATTTAGTGCATGTAAACGCACTCATTGCTGAAATTTCAGAAATTCTATTGCAGTGTTGACGTGTGTCAATGTGTGGACGTGGATGCAGTAGCACACACATTTTTAGACCTCCATTTCATGTCTGATTGCAACCTAGAAAAGAAGCAAAACAGTCTGTCTTGACGTTTAAATATTCAGTCTGCTGGAACATAAATTGATTTAAAAAAATAAAAAAATAAAAAATAAAAAAATAATAATCATAATAATAATAATAATAATAATAATAATAATACTAGAAAGGGAAGCAAGCCTGAATTTTTAAGCAGCATCTGTGTTGTCTGGAAGCTGTCTGAGTCTTTATAACAAGATGCATCTGGTGCGTCAAGGCATCTGGTGTGGAAATTAGAAATGGCAAAAGACACAAACAGGGTTCGAGTAGCACACAACACTATTAGTCATGCAGCAACACCTATGGATGTTTCTGTTCACTCTGCCAATCGCGTCGACTTTGTTCCAAACAGTGACAAATTAATTCAATGTTTATAAAGCTGTAGATGCCACTGTGCATTTCGCAGAGAACAGCAACATCATTAAATAAGGCTGCATATTTAAAGAAAACTCCCTTCAAGCATTTGTAAACTTTGCTAAAGTTTGTTTTCTGAATGTTCTTCTAAGTAATAAGTGCTGAAGAGGATAACGTAGCTTTTGGCTGGTATCAGACGGACTATGTTATGTTGGGCTGTGGGCATGTTAAATATTAATTGTAAAGTATTCACACTTGTGAAACCTCTCACTTGCTCAGAAGCACAGACAAATCTCTCCGGCTCCCACACAAATAAACACACTGACGCCATCATCGGGGATGCATAGCCTGTTTTTAACATTAGTGGGTTTAGGTTCAGCTTTATGTGGGCAGAATGAATTTGTCTGCGACTAAGGTATTTACAGTAGCCTTAACCAAATAATTGATAGTGCTGAGCACTGTATGCAGTGGCTTGGACCCCTCAGGTATATAATGTTAGGATTTATTTATTTATTTATTTATTTATTTATTTATTTATACAACTTTGCTGATGGGTCAGTCCATGCTAACTTGACTTATCACATTATAGATTTCCGTGAAAAAAAATCAAGTTAAAACCTCTATTTAGTTAAAGTAACCATGCAAAATTTGTGCTCAAATGATCTTTTTAATTATGATTTTTGGTAACACTTTACTGAAGGGTGTCTACATAACACATTTATAAAATCTTACATAAACACTTCATAACATGTTCATGAATGTTTAAATAAAAAAATTATAAGGTGCACATGATTTACATGATGTTAACATGGACTACTGTGTAATTTTATTGAGAGACATTTTTAAAAATAAAAATCCTCTTTTTTATTTTGAAAAAGTATATTATTTACAGTAAAATGGCTAATTTCTGGACAAAATAAAATAAAAATGACCTCGCTTTATCCATTTGGTTAAGTGCTTTGAGATTCAGGCATCTTTTTACCTATTCTTTCAATTTCTTTTTAAATATCCGTTTTTTTCATTTTCAAGCATTTGTTGCTTTGCACTTTAATACATGGGCAGAAAATTACTCATAAATATGCTTAGGAACAATTATTCAACTGAATGTTAATATGGTGGTGTGCCTAAGTGTCAAAGTGCTTAATGACCAAAGGGATCAAGCAAGGTCATTTTTATTTTGGCTGTCCAGATGTAAGGCATTTTACTGAAAATAATATAGTTTTTCAAAACAAAAATTAAGAACTTTTATTTTGAAAAATGTCTGTAAGTAAATTGACATAGTAGTCATATTAATATCATGTAAAACATGTATGCTTTATAAATGTTGATTTAAACATTCATGAACATGTTATGAAGCATTTATGTCAGATGTTATAAATGTGTTACGTAGACACCCTGTAAGTAAAGTGTTACCGATTATTTTAAGGTTTGCCCTACTGGGTCTAAACTGCATTCAGATATTGGATTTAACTGCTTGAAGAATTTTTGAGTTGAGCTGAAATATTAACTTGGCATAAATACAACAATAATACTCTGATATTTTAATGTCCAACTTAGGTTAGATGCCAATAAAGGCCTTCAGTTGTTCATTTATTGGAGGATTCATTCAGGAAGAGTACAAAATGTGTCCGTTTTGTTGAATGGAAAAAGACTGAAAACTGACTTTTTCAGTTTACTAGAAAACAAGTAGTTGATTTGGAGTAAAACATTATTTTAACTGTTGTATTTGTGTTCAGATAATTTCAGCTCAGTTCAGTCGTGCTGTAAGGACTTACACTTTCGATTCAAAATATAATAGTGCAAAACCATGAAAAATCCTAATTAAAAATCTACTTGAAACAGAGCTTTGAAAAATTGCAAGTTATTACTTGTTTTGTTTTGTTTTGTTTTTTTCGTAAAAGACTGTGAAGTAACAGGAAATGCTCTAGGTGCAATATGTGTGTAATGATTACGGTATAAATATATATATATATATATATATATATATATATATATATATATATATATATATATATATATATATAATTAGCATATATATAATTATATAATATATATAATTATATAATGATATAATTAGCAGAAAAGTATCTTATGAGCGCATCATTGATGACTTTGCTTCTCAAAATATTAAATTAGCAGAATGCACCTGCATTGTACACTAATTCATATGCATTTTTGTTTTCATTTTTCTATAAAGATTCCATTTCTATAAAGATTCCCTTATACATTTTCCTGATCAAAACTAATTAATCAATCTATTGAACCCCAGGTCAATTTTGTTTTTTTTGTTTTTTTGGGGCGGGGGGGGGTGGTGGTAAAATACAATTACATTTACAATTACAATATATCTATATGAGACAGCCACAAACGCTATGTTATCTTCATATGACCTTAGGCTAAGATTTGTCATTGCTGGAGATATTTTTATGAATTTGGCTATTTTTCATAAAAAATACATACTATCAAAAACGTCAGTCCAGATGAGATGTCTTTTTAGAAGCTGTGCCTGTGGTCTAACAAACCAAAATAAAATGTACAGAACTCATTATATGGCTTGTTTACCATGAAATAATGTATAATTTTCATAAGACAGAGATTTTATTGATTCTCTCCCCTCATGGATACATGCTGTTTGATAAAACTTTGATGGCCATCAAGTCAGGCCTTGGATTGATTTCCCCAGAGCCAAGCACTGTAACTAATGATTTGTGTTATTCAGACTGACAGTTGTTTCTATTAGAACTGAAGTGAAATTGAAACATGAAGCTGAATGTCATTTATTATTAGATTATTTATTCTTTGTAAGTCAGAGATTGTAGGTCAGATTTTACAGCTCTCCAACAGCTCTGGAACCTGATACCAAAGGCAATGTGTGATTTTTATGGAGAACAAAAAGAGAGATATGATATCAGGACAAGGAGAAGATTTTGTCTTTTTTTCCAAACTGGCTTATTCATCTTCCAGATTTGAAGCCACCATATGATTGTTATGATATGTGTACCATGTCTGTAAGTTAAACTGTTTCTGAGTTATGAAGCATAGAAAATAGCCATGAAAATAGCCTACAGGATGCAGGTGAGCTCTAATGATGAATTCATTCTCATCTTTAAGTACAAAACATGTTTAGAAATGACCCTGGCTAAGTAAAAGCCACATGCAATTAGGCCAACCGCAATGGAGGTTTCTTTTTTTCCTCTGTTTTCATTGTATCAGATAAAAGTAGTGAACAATGTGAGCTTATAAACATTATCAATGCAGGCTCATAAAGTTGCCTGAAAATACCTGGCAAAACATTCTAAACATGAGATTGGATAAAACCAATAAGTAGCAGAAGATTAAAGACCAAATCAATTAATGATTAATGATATTAAGCCCTTTATCCACCTTACAAGGACAAGGCTGCAGTTTTGCCTGTTGTAAAAACATCCTGCAGAACGCTGGTCTAAGGGGACTCGTCTGAATGTCAACAGAGCACGGGGAGAAAAAGAGCAGTCAACGTCGTGACAGAAGCTGAGGAATCATTTCTTTATCCTGAGCTCAGTCTCTCCCGCTACGCTGCTATTTACCAACATCAAAAATTGACTTTGCTATTCAATCCTTTCATCATTTATGAGTGCCTCCCTGGAGGGCGCAATTTAAGAGCAATTAATGTCAGTCTTGGCAGCGTCAGAATTCAGCTGGCATTCATGTGAGCCGTGCAGTTTTTTGGTTCTGAGGGCTCAGAGCAAGCAGAGAGCACATGTCACTGTGATGCATAATTTACCTGCTCGCTGGGACTGCACTTTCGAGGGAGAAAGTCGTCGACTTTCAGCATTGATGTCTTAATTTACGTACTCAGGGAGCTGAATTGATGATTTATTTTCATTATATTAAAAAAAGATATTTCAGATGATTACTGGGAAAGACGTCTAGAAGAATTAATACTGCTCCATAATGAAAGGGAGGATGTTTTGAGTGAGAAGCTCCATTTCTTTTCCAAGTAGATGAGCATAAGATACCATCAGGTGAGCACCACATACTATCAGGTGAGCATCTGATGGTATCTTATGCTCATCTCTCAGCGAGTGTAACAGCAAAAGATACCATCAGATGAGCACCACATACTATCAGGTGAGCATCAGATACAATCAGGTGAGCACCAAAAACTATAAGGTAAGCATCAGATACTATTTAGTGCATGCTTGATAGTATTTGATGAGCATCTGATAATTTTGGGGAGCACCAGATGGGATCAGATAGTATCTGGCGTCACCTGATGGCATCTGATGCTTATCTGTTAATATATGATGAGTACAAGATAGTATCTGGTGCTCTCCTCATGGAATCTGGTACACACAGGATTATTACCCGAATAATACAACCAAGTCCTTTCAGATGAGCGCCAGATACTGTAAGCGTCAGATGCCATCAAATGAGCACTAGATACTATCTAGTACTATCTGGTGCTCACATGATGGCATCTGAAGTTGTCTGTTAATATATGGTGAGTACAAGGTGGTATCTGGTGCTCTTCTCATAGTGTCTGGTGCAAATCAGATTATTGCCTGGTGAAAAAAATACTACCACGTCCTTTCAGATGAGCGCCAGATACTATTTGGTGAGCATGACATATTATGAGATGAGTGCTAGATACTATAAGCGTCAGATGCCATCAAGTGAGATACTATATAGTACTAGCTGCTCACATGATGGCATCTGATGCTTATCTGTTAATATATGGTGAGTGCAATATGGTATCTGGTGCTCTCTCAAAGTATCTGGTGCACACCAGATTGTTACCTGGTGAAAAAAATAAACTACGTCCTTTCAGATGAGCGCCAAATACTATTTGGTGAGCATGAGATATTATGAGATGAGTGCCAGATACTGTAAGTGTAAAATGCCATCAGGTGAGTACCAGATACTATCTGGTACTATCTGGTGCTCACATAATGGTGAAAAAAATATACCATGTAATTTTAGAGGCTCTCTCATTATTCTCATTATTATTGTCTCTCATCGCATCTCACTGGTGTTCAGCATGTATTATCATTCTCTGACTCTACCAAGCACTTGCTCTCTCTCTTACTCTCTCACTCACTTACATGGATCCAGTTGCACTGGCATCTGTTTCCTCGAGCAGTATAGGTTGACAGAAGCCTCCACCTGTCCTTCTGCAGAACTCTTCAATTCAGTGGTGCATAGCAGACACCCTAAAGCATAAGGAAGCAGGAGCTTGGGACATTACATCTAGGACAAAGTCTTACTGTCCACACTCATCACCGTGTTTTGGGACCATGGCTCTGGGTCATCATATTCTTCAAGATCTGCTCAGTTTCAGTCCACCCTTCAATGGCATAGCAACTTGAGACTTGCTGGCTTGACACAGAGGGATCTAAAGAACCCACAGCAATGGCTAGCATAAAGATTCTGGATTAAACCTGACAATATTTGAGGTTTGTTAAAGCTATGATCACATTACAGTAAATCTCTTGAATCTTAGACTTATTATACGTTAGTTATTAATTTGGTTATTAAGACTTACTATTCAGTAATTACAGAAAATTGTACAAAAGTGATGTGATTTTGATAATGAGGAACTGAAGCGTGGACTAAAAAATAACAGAAATATTACATGTAAGTAAATTTGGATGGCCACAGAACCACCACATTCAGACATCCACAGAGGTAAACATCTTTGTTAATATTACCAAAGGTTTGGATGTTAGCTAATCTAAGAGGTTTCAATTTTTTCTGCATGATTACATTGTTCAGATGTAAACAAAATCATTCAGAGTGGTCTGTTTTCACGCTGTTTTTTGGGGACTATTTTGCCTTGCTACATCCTGTATGTGTCACTTCACCATCAGCATTTTTGAATATTTTTGAAAGTTTTAGGCCAAAATTTAATCTCAAATCTGAAGTCAAACAGTGTCTCAGGCAGCGTATTCATAACCATTTAATGTTATAACTTTCTGTGAGGGGGCTTTTAGACACATTAAACTCTTCAGACGTCTGGGTCCTATCAACTGTAAACAGTTCTGACTCAATAAGTTTCTCCAGAACATCAGGCCAATCTGAATGACTTCTTGGTTTAATTATGCATGAATTTCCCTTTATTAGAAACTTTTTTCCCCCCAAATGCTTCTGGCAGCTTTCCCAGCCTGGTCAAGCTGAGGACCCAAGGCCAAGGTCAAGATGATGCAGCAGATCCTTCGGGACATGTATGTGGAGCCAGAGCTTCTGGCAGAGTTAAATGAGGAACAGAAGCAGATCCTCTTCTACAAGATCCGTCAGGAGCAGGTGCGGCGCTGGAAGGAGCGTGAGAATCAGGAGGATGGCTGGGAGAGGTGCCCACCTCCCCCTCAGCCAGAGGGTGAGTCCAGCCAACATTCTGTGCTCCCTTCCAGACTGCCTTTTAAGAAATGGCAGACAACTGTTGCTGGGTTTCTTCCATGAGCTGATTGTTGGTATGATACCCTATAGTGATAATGAGTGTGTTGTGGCTCTTCTTGCCATACAGAGAAACCTGGTTTCCTTAGGTGCCTGTGTGTGTTCACAATGGCTCCTGGCTTGGATAAATGAATCTAGAAAAACTTGGTAAAAAATTGGGAAAAGCCAAGACAAGGTAGAGGCCATTCATTTGTGGTGTTAAGATCTATATAGTAAAACACTATATGATATGAAGTGTGTTGGAAAATGCTTATTACATGGTAGTTATTGCTTAATTATATAGTAATGTAGTAATGAGAGTCAATTTCCAACTATTGGCTTGACAAAGTTTAACAAGTGCTCTGAAAATGCTTAATTGACACAAATTAAGGATGAAAAATGTCATAAAGAGTAATTAGTTAATTAGTAGTTACTGGCTTGACATGATAAGGGTTGATAAAGGCTTAATAATGGACATCTAAAATGTTGTGCAAGAAATGATTATGTATGATACACAAATGCATAAGATCAATTTACCTATTTACTGCTTAATAATGCAGAAACAAGCAGCTAACTACTGGCTTATTAGAACTTACTAATCATGCTTATAAAATACTCAATACCCATTAATTACTGCTTAATAATATAATAATAAGCCATTTAGCATCTTGCCAGGACTTAATAAGCATATTACAAGGTCTGGAGGTAACTGGAGTGTTGCGAAAGGTTCTGTAGGGATCAAAAGTATCCTTTTATGGTATGACTCCAAAAGTTTCTTTTTTTGCGATGTTAAGGTCACGTCATTTGTTTTGGCTTGTGGGCAGCAAGTAGTAGTGGAGTACTAAGCATGTTCATCTTAGACAGATTCTCTGACTTTAATTTAAACAGTTTGTGGAAGTTATATTATAATTAATCAGCCTCAAACTTTACAGTACATCAGCTAGCAAGAAGGAAGACCCCCCAAAAAACTCACCTAGAGCCCCCAAAGGACTAGAGCCAGTTCTGTAATCCAGTGATACAGAATGTTAAACTGTTCTGAGACCAGCATTCATGAATTCATCAATGCCAGGTGGAAGAAAGAGGGTCCAGTGGCTCCATGGTGGTGATGGTGAGGTGTGGGTGTGGGTGATGGGGGACGCTCCTGGAGACAAACCATACGAGCAGATCATCAGAGAGCTGATCGAGGAGAGAGCCTGGCGGCAGGCCCAACTAGAAGCTCAGGAGCTGTGGTGAGTAACAGGAGACCTCTACTGATACAGAATAATGGAATACATATCATGTCAAAATCATGACCACTATGGTCAAAAGATACCGTAGATAGTCTAGAATATTTATAATACATTTGTAAATAAATTATATCTACACTATGTATCATATGAATGTACCCTTGGAATCTGGAAATAAATATAACATTAGAATTTGTAATTTATCAATAGATAACAGTTGCTAGGCAAAAGATTAAATTATTTCATGTTTTCTTTCTCCCCAGGCGAAAGAAAGAAGCAGAAATCAAGCAGAAGTTCAGGGACGCTGTAGCTAAAGAAAAGGCCCGACTGGTAGCAGGAAAGTGGAAGGAGGAAGCAGAGGACAGGAAGGCAGCTAAACGTGAGGAGGAGCGCATAAAGGAGGAGCTGAAGGTGAGCTGGTTCCTTGTTGATTTATGGTTTCGAATGGAATGATATAATTTCATGGGGATGTTACATTTTTTATTCAAGGATTGAGCTGAGAGTGATGTAAACCAAGGTTCTTCTTGGTCCTGGATGGCTGGTGAAACAGGGAAATCACCAAACTGTGCTGGGCGCTTGACCTCCAGGACCAGAACTGAAGAATCCTTCATGCACAAACGCAAGACACTTTCTTGCAGGGTCAGAAAATGCGATTTGCACATGGAACATATACAGCGGTGCTTGGAAGTTTGTAAACCCTTTAGAATTTTCTATATTTCTGCATAAATTTGATCTAAAACTTCATCAGATTTTCACACAAGTCCTAAAAGTAGATAAAGAGAACCAAATTAAACAAATGGGACAAAAATATTAGACTGGGTCATTTATTTATTAAGGAAAATGACCCAATATTACAGATCTGTGAGTGGCAAAAGTATGTGAATCTTTGCTTTCAGTACCTGGTGTGACTCCCTTGTGCAGCAATAACTGCAACTAAACATTTACAGTAACTGTTGAATAGTCCTGCACATCGGCTTGGTGGAATTTTAATCCATTCTTCCATACAAAACAGTTTCACCTCGGTTATATTGGTGGGTTTCCTCCCATGAACTGCTTGCTTCAGGTTAGGACTGTGACTTGGCCATTTCAAAACATTAACTTTATTCTTCTTTAACCATTTTTGGTAGAACGACTTGTGTGCTAAAGGTAATTGTCTTGCTGCATGACCCATGTTCTCTTGAGTTTCAGCTCATGGACAGATGTCCTGACATTTTCCTTTAGAATTTACTGGTATAATTCAGAGTTCATTGTTCCATCAATGATGGCAAGCCATCCTGGCCCTAATGCAGCAAAACAAGCCTGGACCATGATACTACCACCACCATGTTTCACAGATGGGAAAGGTTTTTATCCTGGAATGCAGTGTTTTCCTTTCTCATTTAAACCAAAAAGATATATTTTGGTCTCATCCATCCATAAAACATTGTTCCAATAGCCTTCTGGCTTGTCCACATAATATTTAGCAAACTGCAGATGAGTAGCAGTGTTCTTTTTGGATAGCAGCAGCTTTTACCTTGCAACCCTGCCATGAACACTATTGTTGTTCAGTGTTCTCCTGATGGTGGAGTCATGAACATTAACACTGGCCACTGTGAGACAGGCCTATAGTTGCTTAGAAGTTACCCTGGTTTCCTTTGTGATCTTGCAGACTATTACTCGCCTCGCTCTTGGTGCGATCTTTGTTGGTCAACCACTCCTGGGGAGCGCAACAGGGTCTTGAATTTCCTCCATTTGTACACAGTCTGTCTGACTGTGGATTAGTGGAGTCCAAACTCTTTAGAGATGGTTTTGTAATCTTTTCCAGCCTGATGAGCATCAAGAACTCTTCTTCTGAGGTCCTCAGAAATCTCCTTTGTTCGTGCCATTATACACTTCTACAAACACATGTTGTGATGATCTGTGATAGATCCCTTTAAATAAGAACAGGGTAGTCACTCACACCTGTTTGCCATCCCATTAAATGAAAACACCTGACTCTAATTTCACCTTCAAATCCTAAACATTCACATAATTTTGTCACTCACATATATGTACTATTGGATCATTTACCTGTTTTTTCTAATTAGTGTGAAAATCTGATTAAGTTTTACATCAAATTTATGCGGAAATATAGAAAATTCTAAATGGTTCACAAACTTTCAAGCACCACTGTAATTTAACAGTAATTCATTTTCCAGATGTTTTGCTCTCCAGCAGCCTCTGAAATGTTTAGGCCCCCAGGGTCATGGAGAGGATTCATCCAGATCTCACTGGAAGCAAAGAGATATGAGCAAAAGATCGAGCAATCAATACCCAATCTGAGTAAGCATCCAGCAAGAGGGTGTTCTGCTTCAGCAGGGAAAACAGTGGCTCCTGTGCTGTGTGACTTTCTAAGTGCTTTGCTATAAAACAAATGGACAAATTATGATAAGTGTGCTATGACGTAGCTGTAGAATTAACACTGTAAGCAGAAGATATTTAGATATATTAATTTATTAAAGAATTTTGAAGTGCAGTACTGTGCAAAAGTCAGAGACCATTTCTTCCAGTATTTACTGTGTCCACACATTACTTTTCTTACAACTTCCATTCTTTTTGGGAGACTCACTTTCAGTTTTTGGTCAAGAAATCTGCAGAGATATTTTTCCACACCTCCAAAGTTCAGTCTTAGATGTTGGTTGGGCATTTTCTGCTTGTAGCCCACGTAGTCCAAAACACATTCAGTGATGTTGAGATTCAGGTTCTGGGGTGGCCAGTCCATTGTTCTGAGAACACCAGCGGTTTTTCTGTTTGATTTGCAAACTTTCTTTTTGCTTGACCTCTTGATCTCATTTTAGTAGTAATAGCTTCTCAACAGCTAAACGTCCTTTCAGACCCTTTAAGACTTTCTCCTCTCTCTGAAAGAGTGGATGAAGACAACTTTGGTGGTCTACCAGGTCTTGCATGGTTGTTAAGAGATATTTTCTCTAAATCTTAACTAGTTAACTAGTTGGAAAAAAGCTTGTTTACTTTGTTTTCTTTTCACTTTCTACTTGTTGTGCAAGCAGATTATCTTAAATCGAATCTCTGCAAACTATCTCCAGAAAGATCGATAACTTGTACTCACTGGTTGGACTGAAAAATAAATAAATGAAGTGGTCTCTGGCTTTTGCACAGTCCTGTGCTTGTGGATGTATACTTTTTTATTCCGCTCACTGGCCACTTTATGAGTTTCATCTATCTTACAGGACCACTATGGACGTGTATAGTTTGTCAACTACCTTCTACTCCATTCATCATTGGTCATTTTCTGACCAAAGGTATATGGAGGCATGCTTTCTCTAGCCACAGATGGAGGATGCATTTAGGCTCATTTGTAGTTAAGACAAATAGATTTCATATTAGCATAGAAGACCATGTTTGACATTAATTTAGGTTAGAGGCAGAGAAAAAGCTACTACAAAAAGGCAAACAGTTCCTCATTCAGACCCTGCAGGGGTAGTGTTATCTTCCTAAACTTTATCAGAGAGAGAAAGAAAGAGATAAGAGAGCTTGCTTCGGGGAGAGGGCAGACAGTGTACTACGGGCTACATTTTTCAATATCATCTGCTCAATAGATCCCCATTGAGGCCTTGATGGTCCCAGATTATTTAGAACCCAGTAATGAGATCTTCTTAAGAAACTCGTCAAATATTAGAGAGCTCGTTTATCACGGCCCGCGCACAGATCGGCCTCCCTGCTGGATAGCGCTGAGTCATTAAACTTTTAACTGTTTTCTCTCCCAATCCTTTACGGAAATCTCTGAATGGATTGTTGAAGAAGCTGACATGAATTGTGGTGAAAAGAACAAAGCGGGATTGCTTGCTATATCTACATTGGCGGTTTGATTAGGAAGAACACCAGCTTGTTCTTGTAAAAGTCATTACCTCTAAATATAATGGCTTGATCATTATAGGAAACATCAGAGACTATTAGCCGTCAGTTTGGGCCATAACAAAAAACCCACCTCTACGATGAAGATCAATTCTGCTAGCATCCCTATGCGAATCAATTGGTATGTTAGCACTAAGCTAACAGCGATGTACATTAACGTTTTTTTCTGAGGTGTTTATTCTCACTCTACTCAACAATCTGATGGAAAATCTCAGTTTACATGCTCACTACAAGTAATCTGATCCAAAATGATGTGCATACATAAAATACCCCTCAGTGTAGATGTTACCATCACAACAAGCATCACGTGAGTCCAGTCAGAGTAAGACAACCAGCGGTTTGATTTCAGTTGGCCTCAATTGGATTAGCCTATTCTGATTGTGGTGTATACATGGACGTATTCTATCCCGATTGAGCTATTAGTCAGGTTATTAACAGATTATTAGGCTGCATGTAAATGTGGCTTGAGTCTTTCAGTTCTGGCATAGAGCTTCCACTGTTTTCCATTTCTAACAACTAACTGAAACCTGGTTAGTCTCTGGCCTGTACACATGGCCAATGATGTATCTAGAACTTTCAGAAGGCCTAGAGTGAAGTTTTTTCTCACAAACTTGGTCCCACTCCTGAAGTCCTAACCAATGGGAGTGTTCACTTCTGACTGGATGCAAAATTCTGCTTTGGGTATTTCTGTCTATATTGATTCAGCCCTAAATGAAACAGTGATTTAACAGTAGTATTGCAATTCTTAAAGAGTTTAAACACAAACATGACTCAAAAATTCCTATTGAATTAAAATGAATATTTTGTTTAGATTCTGGAAATCATTAGGCCTTCCCTGAAGGCCTAGAAGGCTCTGAGAGTTCCTCTACAGACATGTTTATTGATGTGTGGATTAACAATTTTCCTGTTTTGTTTTGTTTTGTTTTTTTCTCCTGCTCAGTAGCAACAATCTGTTGTTTTCCCATGACAATAAAGTTGTGTGCTGGCTTGTAATCCTGCATGCTGGTTTATCTCCCATTCTAATGAGAATTAGTACTTTCACTTTATTGTAACAGTCCAGCCGATGCTCCTCTGTTCCAAAACAGCACCTTTGCGGTAATTACATCCCGACAAAGTTTAATTGGCTCATTACCAAACGGCCACAAGTCAAACCCCTGGGCCTGAATTATTCGGCCAAATTATTTCCACTACGTAGACGATGAACCATGGGCTCGTATTTATCAGTGCTATTAGCACTAGCACGTGATTAGCATCCCTAAATAATCAGGCCTGTTGAGACATGCATGGTACATTAAGGCAGCGTCAAAAGGTGATTGCTCATTTGATCCCATGCTAACCATTTTTTGCAGAGGTGACTGTGTGTCAACAAGTCTGTGCTTTGCATGCAGAAACGAGAGGAAGAGGAGAGGCAGAAAGGGGAGGAAGAGGTACGACGTGTAGAGGAGAAAAGAGCAAGAGAGCTCTACATCTCCCTGGAGCAGGAGCGAAAGAAAAGTGAACAGGATAATAAGGAGTGGGAGGAACAATGCGAGTACCTCTTTTAGCTTTTCCTTTGCTTCACATCTCATTTACATTCATCCAGCAAACGTCTTTGCACATATCATTATGTCTTTTACTTAACCTGCAACACCTGCTGTTTTCCTATCTTGTTAAATTTCTTTTCTTTTTTGTGGTCCCAGTGCAGTAACGCTTCAAAAAACAATGCTTAACAAATCCCACATGCTACAAAAAACATTCGAGATGTACAAGCTATGATCAATATTAATATGCAACTCCACTTTATTAGAAACACTTACTTTGTACTTCCACTAGAGATGTTTAAGAAGGCAAAACAACTTAAAAGCATTGGTTGGTTTGTAGTTCATATAGCCAGTATTCTAACTAGCTAGCATAACCGTTAATCCAGCTAATGGTCATCTAGGAAGTTTTAAATTAATGAGATCTGTTGCTAAAACTACACATAGATTAGCTGAGTGAGCTTTTGCAGTAGTTAGCATACTTGCTATCCAAACTACAGCTGTTTCAAGTTGTTTCTTTCCTTTACACACCACATTTACTGCATGTGGTGTTTCATTCTGTCCATCAAACAGAAGGTTTTTCTATAATGAAAGCCTTTTTATTTGAAGCTGTATTGAGTCTGACGCCACTGTGAGTTGCAGCAGAACAGTGTTACAGTTATGACAGAAAAGTCTAAGGTTGGAAACGAAAGAATTGCATTTTATTCAGTTTGTAGGGGAAACTGGGGCACAACCTAACACATTGAGGTTTTTTGTTGAATAACTTTAAAAATATTTAAGTTTAAATAATCATATTTTAACACAAGTGACATATACATCTCTGCTACAAACAGACACTTGAACATTGTTTCTAGCATCTACCCTTCATGTACAATTCCACAGAAAATGACGGGAAGTGCAGTGTTACAGTTTACCCTATGGGTGGGTTCACTGTAATAGACAGAGGGTCAGTTTAACACCTGCTAGAAAAGTCTGATGAATCAGTGCAAACAAAGTTAGTTCAGTATAATTCTAAGACTTTAGTTTTGAGTCAAAGTTGAGTCACAAATCAGTTAGATGCGAAGAAGGCAACGTGCAACCTCAGTACAACTCTAGTCCCCATCTTTGACTTCCAATCACTGGCCACTTTATGAGCTCCTCCTACCTTATAGGTCCCCTATATGGGTGTACAATTACACAGTGTAGCCTGTTATCTTGCACAGTTAATCACCAACCCTTTACCCTCTGCACTATTGGTCAGTTTACAGGACTATTGCTGCCCAGATATTATTTGGCAGGTTCACCGTTCTCAACACTGACATGATAGTGGTATGGTAGTGGGTGGCTCTGTTATGAGGCCAAGAGTGGCTTTGAGAATTTGAGAATGGTTAACACAAATTATACATCCACAGATGGGCTGCAGTTTCTAATAACAAAAGTAGAATTCTTTAATTATTCCAAATGTATTCTATTCTGTACATATCTAACTTTTCCATATGTAAATATTAAAAATTGCATGGCCTCTATCTATTCATCCTCAATATGGTAAAATAATATCCAATCAATTATCTCTCCCTAGTGCGTCGCTCTAAGGCGGCAGACGAGGAGATGAAGAAGAAGGCCCGGTGGGCAAGAGATGAGTATAAACGGCAGTCCATCCGAGCCATCGAGCAAGGCCATGTGGCAGGCCTCAGCGGGCACTTCCAACAACAGCCTCATGTTATCAGGAGGCATAGCGCCACCATAGAGCAGACGGCAAAATCGCCACCTTGCAGCGAAGACCGTCCTCGGCCCGGCCTCCAGCCTGCAGCTCCACCCCTGTACCGCCGGAGACAGAGTCGCAGACACAGCACCATAGTGACCCAGCCGCTGATGGACAGGTGAACAGGCACCACGTTACACAAATCAGAACCACTGGGTAGAATATGCCTACCTACTATGTCTTTTCTGGGAGAGTTTTACCCATAGTAAAAGTTTTTGCTGGACTATATGACATATAGGTATTATATGTCAAAATATTTTTGCAGTGTTTTGTAGTTTTATTGATTTTCAAAGTATAAAGAACTTAACACAACCTCTACAAAGGACACATACATACATACATCATCTAAACCGCTTATCCTTCTGGGTCACGGTGGGGTGCTGGAGCCTATCCCAGCTGTCATTGGGCAGAAGGCAGGATACACCCTGGACAGGTCGCCAGTCCATCGCAGGGCAGACGGACAGACATACACATTCACACCTAGGGGCAATTTAGCATTTCCAATTGGCCTGACTGCATGTCTTTGGACTGTGGGAGGAAACCGGAGTACCCGGAGGAAACTCACGCAGACACGGGGAGAACATGCAAACTCCACACAGAAAGGACCCTGGGCGCCTGGCCGGGAATCGAACCCAGGCCCTTCTTGCTGTGAGGCGCCACCGTGCCGCCCTCTACAAAGGACACAATTCTGCAAATTTTAATGCTCTATTACTGTTTATTTGATGAATTTAAGAAATTGGGAAAAAATAAAACTACTGATATGGCACATTTTATATATTGTTTTTTTTTTCCCAACACGTTAAACTCAGCAAATAAATTGTGCACTAAAATTTGCAGAAAATGCCATATTTAGGTTTATTTCCACTTAGAAAATCAACAAAACATCAGTGTTAGAGGGATAGTCACACTCTTCTATACAACTGTATATGACAGCTAGACATTGAGAACTTTTCTTATTGGAGATACAAGGTTTTGGGATTTGTTATAACAGTGATGGTTCTATATATACACATTGTCATTGTCACAGCAAAACTCAAAACCTCATTTCTTACACTCAAAGATACATTCTTAGGGCTCTGTGTGGCACAACCATCTAAGCATTGTCATAGGGAGATCGCGAGGTCGATCCCTGGTTATGCTACAGCCATCCATGGCCAGGAGTCCTTGAGAGCACAATTGGCCTCGCTCTCTCTGGGTGGGTGGGATGGCCCCCCTCTCCCCCCATCTCCCAGCCGGTGCTAGTCAGTGCAGGTGTCTGTTAGCTGACTTAACACTTCTGGCATTGGCTTTTTCCTATGAGCATGTTCAGCCGTCCAATGACGTTGCATGAGCGGCAGTTCAAAAAGATGCAGTGCCTGGCTTCACAGGTCTCAGAGGAAGCTGGTGCTAGCCTTCACCCTCCTTGTGCTGGTGGTAACGTGTGATTCTAACTAGTGGGTGGAATAGGATATGACTAAATTGGGTAGACATTTGAGGAAAATATAATAATAAAAAAAGTTACATTTTAACATGTCGTGCACTGAAAGTTTCTTAGCTCTCAATGTAAGTCAGGGCAACTAGATTTTATTTTATTAAGTCATTTTGGACCATTGTTAACTTTATTAATGTTCCTCCATATATTAGCATTATGTTGTTCTATTACATTCACAATATGTCTTGTTGTCATTGCTCTCTCTATCTCTTTCTCTCCCTCTCTCCCTATGTATCCCTATGTCTCTCTCTCCCTAGCCCTGCCTGGGTGCGCTGTCCTCGTCCGAGCTCCAGAGAGTCTGTCATTTTATGGTTCTGTGAAGACCAGAAGCCCAAGCGGGCTGGTTATGAACGCAATAGTGACACCATCGCCCCATGGTTTCATGGTAAGATGATTGTATTGCGACTAAAGGTGCCATAGTATATAGGATATAGCCCCTTTAATCTTAATATTTTTAAACTACTAGTTAACTGCAAAGCCCATCTAATCAGACACAACTGCTCTAATAAACACCACTACCATGAAACCACACAACACAACAGCAACAGTGCATTTTTACATTGGGAGTGTGGCACATCCCAAGAGAAACTTTGTATGGCTACACCCCCCTAAGCTCTCCAGTGCAGCCTATGATGGAGCCCACAGTATCAAAATATTCAATATACAAATTTAAAGGCACAATCTCAGAAAAAAAAGTACTAAACTGTCACTGGGTTGGTTCCCTCAAGGGTACATCTCAGTACCTTTAGTCAGGGAACATAATTGTACCATAATCCATTGAAATGATATTGTTGAATATCATAATCATCCATTGAAAGTTGACTCCACAAACCCTGGGGGTGTGGGTCTCGTCTCCAGGCTTTTTATGTCATTGTTCTGTTTTAAAACATCAGCTTATGAAAAGGTGCAAATATGTTCTTTTCCCACTGAGAAAAATTATTTAAGGTGCACAATTGGACCTTAAAACCACTGTTGCACCTTAGAGGGAACATTTACATTGTTTGTACCTTGATAAACAAAAAAAATGTACCTGCAAAGTACCTTTATTTCTAACAGTGCAAGATCCATGCATGACCAGTGACTGGCTATTCCATTTGTACATTGTTTTTCTGAGTGTAAACCATTAAACCATTCAATTGTAATGACATTGTTCTGCAAAGTGCTGACTACACAGCAGGCATGTAGACATCTATCAGCACCCTTTAAGCAGGAAAACAAGGTTGACCTTTTCCCTCCTGCACGTACTACAATGCACAAAGAGAACGCAATGGAGTGGAGAACAGATGGCCTGGTTTTGCAACTGGAGACTCCCTAACAGACAGTTGGACGGCAATGCTGTGTGTGCGTGTGTCTAGTGACAGTCAGGAGAGAGGAATGGAGGGGAGTCCTAAATAATTCAGAGGCTTTACTAGGCTAATTACTGGCACAAATCCCACAGCTTTGTCTTGTCAGAATGGGTCATAGTGGGTGACCGCTGCTTAATTGACAAGAAAGCTGATTAATAGGCTGGCAAGTGTCAGAAATTCCACTGGAACAAGGGGCTCAACACGGTCCTTTCTTATCTTAATGTAGGGCTCTAGATAAGGTTATGTACACACAGACAAGTGCACAGCTAAAAGGTTAGAATTACACAGCTGGTTCGGACATGGAAACTCCTCAGCTTGCTTTCTAGTAAAGAGATGACAGGATTACAACAGGACAGGACTTTATCATGTGTGGCCTGCTTTTATGAAAGACAGATTCCTTCACTTGGTGAGTGGAGCTCATATCAATACTAACAAGCAAGTTTTGTTGGAGTTGTTGTTCATATGGGGCAAGCATTGCCCATCACCAGACACTGTGAGACTGTCGATGTGTGTGTAATACTTACCTGTACACCTACCTGGAATACTCACCTGTTGTCTGTTCCCTAGAAGAGTCATCAAAAGGGAGGCAGAGCAGACTGAGCTCACTCATGAGTGTGCCCATGGCTAGCTCATGGGAGGGGTGATGTCTTCAACCTAGGTCCTAGAAAAGAAAGTGAGACAGGTCAATAAATGTGGGCATTGTATTGAAAACACTTTTACCAGTAACATAACCTACCAAGGGCCTTATGATATTGATTGTATTAGATCATGGTTGTATTGACCCTTGTTTTAACCCACTCTTAGAGGATAGCGACACCCCTGTGGAGTGGAATGGGTTGGCTCAGGTGATACAGGGGCGGGGCTAATCCTATAAGAAGTATGGGAGAGGTTTAGTAAAGGAGGGTTGATAGTACTCATCTCAGACTGAGAGGCAGCTGAGGGAGATGTGAGTCGAGCCAGTCAGAAGTGTAGTTCTATGGCCTTGCGGCCTAGAACTACATATGCTTACCTGTGCTGCTATTGAGTCAGGGTTAATATTTTGACTACTGTTTGTTTTCGTTTTTCTTTTGTATGTTTTTCACGTCTGTAAATAAATCACTCACCGTTTGAACAGAACCACTCAGAGTCGTCATATCTTTCACCTGCAACTTCATCCCTCAAACCATTCAGTCACAATCTACCCGGTGAATTCGTGTCTCCTCATGTGGTTTGGCGAAGCATCATCACAGTAAACAAATTATTTGGCTAGTCTGAAACTGGTCCTATTGTCTTCTTCATTTCTGCCAGTATAACAGTGAAGTACACTCTAAAATTTTATATTCTAAAGATTTGCTATAACAAGGAACCTATAAACGCAGCTATTTTAAACATTCATACTAATGATAGAAACTTAAATAGCCATATTGATGATGGACATTTCAGGCAACTATGCCAAAAATATGCCTTTAAAGACATCATTCTTATCTCACAGCTGTATTTCTCCCCTGCAGGAATCATTACCAGAGAGGAATCTGAGAAGTTACTGAAGAACGAGGCTGAAGGATCTTTCCTGGTCCGTGTCAGTGAGAGGATTTGGGGTTATACGCTGTCATATCGCACAGCCAGTGGCTTCAAGCACTTCCTTATCGACGCCTCTGGGGACTACTACAGTTTTCTGGGAGTCGACCAGAACCGCCACGCCACTCTTACTGACCTCATCAACTTTCACAAGGTAGCTAGCTTAAGGCTAACAGAGCATGCAGAAGTTCACACGCTATGTTATCTGTCTGTGAGTCATCTGACCTAAATGTGAACATATAAAATTTGTACCTGTTACAACTTCAGTTTCAAACTCGAGTAGTTTATGAGGGGCAGGATGGGTCCATTTATGTTAATGGATTAAGGGGGTACTCCAAAATAAAACATTTAACCACAACTTCATAAAGATATACTATGTATTGTTAACATGCTTACTTGAATCCTACAGTGAGATGCTACAGTTTAAATACTAGGAAAAGCCCCTCTGATGATGTGTCTTAAAGGTGGGAGGAACTTTTTTAAAAACTATGTCGTCTTCAAAGTGGATTCTTTTTTGCCTTTTCCTTAGAAAGGCAGAATGCTAACATAACTGCTAGGAAGCCAACTACTAGGAACTACGATGGAAAACATACATTGCTCTATGACAGAAATGACTCATCAGATAAGAGGACAACAAGCTAAAAGTTAAAGTTAGCAAGGTATCTAGCTATCGAGACAACTTACCTCAGTTTGGCTTCTGTCATGGCTGAAAAAACGTGTCTCTGTAGTCCACTTTGTGCCAAATTACATTTTGCTGTTAATAATGGTTTTACAATTTGGACCAATAGCTGATGGAAGAGTTACACTAATGCTAGCTTGGCTGTATATATACGCCTATAGATCAGTGGCTTGCAGTCAGGATTTTCAATGGTTGTATGATATATTGGTGTCATGCATTCTTGGTATTATAGTAAGAGAACACTGGTGAACTGAAAGATGAAAACTATAAAAACTATAAAAATTGTGAATTATGTCCAACTGAGGCTGAAGGACACAATGCTGCACTACAAAATACTGCATAACAACAATTTTGGCACTACTTTACAATAAGACTACCATTATAAAGGACATATGAATGGTTTAAAATGAGTTTGTTGATGGTTATTAATTGGATCACAAATATGTTTAAACATTAATAAGCAGTTAGAACAAATCAATAAGAAGGGCAACAGTAACATAGGTGTTTATGACCTAAAAAACATTAATAAACTAATTTTAAACCTTCATGATTTTTATAAGGGTAGACTTATTGTAAAGTAGTTCCAACATTTTTAACTCCATTTCTAGGCTGGATGTCCCTTTAAGCATCAACAGCAATGACAATCTTAAATCTGCATTAGTGCCACATTTGTGGAAATCAAAGCCCGAACTAATTAAAATGTAATTTAAGAAAGCAAGAAAAAAGTTATGTATGTATTGAATCGATATTATTTTCCATTGTTCTAATTCAAATGATCAAATATTTGCTCTAAATTAACTGAAAAGAAAAAAGTGTCAATATCTTCTGTCTACGTCCCTGAAGGGATGTGTGGTATTTTCTTGTGAGCACCACATATCAACTGGTAAGCACTAAACACCACGTGGTGAGCACCCAATATTATGAGTTGAGCTCCCGGTACTATGTGGTGATCACCCGATACTATCAGATGAGCACCATATACTACGTGGTATACAGCCGATACTATTAAGTGAGCACCCAATACTGTGTGGTGAGCACCATATACTATATCAGGTGAGTACCAGAGAAACACATTTTGTTATAGGATCTGGTGCTTACCTCATAGTATCTGATGCTCACCACATAGTATCGCGTGCTCACCTGATAGTATCAAGTGCTCACCACATACTAACAAGTGCTTAGCATTTAGTATTTACTGCTCACTTTAGAGTATCAAGTGCTGACCACATAGTGCCTGTTGCACTCCAGACTTTTTATCTAAAATAATACACCACCTCCTTTCAGGGGCTCAATAACTGTCAACAAAATTCTAATTCAACACAATTTTAAATTTTTTTATTGCATTGTTCTGCTCTAAAAGACACCAACTCAGTGCTCCACACAGTGGACCAGTTTTGTAGGCTGGGATTAAGCCTAGATTAAGATAAAACAGCAATATCAGATGTTTGACTGCTAGTGTGGAAAAATGTTAGTCTTATAAATGGGAGTGAATGAGAATGTCTGTCAATCAGTCAGTCGGTCAATGAGTGATTGAGTGAGTTACAAGCTACTTAAAATGGCTACTTAATTTAGGCTTAGGCCTAATTTGGGTCTGGGAAACTAGCCCAATTAGAGGCCTTCTGTGAACAGAAGCCTGCCCATCTGCAGGTGGGACAGCAATGAACATTCAGCGGCGACATCTTCATTCTGCCTTGAGGCAGCTGCCACCAAAACAGCAATGCTATAGTTTAAGACTGCAGAATGCATTGTTATAAGTTCTTAACTGGCCACCTACGTCTGCTATTACACAACTGGCTATTTTAAGAAAGTTAAAGAATGTGAGTTCATGTGCTGCCCATATGCAGGAAGTGCTGGGAATATACATCAATCACGATGTAGTAAGTTTTCTAACTGAATGCTTTCATGGTTGTCTGAATAATCCACACTTCACTGCACCAGCCCCTGTGTAACCATGGATACATATTTCCACCAGCCGCCAGAGACGGAGGCGTAAACTATGATATCTCTGACGTTAGTTATATGCTAATGCAGAGCGTATTGTACCACTGTCAGCAGGGCTTCTATTCCCCAAGCCTAAAATGGAAGTAAGAGTATGCAAAGGAGAATTGAGTAGACTTTGTAAGACATATTGGGGTTTTACATTGAATACATATGACAGGTCTTAGCCAGTTGTGATAAATCACACGGAGAGCCACACCTATTCTAGGACACAGCCTGTTTTCTCTGTTTCTGCATATTTATCACACTAAATGGTTTCAGACCCTTGAACAAAGTGTAAGATAAGACAAGGAGAACATGAGAACCCACAAAACACTGTTTTTAAATGATTGTTTGATTTATGGAAGGAACTGTGATACTGGTTGTGTCACCAAAGCTTCCTATAACTGGAGATCAGTCTTTCACATCGCTATAGAGGAATTTTGCCCAAACTCTTCTTTTCTGAATTGCTCTAATTCAGCCACACAATTGGCCACATTCTGAGGATGAACTGCCATTTGAAGTTCTGCCACAGCATCCCTCAAGGGGTTCAAGTCAGGACCTTGACTAGGCCACTCAAGAAACTTTATTTTCTTTCTTTTGAGCCATTCAGAGATGGACTTGCTCTTGTGCTTTGGATCACTGTCTTGCCACATGACCCAATTATGCTTGAGCTTCATATCAAACTCATGAGTGGACATTCTCTTGCAGGAGTTTCTTGTAGATAACACTACCACCACCATGTTTCACTGTTGGTATTATGTTCTCTTCATGAAGTTCAGTGTTAATTTTAAGGCAGATATAAAGGGATCCCTGTCTTCCAAGATGCTTTTGGCTCACCAGTCCACAGAACAGTATTCCAAAAGGCTCCAAAAGGTCACTACAATGTTTTTGCCAAATGTCAGAAGTGGCTTTATTTTCCTTGTGGTTTCTGCCTCACAATGTATACCATTTTTATCCAGTCTCTTTCTAAAGGTGGAATCATGAACACTAACCTTTCTGATGCGAGTGAGGCCTACAGTTCCTTAAATGTCATCTGGGTTCTTTTGTGACTTCCTGTGCTGGAGGAATTTCAGTAGGCCAGCCATTTGTGGGAGGTTTCCCCATTGTTCCAAGCTTTCTCCAGTTGTAGATACTGTGGTTCACTGGAGTCCCAGAGCTTTAGAAATGGCTTTATGGCCTTCGTAACCTTTGTAAGCCTTTCCAGACTGAGATACTTTCTTTCTTATCCCTCCTGGAATTTCGTTTGCTTGCAGCATGGTGTGCTGCCATTTAAGATCTTTTAGCCTGCTTCACATTGCTGGAAAGGCTCTATTTAAGTGATGTTTAGATTCAACAGGACTGGCAGGAATCAAGCCTGGTTGTCTATGGTTTAACTGATTCCAGAGATCAACAAAATTTGATTAATTGTTTGATAATAATAAATAAAACAGTGATTTAAAAACTGCATTTTGATTTTACTTGACTCAGGTTGACCTTATTTTATGTGGAATTTTGTCTGACGATCAAAACAATTATTTAAATATGGTAAATATGCAAAAACAAGAAAGCGGGAGGGGATGCAAATACTTTTTTCACAGCACTGCAGATTGCAGAGCTGAAGCTACTTTGACTCAGCATGCTACTCTGAAACTGTCCCTGACACTATTTTTTCTAACATAGTGATAACTGTGTGTATTGTCACTTGATTGTTAGCCTTGCCAGAATGCAAATAGGACCTTGACCCATTTGATGTTAATGCATAACTCACCCTCTTTCTTTTTTAGGAGGAAGTCATTACCACCACTGGGAAGGAGCTGTTACAGGATGCATGCAAACAGGCTTCATCCTCTGGAGACTATGGTGGACTGTTCTCATAACTACTGACCTTCCACTGGACCCCGTAACACTTATAATGGTGACTTTGGCCATTAAAAGTAGTGCTAAAAGCAACATGTTAGTGAACCCACAAGCCAATGTATTCCAAAAGGTACAAGCAATGGAGGCCAGGTGTGGAGAAAGTTTTACTGAACCTGTGGACAGCAGTGCATGAACTTTGTTGAAATGTGGCCTAAAGTGGCATTCCGGCCCATAACTAGCATGTTATTTGTTATGTTATGAAATATTCCGCACAACAGCAATGCTTCTCTCAGCTCATCAGTTTGGAAAAAATAACGATTTGGTTCCTTTTTTTGTGTTTTCATCCATCAATGTTCTCTCACTACAATACCCAACATGCATCACACAAGTACATCATAGTTCATGATATTCAACTTCCTAGCAGTAACATTAGCTATATGGCTTCTGTTTTCATTAGCCAGCTAAAACAGCCTGCCCTCATGTATCCACCCCAAGTTGTTCAAGACATCTCCCTCCTTCAAGTCGCATCATCAGAAGGGGGTTTTCCTACTCTTTAAACTGGAAAATCTCACTCTAGAGACTGCTGTGGAACCACTGTGGGAGGTGAGTAGGCCTTTTTACATCAGATGTAGTAATGGTTACATTTTTTAATTTGGTTAATTTTGAGCGTCACTTTAACCAGAACAGATGTAGATGGAAAAAATAGCAGGCTTCTGGAAAGGAGGCATAATTTCAGAGCTCAGTCTTGTCATGCCAGATAAATGGGTCTGATAACAAAAAATGAAATGAGTTGGTTCAGTTCAAATAAGCATGTGCACAAGGCAAAAACCTTTTAATGCTCCTCACAAAGATTTGGTTGTAACAAGACTCAAACCGTAACAAATTCAATTCTTATTTTTGAAAGAAAAAGCTGTAGAAAAGGCAATAAAGACTTCCTGCACTCCAAAATGTCTTTGTATTTGGTTGACTTTGCTACATCAGCATCAATATGTACTTCTGTGTGAAAATGATTGGTGAGGTGCCATTTGTAAACATATTTTTGATGTCACAAAACAACCTGGTGCAATGTACAAAAAAATGCTGGCTAACATGCTAACATGTTAGCATGATGGCCTGAAACTTTGAGCATCAGAACAAATAGACTAGCTAATGTTAGTGGTGTAAATATGAGCTAGTTTATTATCACTGAGTTAGCTTACAGTAGCACAGTAATAGGCATAGGGGGACATTATAATGCATTTGCAATATGCTTCACAAGTCAGCAGCCAGTAAATAACAGGCTGCTTATTACTACTTTATTAAGAAGTAACTAGGATAAATTAAGCATTTTCCAGAGGATTTTCTTATATTGTACATCATAATATTTTGCACAATGTTTTAGGAGCCTGTTATTTTGCCCTAATTAAGCCTTATCTAGCAAATACCTGGTAACTAATTCATCAAGCCAATAACTACTAATTAATTGTCTGCTTATTACTTCATTATTTAGCAGTACCTAAGGTGATCTAGGCACTTTTTTCAGAGTACTTGTAATGTTCTTATTAAGACTTCTCAACCCAGTAATTAACAGGCTGCTTATTACTACTTTATTGACATGTAACTAGGGTGAATTAAGCATCTTCCTGAGCATTTCCTTATATATTGTACATCATAATCTTTTGCACAATGTTTTAGGAGCCTGTTATTTTGCCCTAATTAAGCCATATCAAGCAATTATTTGGTAACTAACTCATCAAGCCAATAACTACTAATTAACTATCTGCTTATGACTTCATCATTTAATAGTATCTAAGGTGAGCTAGACACTTTCCAGAGTACTTCTAATGCTCTTATTAAACCTTCTTCTACCCAGTAGTTGACTGGCTGCTCATTACTACATTATAAACAGTAACTAAAACAGTAACTAAAGAGAATCATGCAAATCCAGAGCATTGTTATTCATGGATTGTATGATTTTCTTGTTGACATAAAGAGCAACTAGGTATTTTGTAGGTATTGGCTTTATAAGTTACTAACAGCTATAGGATTGGCAAGGCTTAAACAAAGCATTATAAAGGACCCTTTAAAGATTTTTATGAATGACACAAATAATGCAGTGGGAAAATCTATGCTAGTACTGATTAATAATGTAGTTATAAGCAGTCTATTAATAACTACTGGATTGCTCAATAAGTGCATTAATGTCACCCTATACTGATGTTACATAGTTTACTAGCAGCAAGCAGTAGGAGTAACCATATCTAACTAAGTTTAAAGGTGGGTGGCCTAGGACATGGGGGCTTTCCAATTTGCATAATCATGTGATCTTTTGAGGTTAAAAGTGAAGAAATTGCCACTTTATTGCTTTCTTCTGGCACAAAAATAATGTAAAACATTTCAAACGTGAACTGGAGCAGGTTCCTCCTCACAAAAAGGAGTTTCTCTAGAGCTCCTGTCAGGTTCGCTTCTATAGTCCTGACAGCTTTTTCCATGCAGGAGATTGGCTTTCTGATTGCGTTTCCACAAAGCGAAACCTAATCCGCTCGTCCT
Source organism: Colossoma macropomum (assembly GCF_904425465.1). Lineage (NCBI taxonomy): Eukaryota > Metazoa > Chordata > Actinopteri > Characiformes > Serrasalmidae > Colossoma > Colossoma macropomum. Next base: position 45,425,207 of record NW_023494791.1, read on the forward strand.
CAGCATGAGAGCGCTCCTCCATACCAAACACAGGTGGTGAAACTTCAAGTTCTTTGTCTCTATGGTAGAACACTGTCCATAGGCCTGTTTCTAACAGAAAAGGCCACAAAGTAATGCTTTAATAAGGATTGGGTTTCGAAAAGAAGCTTGAGAAGGTGGATTGGCCTGGTTGGAAAGTAGGTTGCTGTTGTTGTAAGGGATATGGGCAGGCTGTCCAGCTCAGGGTGTCAGATTTCCCCCCATTACAACTCAACAAGGATTTTCCCAACATTTTAAAACTGTGTGTCGGGTCAGAATCTGTGCCTTGTAAACCGACCTCAGCAACAGATTTGTTCTTCTTCCCCCTTCCTCTAGTTAAGCTGACACAAACAAAAATACAAATATAGGTAAGTGCACTGATATATATATATATATATATATATATAATATATATATATATATATATATATATTCACATTTCTCAAATTTCCTTTCTATTTACCTGTTGTATATACACACTTAAAAATGATGGTTCTTAAAGGGTTCTTTAGTAAAGTTCTACATGGAACCCTGAACACTCAAAGAACCCTTGGCATGAATAAAGGGTTCTTTCGACCATGAAACATTCTTCAGATTGATGGAGAATGTGTCTATGTAGAACCTTTTTGAAAAGGGTTCAATATAAAAAAAATGTCTATATAGAACCATCTACAGCATTTTTTCCATCTATCTGAATAACCCTTTCACTCTATACAGAATCTAACTAAAGAACCCTTCAAGAACCATAATTTTTAAGTGTGTAGACATGATACAAAAAACATACAGATTTTCATTTTAATCTCCTGGTACTTTATGATTCCATGTAACCTAACAAGGTTCAGGGGCTTAGGAGGAAAAAGATCCTCAGAACATCACAGATCCATCTCCATATTTAACAGTGGGGATGAGGTTCTTTCCTGTGTAATCATCCTTCTTTTCATACCAAACCCATCTTAAGTGTTGCCAGAGAGCTCATTTTTTTGTCTCATCTGACCACAGAAGCCAGTTTCAGCCAAAGTTTCAGAAGCAAAGCAAACTTCAGACATGTTTATGAAAGAAAGGGCTTTCTTCTGGCACATTTTTCTTGGCGTCTAACTGAAGTTCTGGAGATCGGGTGACCTTCTGCAAACCTCCAACTGCAATTCTTAGAGAATGTTTTTCTTTCTAGCATTACTCCTTATGTTGCATAGGGGAGAAATAAACATGCATCTTCCTCCAGTCAGTGTTCACTACAGCTCTGGTTGTTTGAAACTTCTTAATTATTGCCCTAACAGCGAGTATGCACATTTTCATGCATCTAGCTATTTTTTTATTGCTGATTATCTGATTTATGAAGGTTTTATGAACATTTGTCTCATTTCATTTATGTATGTATTTCTAATCTTTCCTATGTTGATGAATGAATAAGTAAGTCTAGCCACTATGTCACCTCACATTAATACTTCAGTAAGTGTCACAAAAATTGGATTATTATATCAAATCGAATCAAATCACGGTTATTGTCACATCACATTTACACAGGTGCGAAGGTGAATGAAAATCTGTAGCCCCCTTGTTATACTTAAATACAAAAGAAATAATAAGTGTGTATATATATATATATATGATATATATATATATATATATATATATACACATTAGACTCTACATACACACATTATTATACACCAGTATTTTTTCAGATTACAAACGATATAGGGAAAAGATACACAAGATGTCAATCAATGGGCAGAGTTTTTCTTCCCCCATAAAAAGCCCCTCTTCCTCGGCCCGTACCTTTATACCTTTGTCCCTGAAGTCAGAAAAAATCTACAATGGTAACCACATCCCACAGAGTATATGACCACAAATTTATGAACCATTTACGTACAAAAAGCACCATAAAACAGTCAACTAGAAAAACACAACTATTTTTAAACCAGACGAAACTATGCTAAAACCCCTCAACGTGCTAGCTAAGCTAAAGCTAGCTTCATGTAATGATAGCTGCTTGTAAGGCAATGGTGTTTAACTACATGGCTAAGTTAGCTGGATAAATTTAACCAAGTTTCAACTTCAGTCAAACTACAAACATAAACATGTTAAATATGACATGCAAATGCACAGTCAATTGAAAACAGCAACTTACATTTGTAAACGCTTTCCTCAGCAGAAACTGCTGCTCTGTCTGCCATCTTTTTCAAACTGAAGCGATAGAACTCTCGGCAGTTGAACAGGATTTTGGGATTGGCTTCACAGAGAAGGATACATGCGACGCTGCTTTGGAATCCAGTCAAAATACGGCACCTTAGCAGGCAGCTGACTTGTGCCGCCTTCAGAATGAGACAGCCCTAATCTCTGGAGTGTGCAAATGCTGCTTTAAAGTGCTGCCTACTGAGGCAGCTGCCTTCTGAATGGAACATACCAAATGTGTGCAAGTATAGAATTGCTAGACTAAATTTACAGTAAGTGAGTCAGAGTGAGTCTGTTTGAGGTGTGGATTGTCCATGGAGATCATCATGATGATGAGATGCAGTGACAGGCCCACTGACCAATACAGCAGCACTACTGGCTGTTCAGCAGCCTGATTGCCCAGGTGAAAGAAACTGTCTCGGAGCTGGTTCTGGACTTTATACTTCTGTATCTCCTCCCGCCCAGCAGCTCTGAGAACAAACAGTGGCTTGGGTGGGTGGAGTCCTTTAGAAACCTCCTGGTCTTCCTCAGGCAGCGGCTGGTGTATAAATCCAGGAGGATTTTTCTGCACAAGAGGTTTGGGGTGCTAATAAATTAGATGCATGTGGTTTTGTTCAAAAAATATTCTTGCTTTCCTAGACAACATTTACTTTAATTCAAGGTTTTTTCTTATATTTTCAGAGTGAGCAATACACATGAGTTTTTCTTGTTTTTTGTTTTTTCTTGTTTATTATCACAAACAATGCATCCTGCCTTATTATTTTTTCAGCACTGAAAAGTATATCAAAGATCATGTTGTTTTGTCATCATCACAGCTCATTGCCTCTGTTCTCTCTGTCAATTTTCACTGTTGTGTTTTTTCACTCCAGGCACCTGATTGTACCCACGCACTAATGAGCAACCAATGCAAATCAGATCTCATGAGAAATACTAGAACTGAAACTCTGCTATATATAGTTCGGCACGTCTTTGTGGAACATAAAGAAATAGATATGATAGTGAAGCCAATGGCGGTCAAAGGCTTTTCAGTAACACTATACAACAATGATAGTTCATCAGTTATAGAGGTTATTCTATTGTTAATTATAAAACGGATAGTTCCTGTCCTAAAATTTAATTGGCTGTTCAAAGCCGTTGTAAAATCTACAAAAAACACAACGATGACCACTTTCAAAACAACTGAATTGTATATCACTCTGCCAGTTTTGGCTGATCAGCTAGCCAACAGGCTAAAAGAGCCAACAGTCTAAACAACTCCATCATTAATATCACTGGCCTGAGTTCTTAGGATATGATTCAATGTAAAAAAAAAAAAAAATTTAAAAAAAAGTATAAAAGTCTAAAAAATGTCACTTGAATGTTTTACACACTTCTAATGTCCATCTTCAGACAGAAGCAGTGTCAAACCCAGGCTGAATCCCAAACGGCTCTGTACTCCCTGAATAGTGTTCTAGCTATGAAAGTTTAGAAATTCTAGCCTCTACAATCAAACAGTGCATCATTTACTGAGTGTGGATGTGTCTGAATCCCGAATGACTATTTTTTAGCTGTATTTTGCTCTGTTGGGTTGCAGGATCCAGTATTTAAATTCCTCCGTAGTGCACTATGTAGGGAGCAGGGAGCCATTTGAGATTCAGCCCCAGCACAAGAAGAGGGGCGCCGCTGGATTCTAGCTAAATGAGACCCGCGGCACTTACAAAATGAAAGTTTTTGCATTAAACAGTGCTGTGTTATCATACATTCATTGTTATATGACAGAAAGTACAAAAAAATCATGAAATGACTGTGATATACAGCGAAGGGCGACCAAACGTTCTCCTCATTCAGAGGTCCATGGTTGCTTGGCAATGATACCATACTCCAAGTGAACTACATTTCTTGGCGGAATATGTCTATTATTATCAATAATAACTTAGGTACTTTCTGAAAAATTGTGTATTGGGTCATATTTTATGTTGGCCGCCATTTTACAAAAGCAATAAGCAACGTGAGGCTTTTTAGCATGTGTTACTGTGATTTTATCACAAGGAAGGGCGCAGCCTCTTGTGGCTCATTGCTTTATTAATAATTTAGCTTTTTTTTTGCAAGACACACAAATGATTACTTGTGTCAGTCAGGATGCTCTGGTTTATGAGTGACTTTTAAGTTATTTTTGCAGAACCTAATCTTAAGTGATGTCACAGTGTTCTGTGCCTGGCTCCACCCTCTCCTGTCTCCTCCCATGTCATTATCATATTGTATCATTAGTGTGTAGCTTGTTTCCTCTTCTTTTCCAGGTGGTTTCTGTTTTTTGTTCTTGGTGTATGAGCTCTCGTATTTCAGACTGATTTTGTCTGGCGTCATTTGGTTCTTGTTTTATTTGTCTTAAATTTAATGAAACTGCTCAGCTCATGTCTACATCCTTAATGGTGGTCTGATCTTCCATCACACCTTCTGGAGGCATCAGGACAGGATGGATATGAGAGTTCATTGAGGTTGTTTATGGACTAAAATCTTCTATAAAAGTTTGTAAATGACTTACACATTTTTATATAAATGTAACTGTTTATGGGCTACAAACATGTTGCAGAGAGTTTACATGTCACTGTTGTTGGAACAAAATCTCGTATCTCCAAAAAGAGAACTTTACAGGAGAAGGAAAAAACATGCTGTAGTTTTAACGTAAGTCAATGGAACCAAACTTTTTTCCACATCATTTTTGGCCATATATATATATATATATATATATATATATATAGATTAGTTCATGATTAGTGCATTATGAAGTAGCAACTAACAGATGTCTGAAGGTCTAATAAACTATCGTTATTATAAAGAGTTACTGTCTTTTGTATGTTTTCAATATTAGATACTTTATGTAGCAAATAAATACAGCATCTCACACACCTGAGCACAATTTCAAAGCGCACCTATAATGTACCAGTATGACCACAAGAGGGCAACATTATAACAGAATAACACATTCATTTCTTGAGGGATTGTAATCATCACTGTCATAATAAAACTTGTTTTTGTTTGTTGGTTTGTTTTACACTTTTTTATTCTTTTTACACTTTTGAAATGCTAGTTCCCTTTTACATTGTGCGAATATTCAAGACAAGTAGACTAATGTAGCTTTCAAACAGCAAACCTTTCAAGTATTGTAAAGTTTCATTCACCCTTCTTAGTGTTACTTAATATGGCAAAAGTTGGTGAAAAAATAGAAGCTGTAGAGTGGGAGCCTAATTTATACATGCAATGCAATATTTGAAATATTTTATATAGATATTTATAATAGTTTTCAAATATTATTATTTATTTTTCATTAAAAATCCCAAACATTTGTGATTCCAAGCTTTTGATTGCTGATGTTTATTTATTTATTTATTTATTTATTTATTTAGCTCTGTGATGGACTGGCGACCTGTCCAGGGTGTATCCTGCCTTCTGCCCAGTGACAGCTGGTATAGGCTTCAGCACCAAAATGTTTGTGTGTGTGTGTGTGTGTGTGTGTGTGTGTGTTTATTTATTTATTTATTTTACTTATTTATTTATTTTATATTGAACACTGCATATATTCCTTAATATATTGTAAAAGTACAATTTTAATTTCTTTAAATTTAATTTAAAGAACATTAGTCTTACTCGTTATACATTAGTACTGTAATAGCTCCTCTGTAAAACACAACGACACAAATTTTACTCATCAATACAACTTTTACTCAGCAACACTCAGCAAAACAGTAGCAGTACAATGTATCACTCACATACAGGTTTAATGTGTCATTGATCTCTGAATTTCACTTTGATTACAATTTGACAGAATATTAAAAGAAATGAACAGCACTTATAAAGTTCTAAGGTTATGAAATGCCATTCTTTCTTGAGTTTGTGACTGAAGTTATGCAGATTAAGCTACTATTAGCATAATGTGGCTAGCTGTGTTAGCATCAGCGAGCCTTTTAATATATATGACATGTGATTGCTCTAGCTGCACTGACCCACACTGACACTCTTGGTCAGTGTGCTGGTCAGTGCTGGGTGGGTCAGGCTGCAGGTGTAGGTGCGTCCTGAGCTCCAGCGTCCAGCATTCAGTTTCAGGATGCTGCTCTGGGAGAAGGTGCCATCAGGCTGGCGCTGGGATGATCCAGTCTGGACCTCAGAACCCGCCACAGCGCTGCCATCCTCAGCCCAGGACAGAGCAACACTGTCAGGGTGGAAGCCCCTTGCCGTACAGACCACACTGACCTCATCTCCAGACTGGACAGACTGAGAGGGGGCCAGAAGGGCCAGTGATGGAGGAGACGCTGGACGAGCTGAACAAGGGGAGAAATTGGTTACAAACAAGTAACCCAAATGACAGATTCATTAGAAGGTCAGTAATATTTTTAGCATCACATATATTTTTTTTTTTGTGTCTTTTTTTTGTCTCCATTTTGTGTTTACACTTTTTATTTTGGGTCCAAAGTCTGTTCCTCACTCTCCAAACTACATTTAGTTACATATTAGTAACTTAGTAACTTATTAGTTTATACTCCAGTATTTTTTAACCTAATCAACCCAGGATAAATACTAGAGAACTCGTTTATAACTAAGTAATGAACCAAGAGTTTAAATAATAAAAGCTTAAAAGACATATTTTAAGATAAAAAGGGAAATTTTCAATTTTAGTAACATATTTTATCGTTTAAAATTTTAGTTTGGTTTCCAGGTTGAAAAGATGTAAAAAAAAATAAAAAAATAAAATAAATACAAATAATAATACTAGTAACAATGATGACAATAATATTATTCATAATTTTTTCTTCAAATAAAAACACTTTTAATGGCCCGTTTGTTTATTAATTATGTATTTATTATTTACTTGTTACTTGTAATTATTGAAAATTAGCAACAATGCAATATTATTATTATATATTATTATTAGCAATAATATTAATAATAATGAAAATATTTTACAGAAACAAATTTAGAGAGGGCAAGAGGTTACAATCTTCTAAAATGGAAGATTTATAAAAAGGTTATTAAAAGTTATTTTTGGATGTTTTTTTTTTTTACCATTTTTCCTTCTATGTTTAATTTGATAATTCTTGGACCTTTGCTACACTTATGCTCTCACTTTCTAATAATATAAAGGCATATGTGTATGCATGGTGTGAGATACTGTCATTTAATATACTGCTAATATACTGAAATGGAATAAAAGTCCTGCTCTTTTTTCAAAATAAAATTTGTTCACTGAGTCAATGATATCTATCTAGAAAATCATGCATTTAATAGTTCTTACAAATTAAATTTTAATACTTAGAAATATTTTTTCCATATATTCGTTTTAACTTATTTAACTAATTTAGATTTTTTACATTTTAGTTTTTAATATCTTTATCTTTTTCTATTTTTTTATTTCTATTTTCCTCTATATTGTATTCGTTTGACTTAAACATACTGGAGGTTCAAAGGATTCAAAAAACTGTAAAAAAAAATACTGTAAAAAATAAACAGTAACTGAATTAAATGCATTTCATTTCTGAAATTACCACTTTGGGGATTCAATAAATTGCACTGATCTATTCACTGTATCTACATTACATATCGATTAATAATTAATAATATTAACTGAACAGCATTTCTTAAATCTAACAGTATTAAAAAGATCACTTACCCAGTCTTAACTCGGTGCCTTGGCCAATGCTGCCATGCCACAGTGGAACAGTGCTGTACAAAAACCTCAGCTATGTAGCCCAACACTTCTGCTTCTGCTGAACACCTCAGTGTTCATCATTCTGTGTTTAAAACAAGAGAAATCAGGAGAAATTAATCAAAAGTTATATGTGAAACCATAAAGACCTGATGACTAAACTCTTCCTCACTAGAACTGAGCTACTGGACTTAATCAGGGGGGGCTCTAGTCCAGCCAGGATGCTCTGGAGGTTTTTGTATGAGGGGCTCACTGAGCTGCAGCACTGTGATGCGAGTCACAGATGATGCAGCCACAATAATAAACTGCCTCGTCTTCAGCCTGAACTCCATTAATATTCAGATATTCATTCAATCCATTGTCAGTGTAAGTGAATCTGCTGGGAAGACCACTGGCCCTATTGCTATCAGCTAGTATGAAGGTAGGAGTACCTCCAGACTTCTGCTGGTACCATGATATTGTGTAGCCACTGGTACTTTTTCTACAGACAATCTGGACATTCTGCCCCACAGTGAAGTCAATGGATTTGTCCTGGGTCAGATGCACTATGGCCTCCAATCCTGTGAAAACAAAAGGACACTCTGTAGAAGTTTGCTTGAAATGTCAATTTCAATGAACAAAAGCAAAGTTCAAATCAAATACTGCTTCTTCATAGAAGAATCTTTCATTAGAGTCATAAAAAAGTGAACCTTCTAGACTTGTCCAGTGTACTGAGTGTCCCTTACCGGAGAGAGTGAGCAGGAGCCCAGCGACTGAGGTGGCTTTGAGGATCATATTCATAGGTTGTGTAAAGGATCAGATCAGAAATGAGAGACAGGTCTTTGACTTTCAGAGCAGGACCCACACTCACACACTGCTTCTTATAAAGAGAGCCAACAAACAGTACCACGTAGCGCCGCCTTCATCCATGCATGCAGTTACAGCGCCAGTCAAAAATATTTGCACACACTTGACTGCATCTGTGATCTGTATAACATTAAAAGACAGAGATTTTCATTGTTATTACTGAAGCAAAGAGAATGAAAGTGAGGGATAATCTGGCTCCACAATCAAAACAGGAAATTACATATATTGTGATAATGCTTGAATATTCTTCAAAGCTCATGTTGATAATGTCACCAGAACAACTTTCTTTGATATAAAAAATATAGAACAAGTTAGATTCTTTCTCATACTTTAAGGTACTAAGAAGGTGGTCCATGTTTTTGCCATTTCACAACTAGACTATTGTCATGCGTTATTCACAGGACTACCTAAACTACAAATAATAGGTTCAGCTTGTTCAGAACGCTGCAGCCAGAATATTAAAGCAGAATTCTACCAATTTATAGAAAATATCTGCATAATTCAGGGGATGAGAAGTGAACAGAGTCAGTCAGAGAGGTTTGATATGAAAAGTTCCATTCCAGAGAAACTTAACACCCCATAGAATCTTTACAGTGGTGGTGATTGGACCCAAGTGTTGCCATGTCTACAACACGAATATAGCCATTTTATTTACTATCAAAAACCACCAGTGAACCTACATTTTTCTGAGCTTTTAGAATGAATATTGATGAAGGTAAATAGTGCTAAATTAAAAATCTCTGGCTATCATTTGGTTATTATTTTTTTTTTTTATCCAAATGTAACTTTGAATTTGATTTTATTAATCCAATTTAGTTTCTATTTCAATTTTTAATTGACTGATTTTCTCTTAAATCTACTGTTTTAATCATGTTTTAATTTCCAGTCTCCCTTACTTTTATAAATGACTGCATTTTCTCATTTGTACAGCACTTTGAATGACAAGTGCTATATAAATAAACTTGCCTTGCCTCATTTTTCTTTACAGCACTCTGCATGTATCTCTCCACCATGAACGGATTAAAGGTTTTAGGCCAAAACCTTGTCAAACTATCATGACACAATGTATAAGACAGTGTGCAGTGGAGGCGGGGGGCAAAGGAGATCCTTAGGGGCTTGTGCTCTTGCCCTAATTTGACTCAAAATTAATAGTGCCCTTTTCTGATTAGCTCTAAATGCTTAATGTGCCTCAATACATCTATGTCATGAAGCAATATCCACATTATACAAGCATTGAAGTATGATACCAATATCAAAACTTAAGGATGAAGTTGGCTTAATCTTCGCCAGCTTCTTATTTGAATTTTCTGTCCCACCTTAAATGGAGCAGTAGTTACATTCTGACACCAGTACAGATGCTGGCAAACTGCTGCATGATTTAAGGTTGAGTGGAAAATTCGAATGAGAAGCTGGCAAAGATTATGCTAATGTCAGCTTCGTCACACTGACGGGAGTAATTTCTGGTTTCCTTTCTTCTTTCTAATCTGATATCGTAAAACGTTGTGAAACATTTCTGCTTTATAAAATATTTTCAACAGACTACACTTTCATGAAGTGGTGGGGACAAAATTGTGCATTCCAAAAATTGCTGGAGACCAACCAGCATCCCCAGTGTAAACTGCACCTATATCTGTATCTGTTACTTCATTTACTCTGTTTTTAGGCCCAGCAACTGCAGTGGAAAGTCAACCATGACGAGTCATCTGTTAGAGGAAAAACAAGAACAAGAACAGAAACTGCATGCAAATCTGAACTCTGGGGACTCAAACTGAAACTCATTTTAATAACATTCTGCTTTCAGTACTGAGCCTCTAAAAATTACTGGCACAGTTTAAAGTACTGTTTAAAACTTGTCATATTAATCATGTTTAATAACTTAATATTTAATAATGGCTTTTATAATGCAGATTTAAACATCACAAACTAGACACAGGTAGTTTTGGATGTTTTATTCAATATTTCAAGTATTGTAGGAGCTACAAGAACTACAGTGATCAATAAAATACAGTAATTATTGATTATATAACTTATCTATCTCAACATTTGATCATGAGATTTTAAACATAAGGCACTCAGGATGGTAATTTTATTAGATCATTGTCAATATTATACAGCTTTCTCAAGCAATTTACAATAATGTGCAGCTTCAATTATCACTGTAGATGCATTTAATATGTCTCTTTGTTTACAAGACGAGCATATTAGAAGAATTTTATACTTGTACCTAAAATTAAATTGGGTTTATATTAAATACATTAATTCATTGATATGTTTAACTATTAAACAGAAGTACAAGGTAAAACTTGTACTTCCACTAACTGGCCACTTTATTAGAAACCCCTGCCATGTACTTCCACTCACTGGGCGCTTTATTAGAAACAACTACCTTGTACTTCCACTAACTGGCCACTTTATTAGAAACCCCTGCCCTGTACTTCCACTCACTGGCCACTTTGTTAGAAACCCCTACTCTGTATGTCCACTCACTGGCCACTTTGTTAGAAACCCCTACTCTGTATGTCCACTAACTGGCCACTTTATTAGAAACCCTGCCTTGTACTTCCACTAACTGGCCCCTTTCTTAGAAACAACTAACGAATATTAAAGGGGAATTCTACTGATTCCATTCCATTTTCCACTGAACACTTTTGCGTACTTCAATCACTGAGAAGTAAACAAAGTCATTCAGAGGGATGTGAAATGTTCCATTCTTGAAACACCTACCAGAAATGTTCACAGTAGCAGTGATAGGAACCAGACCTCGGAGGAGTTAATGCCTCTGAAAGCTCCCTCACAGAAAGTTAATATATGAAATGGTCATTAATGCACTGCCTGAAATTAGATATGCTAATTTTGACAAGCTTTTGGCATGAAATATATTTTTTAAATACCTATTCATTGCAGAGAGGTATATGTAGGGCATTGTACAGCAACATAGTTCCCAAAGAACAAGTATGTTTTCAGATTTTCCACCATTTTACCATCATCTACAGTATAAATAAAAACTCAAAAGACTAATATAGGTTCACTGGTCATTTTGGTCAGTAAATGAAATGGCTATTTGCATTGTGTACATCGTGACCCCTCGTTCCCAGCACCACCACTGTAAAGAAATCAGTTGGTAAGATTCTTTATGCCTTATGCAGAATCCCCTTAAAAACCACTACCAGTCAAAAGTTTGGACACACCCACCTGAAAATGTATTTTTATAATTACTGTGTAAAGACTTATTTAATGCTTTCTAAGACAAGTCTAAATAGTGAAGTTGACCTGTGTATAAAATTATGCCTAAAACAAAAATTTAAAATTTAAATTCCAAAAATTGACAGATACATTTTCAAAACACCACCGCAAGTGTTTTTCAGCGACGACAAGGTCTCAGCATGTGTGCATCTTCTTAGAAAAGCATCTCAAGTGGGTCCTCATGAAGCTGCTAGCAAATGAGGGCTAATTTCTAAAATCTTTCTAAACCACAGCAAGATGCTTTCTTTTGGTCCCTGCACAAGTCCATATGTGTTTTTTCATAGTTTTGATGTCTTCACAATTATTTAATTATTAAATTCAATTATTAAATGTGGGAAATAGTAAAAATAAGAAAAACAGGGTAGGCGTGTCCAACCTTGTGACTGATAGTGTATGTATTATACCTTTCCGGTGAGTGGACAGTGTGCTGATTTGCATTGTGACCAGAGTGATTGTGGGTTTATATATTGGAAAGCTCAAAACATAAATCTGCAAATAAAATCAATTAAAAGTCCAGATTCTGATGTGATAGCAGAGACATTTTACTCAGAAAACTTGCATTTACTCAGCAATACAACGACATTACGACATGAGACATTTAGCTTTTATAGCACATTGAACAGGATGTGTAATTGCTGACATATAAACTGACATCATGTTGACTTTTATTAGAACTTTGCAGAATATAAAATCAATAGTACTGATATGAAATTTCAACAGTAGACATGGAACATTACGAAACACCAGTCTTTCATATGGTGGGTGGGGAAGTTATGCAAATCAGGCTGAGCATATTTTACCAAGAAATGTAACAAGCTGTGTTAGCATCAGTGAGCCTTTTGATATATTGGCGCCTTATGTGATTGCTCTAGCTACACTGACCCACACTGACACTCTTGGTCAGTGTGCTGGTCAGTGCTGGGTGGGTCAGGCTGCAGGTGTAGGTGCGTCCTGAGGTCCAGCGTCCAGCATTCAGTTTCAGGATGCTACTCTGGGAGAAGGTGCCGTCGGGCTGGCGCTGGGATGATCCAGTCTGGACCTCAGAACCCGCCACAGCGCTGCCGTCCTCAGCCCAGGACAGAGCAACACTGTCAGGGTGGAAGCCCCTCGCCATACAAACCACATTGACCTCTCCAGACTGGACAGACTGGGAGGGAGCCAGCAGGGCCAGCGATGGAGGAGATGCTGGATGATCAGAAATCACTAGAAAAATAGAAAATAGAAAAGGAACAAATGTTGGTGCCAAAAAGATTAAATTAGAGTCATAGACAAAAGTTTTTCTGCCCCCAGAGAAATTATGTTTTGATAATTTTCTAAAATTTTCATAAATTTCCCTTTTAGAGAACACACTTAAATTTGCCATTGTTGCTGCACATTTTAGTGCACATTTTTTTATTTCAATTTATTTTAATCACTAATTGAGCATCAAAATATTTCAATTAAATTAAAATATGTGTTCTTTTGTAACTTATTTCTCAAAACAACCAACCAAACATGGGTGCCCACACTTTTCTTATGACTGTATTTATGGTAGTGCGGTCATGTGAGGACAATGTTTGAAAGTGCCATGTAATTTTGAACTATTAGAGGAACTATTTTATCATTATTTTATTTATTTTTAGAAATAAATGATTGTCAAATTTTAAAAAGGAGAAAATATTTCAATTTTTTAATTATTTTAATTCATTCATGCCTATATGTGAAACTTTTCACTTCTTTTGGTGCATATGTCCAAGCTTGCCCGAGCACAAATCTAAAACATTTTTTTCTTTTTAAATCTGTGACACTCTGCAGCTACAATGTGTTTTTCTCGTGATGTATTATCAAATACATATATATAGATATACAAAAATATCTATTTGATAACAACAAAAGGGGGCCTTCAATGTATTACTTGTGTTTTCTTTTATGTTCCCCTTTTTTTCAAGTATTAACTTACTAAGCGTGAAGTAGAGTTCCAGATATTTATTTCAAAAGGCAAGATGAGGTTCCATGTCAGCCTATTTAAATTATATTAACAGGTTCTTTCTCTTAAGCAGAAAAAGGACAACATAAAAACAAATTATATAATAACAGACTAATAAATATGTACATAAATAAATAAATAATTGTATTATTCTTTGGAATATTGAAGTGGTATTCACATACATGCACTAAATCTCACATGTGGAAACAGAAAAGTTACTCAGAAAAGTTCTGGGTAATGGTTGTATGTAGATGTTTTCAATAAGATAAAATCAATTTTGCTGCAGATGTGTGTACAAAATCATTCCAAAATGATGTTTATGTTGTATAAGTTTCAAGTAATCTGCAGGAAGCTACAGAGCTGCAGATGACTCCATAAAAACCGAGAAAGATGTGTAGCTTTTTTATGAACTTACAATACAATTAGTAGCAATAGAGAATGCCTCATATTCAAAACATGGTGACAAAATCTCTGATCAAATAACTACTATATTGCTATAAACACATCACAGTTACTAACACACAAATTGCTATAGATATATAATTACATTTTTTTATTAACATAGCGCTGTTAAATTGTCAATAACTGATTGGCATTTTCATATTTTCTGAATTTATCTTTGAAAAAGCCTTGAATGTGATTGATTAAACACAGCAATTAAATATTAGAAAAGGCTTGACTTACCAACTTTCGTGCCTTGACCAAATGAAACATCTCCTCCTCACAGTCTTAGAAGGCAGTACAAAAACCTCAGTACATCAGGCTGTTGCTGCTGCTGAAACTGAGAGCTTCATGACTCTGGATTGTAGAATTCATGCCAGCTAAACCAGAGGAAATAAGATTCCACAGAAAGCTGGTGTTTCAGTCACTGGTCATTTGGTATAGAGCTCATATTTGGCAGAAGCCAGTGGTCAAACAGACGTATAGAGGCCCCAGTGAACATAGAGGGTTTTTGTATGAGGACCTCACTGGACTGCAGCACTGTGGAATGTTGGACAGTTCAAACAAGCACAGTAGTAGACGGCTTCATCTTCAGCTTCTATTCCATTGATGTTCAGATAATCCTGGTTGTTGGAGTCAGTGTAGGTGAACCTGCTGGGTAACCCAGAGGCTCTTTCATCATTTCGCAGCAGAAACTTTGGGACACCACCAGCTTTTTGTTGGTACCATGAAATGTAATATTCATCATCTTGTGCAGTGCAGAGTATCTTCACTGTGCTCTTCAGAGTCACTGACTTGGACTTCTCCTGGATCAGCTCATACGCTGCCAAACCTGATTGAAGTGAGTTTTAGTGAGTACAAAATGAATGCAATAACATGTGTTATTAGACAGTGTTATGTCAGGTATACAATATCTGCTAATATTAAAATATCTCAAAAGAGCAAATAGAGGTTAAAAGAAAGAATTCATTTTTACAAACGTTTAAAGAAAAAATAATGTTCTTACCTGACAGTGTGAGCAGAAGTCCAGCAACAGAGGCAGAGTTGAGGGTCATCATGGTCACCTCTGTCAAACAACAGTGAGAGTGGAGAGTGAGACATGGTGGCTTATAACAAGAGCGGGACAGGCGCAGGTCCTAAGTGGGTGGGAGGGGGAGAGAGACAAACAGAGAGAGAGTAAGAAAGAGAGAGAGAGAAAGAGAGAGAGAAGGAAAGAGAGAGCAAGAGAAAGAGAGCAAGAGAGAAAGAGAGAAGAGAAAACTATTATGCCCTTGTTAGCCTTAACAAGCCAATAGATGGTAATTAACTGCTTATTACTGCTTTATTAAGTAATAACTAGAGTGAATTGAGCATGTTTCAGATCTTTTTGATTTTTATTTCCACTTAAATTTGTGTGTTATACATCACAATCTTTAGCACAATTTTAGATCCATTGTTATGCCTTTTGTTAAGCCTTATCCAGCTGGTAAACTTATCAAGCCGATAACTACATCAATTCCATATACCATCCATATCTAAAAGAAACAAGTATCTCCTTTTTTATGTTTATTTTTTTATATCATTTGATGTAGAAAAGCACAGCAGCTGCTCTTTTTCATTGTGTGAAAATTTAATGATGAATGGACCAATAGAAATGCTCTAGAGCTGCTTGCAACAAAATCTCTTTCCATTAACTTACATTAAAAGTTTAAAAAAGTTGTTTACCATCTTCTTTAAAGTTACTATTTTGGAGATGCTTCTTTTTCTTTGGACAGCAATGATATATAAGATAATGGTTGTGATGTGTAAGATTATGATATTATTACAACACACAAATAATTCACTATAGTTACACTGTGCTAGTTTTGGGGATTTGGAGACCTCTCTGGTGGAAATGTGTAATTGCATGTATAGTATTGAAAAACATTTTGTAACGTGTTGTGCTTCGATCCCCTACCCTGATCGGATGAACCTGATGATTGCGAGTGAGTTGAAAGTGTATTAAAGATAAGAGTCAAAATGTAATGAAGGACATGTTGTTTGAGGATTTTTATGAATTATCTACTATTGTCATCAGATCAGATCAGATCAGTATAATGCTAAATTTTTAATTTGAGACTTAAACATCAAACCAGACCTTCTTTTTGAGTCTGTATGTTGACCAAAAAAATCCCACCAACTCTGACGCAATACCTCTGACTAGCTCTGAACTTTTGTATGTTTCCTGACTCAGTAATGCTACTTCTTTCGGTTTTTACAAAAACAACTTACATAGTGCAGCTTTAAAACTGTATAATAAGGAGTCAATAATACTGATAACAATAAATAAAGACATTAATAATACTGTACTCAGAAGCTAGATAACTACTTGCTTCTAGTTTGATAAGGCTTAAAGGGCAATTCCACCAATTCCTCTAAATTTTGACATAATTAAATGGTTAAAAAAGAGTGGTTGGTGTGAAATGCTCCGTTCTAGGGAAACTTAGTGTCTAAAACTCCCTCACAGAACACCCTTTACATGAAATGGTTATAAATGCATTGCCTGATGTCTGACATACTGTTTTACAATAGTTTTGGAAAAGTGCTGCCCTGAAAGATATATATTTTTAATACATTCATGGTGGATAAGTACATGCAGGCTACTACAAGGAAAAATTGTGGCCAAAAAAAGATACTTTTTGTTACCATCGTTTTACTTTTATCAACATTACAAGTGAAACCTTGAGACACGTGTAGGTTCAGTAGTGGTTTTGAGCAGTAAATAAAATGCTAAAATTAAGCAGAGATTTTGAAGAATGGGTGGAATTCCCCTGTATGAGTGTGTGTGTGTATGTGTGTGTGTGTGTGTGTGTGTGTGTGTGTGTGTGTGTATACGCACCTGCATGTGTCTACATTTGCGTGTGTGTTTCAGTTCCTCTTCCGTACTGAATCTCAGTGTTGTTTCTCTGTGTTGTTCAGGTCAAGCTCTCTGCACACCTGCACTGACCGGCAGCCTCAGACTCTGACACTCACACTGACCATCGAACATTTAGGGACACCTCACTTTTTAAAACCGCTTTAAAAAGGAGCATTCTTTCTTTATCGGTTTGCTACAGCTTAACATTAAATAGAAAACAGTAACACTCTTAAATGAAGAGGGTTCTTCAAGGGTTCTTTACTAAAAGGAACGGTTCTATATACGGCCATTTGTGTTGTATATGGTTCTATACGGCACCTAAAAGGGCTCTTCTGTTGTTTCTAGCTTGACATCATAAGAATAGCAGAACCCAAATACTGGTCAATATTTGTGTAAATGTAAATGTAAGTTCTCTCATAGTGTAGGTACTTACACTCCTCCTATTACAATCAGAAATGTCTTGATGGAAAAACAGCAGTTTATACACAAGTATGTTACACATGTGTAATTACATAAAAGAAAATATGCTGTTACAACTATCAACACACTCACACACACACATTTTCGAATGCGCTTATCCTTCTGGGTCACGGGAGGAGCTGGAACCTATCCCAGTGGTCATTGGGCGGAAGGCAGGAAACACCCTGGACAGGTCATCAGTCCATCTCAGGGCAGACAGACAGACGTGTACATTCACTCAAGCACTCACACCTAGGTGTAATTTAGTATGTCCAATTGGCCTGACTGCATGTCTTTGGACTGTGGGAGGAAACCCATGCAGACACGGGGAGAACAGGCAAACTCCACACAGGAAGGACCCCGGTCGCCCGGCCGGGGAATCGAACCCAGGCCCTTCTTGCTGTTTCAGTTTTAATTCAGTTTCTACTGAAATTGGTTTACTGGCATGAATTGCAATCAACAACTGTTGCTCAATAGCTTAATATTAAAAGTGGTAATAATCATCATCATCATCATCATCATCATCATCATAATAATAAAAACAAAAAATACAGACACATAGGACAGAAAATATATAGACACAAACATACATTATACAAAAAAGGTCATGTCACTAATATATATATATATATACCCATATATACACCCATTAGTAACATGTATGGACAATGGCTGACCACAAGAATAATAAAAAATAGTATATTTAAGATCAGTGAAGATGTTCTTAGCAAAGTTTTAAAGAGATTCCTAAAGTAAACATTTTACATGCATACAATAAATAAATAAAGAAAGAAATAAATAAAACTGATGGGTGGTGTACATACCCACTACGCTTAACAGAAAAGTAATGTGTGAACGTCTTAATATCCAGCTGTGAAATTTGTGCCATAACATTTCATCAGAATCCACAAAGGGGCTTTTATTTTGACAATGTCTGATTAATCATCAGATTTACAGAAATGTATACAGTATTTCAGCATTACACTCACTGTGAACTCACAATAAGTGTATTCAAATGCTCACATGCTATTTCAGCAACTTTGCATGAGCCGAACTCCAATCACAAGAATGAAACAGACCTCAGCATTAAGGCCGCTAAAGTGCAGCCTTTTATACCATTCTTAACCAGTAGGGGGCAGGATTGATTTACACATGACATCTAAGAAGTCCACCAGGTGGTGCTGTGAGCTCAATAAGAACAAAATGGAATTAAAATCTGCAGTTTCTGCAGACTTAAAGACATTTTGCCTTCTGAATGTGCAGAATAATCCATATATCTGGCAATAAATATACTGTAGAAGTCTATTTATTCACATTAGGATCAGAGGTGGAGGACAAAAATGGAAGGAATGGGAATGAAAGGGGTTCAAATGTTGAAGCTAATAAATCTCAGTTAACACACATATTGCTGGTCTTATCTTTCCCCCCCTTTTTCTTATTATTCCATTTTTTTAATGGCAAGTGAGGAGCATCAAGGATGATGACCCTCAGGATGGAGTAGCAGTGGTCCATAACGGTGATGTTTTGGTCCAGTTCTCCTCTATTTTTTTCTTCCAAATAACAGAAACCCAGCAGACAAAACCCAGCAATAAACCTGAAAATCCCACTTTTCACACATGCATTTCAAACACTGTGCCATTGTGTAATCAACACTGACCCATCAAGACCTTTCGTTTGAGGAAAGTAGCTTAAGTTTTCCTTCATCTGGACGGGTTAGGATTTGGAGAAACCCAAAGAAAGACGATCACATGCTCACCATGTGATTTGGGTCTGTTCTTCTACAACATGGCCTGATTTTTTCAGCTACAGTTGGTTTAAGACATGCCTAGAAGCTTGAAGACCATGAAGACCAAAGACACATCCATAATTTGAGCCAATGACTCAGAGACCCTCAGGGAATGAGAGCTGGTCTTTGCTTTGCTGACCACAGATGCAAAAGCACAACGTGAATGCTCCCTTTTGATGGAAGTCAGAATCAATATGCTAGTCACATTTTACCTATTTATTCTTTTTTATTGTTATTATATATTTTTTTCTACATTTTTGTCGTTATGTATCCTGTGTGTGTGTGTGTGTGTGTGTGTGTGTGTGTGTGTGTGTGCTGCATTGTTTCCCCAACATCCAATGAAATGAGCCCTGCCCCATTGTCGTCATCCAACATCGCCGATACAGCTCGCTGATTGGCTGCAGCTGCGGCTGCGGCAACTGTTTCACTCTCATGCTGCCATTCAAGAATATTCGGGGAGGGGCGTGGCCACGACTGATGAACACGCCTCCTTTATAAAACTTCGGCTTGCTGCACAAAAATTGATAGTGCAAGTAGTGGATGGAGTAAGAGTCTGCTGTCCTTTGAGCAACAAGTCAGCGCCCGATCTCAGCGCCTGTGCATCAAGTCCGCGCGCTGGTAGCGTGAAGGAGACCTGACCTGCCCCACTTGCATCATCAGCTCATAAGCGTGCAGGCGTGAAGACCTACATGTCTGTATACTGTCCTCAAGTCTACTGGTAAGACCCTTTCTGCAGTCCTGTTGTCAGTTATCATGGGCTGATAATGCGTAATATCTGGGGATGCGGTCCGCTCTGCTCGGACAGCGTCTGCGGTGGTCCGCGACTTGCAGCAACAAGAGGTCCTGACTAACTTCGCCTCAGTTTAAAACACTGTGGTGAAGCCAACTTCCTATTCGCCAGCTTCGTACTCGAATTTGCCCGTTCCACCTTAAATGGCGCATAACTGCTGCACCATTTAAGGTGGAACGGGAAGATTCGAGCAAGAAGCTGATGAGTAGGAAGCTGACTTCTGCCTCGCGTGGGGGGGTCTGTCCCGTTACACGCTGCTCACTGCGTTAAATGAACTGGTTGACTTTAGTTTGAACGTTGAAAAAACACAGAGAAGACCGAAGAATTGAAGTAAAATGAGTATTTTTGTTTAACGTAGCGTCGACGTTGGTTTGAAAGAAGCGGAACGTCGTTTTTCTTTTGACGAATTTTCCGTTTGTTTACCTCTTGTTACGCTTCTTTGACAGAACATCACGTTTGCGTTTACGTTTACTTCGTTCACTTCAACTGGACGTTGATTTCGTGGATGGAACGTCGCGTTAACGTTTCGTTCGTTAATTTGAATTTGACATCGCTCTTACGTTTTTATGTACATAAAACGTCGCTTTAGCATCTAAAATGTAATAAAACAAAGGTTTCGTTGACACTGTTGACACTTTGACACACACATTATTATGATTTATGCAGTTTATGATATTGCACGCTTCATGTAGAGTTGCGATGCACCAGGAAATTGTTGTTTTGGATAGCTATAAGTACACTCTTAAAAAGGATGGTTCTTCAAGGGTTCTTTAGTAAAGAGAATGTTCCTGCTTAGAACCATAGAGTCCAACATAGAACACTTCATGCTTAAATTGTTCTTTGCATGGTAAAATGGTTCTTCAGATTGATGGAGAATGTGTTGTATATGGTTCTACAAACTTAAAAAAATGGTTCTTCTAGGGTTCTTTAGTAAAGAAAATAGTTCTATATGGAACCATGAACACTCAAAGAACCCTTTGCATGACTACTGGGTTCTTTGCATCATGAAAGCCTTCTTCAAATGAATAGAGAACTATTTTATATGGTTCTATATAGATCCTCTTTGAAAAGGGTTCTTCTGTTGTCACAGGACTTGACATCGTAACAACAGAAAAACGCTTTTTGGTGCTGCATAGAACGCTTTTTAAAAAGGTTCTGTATAGAATCATGTATAGCACATTCTCCATCAATCTGAAGAACTATTTAACAACATACGCAAATAATCCTTTAATCATGCAAAAGGTTGTTTGAGTGTTCGTGGTTCTATGTAGCACCATGTTCTTTCCCAAAGAACCCTTACAGAACCATTATTAGTGTCCTTAACACCAAAAGGTGTTCTGGTATTGTTACGATGTCAAGCTTGTCACAGTAGACAAACCCTTTTTTGCTTCATAGAACCATTTTCAAGAAGATATACATATAGAGCACATTCTCCATCAATCAGAAGAACCATTTGACCATGCTAAGAATGACTGAAGCATGCAGATGGTTCTGTATAGAACTCATGGTTTTCAATAGAACCATTTCCTTTACTAAAGCATTTCCTTGCCCAGCTTTATAAGTGCATAATCCATATATTAGGCACAGTGTGTGACTCACAGCGGAATATGCATATGTATTAGGAGGCATAATTCTGTTTCCACTCCAATTCAGTGCTGCGGTCGATGTGAGTCACAAGACTGATACCTTTCTAGTCTGTATAAAAGGTCATGTTCCATAATGAAAGGAACCAATCTCGGCACTCTGTAAGATCCACAGTAATACACCGCAGTAGGTAGGGTTATCCTTAGATCGGTTAGATCGGGCCTCCTTTGCAGCAAGTGCAGACATTGACCTGCGTATCACACAAGCATCTTTCATTAAGAGCAAAGTAATTCTGGTTGTTTTGAACAGGGAAACTAGACTGCCTGCCTGCCTCCCTCATTAGCCTCCCGTTGGCCCTCTGACATCACCATTCCAGCCAATGCTAATCCTGCCTGGCTTAAAGGCAAAGCAGGTTTGCCCCACTGATGCAGCCTAGTAGTCTGGACTCGACATCATCTGACCTTTTTTTGTATTCAAAGCGAACGTGCCTCACATGACAGTGGAAAACTGTGGTGAAAAAAAAGCAGGGGCCTGTGGATTTAGTCTTTTTTAAGCTAGAGGAAAGAACCAGCCCACCTCAGAGGAAAATGGAGGAGTGTGCAGGCCTTCTTTTGCAGTGCAAGAAGTGCAGACTTTTTTTTTTTCTATTCTGAGAATGTATATGAAAACAACAGTTCACCATTGATGACCCTGCAGTAGCAATGTCAGCGTCGCTTTGTTGAATGTTTTTATATAATTACTTCAAAAACTGTTGTGTTCTGGGCAGGAAGTACGAGCCTAACCTCCTTAAGTGAACTTCAGATGTCTCTCTTTCTTTGTGCAGTTAACTGTTTCCCTGCAGTAGCTTGCAATAGCTGGTGGTTTTGTTTGCAGAGGCGCTTGATCTTCTCACGCAGCTCCTCTCTCAAAGCGCTTGTGTTGCTTCTCTAAATATAAAGCCATCCTAGCCACACAGCTCGTGCTTGTGGAAGCCTGGGTGATTCCGAGGGTGTTTGACCGACGCTAAGCCCGGGTAATTTTCCTCTATTCGCTTTGTTTACGGTGTTCAAGAAGGTACCAGCAGGTGCCACGTATCAAGCTTCTTGTTAGCAAGTCAGATTGAAAACAGTTTATGGCATTTAGAACTTCCCCCTTACTCATGAATGGAATCATTTGTGTGGGAAACAATGGGGCTAACTGTAAAGAGCATTTGAGGAAAAAAAAAAACAAAATGGCATTGGAGAACCAAGAAGGTTCAATTTCCACATGGTGACCAGGCTCAAACAAAGGATGGTTTCTGCTTAGCATGGTTTCAAAGTGATTTTGGTCAGTTTTTACCTTTACTTTAAACGTGTGTGATCAACCGAGAGATGATTAGTGGCTGAAGTTTTCTTCTGTAGTTGTGTGAGCTATAAGGCTAATGTGGCTAACGATTAATGGAAGCTTATAATCCATTAGCATTATGCAAAGTACATGCAGACTGTGTTAAATAGACTTTCTCATGGGGTTTCTGGCACTGTATAATGTACTGTTATCTATAAAAATGGACTACAATACTCAGTGTTAAATACAGTAGAAACAGCAATCTTGCAGCCACATGAGCAAGTCTTTGAGATTACTTCCACCAGTTTTTAAGAAATTTCTGCAAAATTAAATGATGGAAAAAGAGTGGTTTGATGTAAAATGCTCTTTTCTAGAGAACCTACACGATGGTGATGATTGGAACCAGACATCTGAAGAGTTTACTGCCTCTGAAAGTAACATCACTGAAATGTATTGCTTGAAAAGATTATGCATACGCTGCCTGAGGTCTGAAACATTGTTTTACGATAGTTTTGGGACAAAGTTTTGACCTAAAACCTATTTTTTTCATAGTGGAGAGGAACATGCAGGGCATCGTAAGGCAAAATGGTCCCCAAAGAAGGCTTCATTTTTCCATTTAAGTTCACTGGTGGTTTTGGATCGTAAATAAAATGGCTTTGTGGACGATGTGACTCCTGGTTCCCATCACCAGCACTGTAAAGAAATCTGAGTCAATAAGCTACAGTGGGCCATTTCATACCGAGCCACTCTGAATGACTTTATGACATGGTTTGCATCTCAACGAATGAATTGTGTGGAAATTTTGAAAAATCTGTGGAATTCCCCTTTAAGAACGTGAGGCAGGTATTGCTTATTTAGGCATGCAGCTTGCTAGTTGTTGAGCTATAAGCTCCATTTGCTTGTTAAATCAAACTTGAGCAAAGACATCAAACCTGTTTTTGGTGATCAGGTAGGTAAGAAGACTGTGTATTTGTTTTTTTTAGCCAAACTATCACTTTAAAGCTCTGAGCTTGTCTGCTTGAATCCTCTTCCGGACCCCCATCGGTATGCTCCACTGACCAAACTATGAGCAATGACTTCCCTCCGTTCCTTCTGACCCTTCACTGGGCTCCTGGCTCCGCTGTGGCGCCTGCGTCAGTGGTGCAGGTTCCGCCTGTGTTTCGCTTTGGCGAGAGCGGGTGCTGGGCGCCAGCTTCCGTTCCTCTGGCCACCGCGCTGACGGATCAGATTTACAGCCGGAGCAGATGGGAAACAATGCGAGTTATGCACGACCTAATACCTCATCGTGTACCAGGCCACCGGCTGCCGTGAGGATGAGTCCAGTGAGACTGTGTCAGCACCGGGGGATGCGGTGGGGAGGCTGGTGGGGGGGCTATGAGTCATGGGCCTTCATGCCAATTCACCTATAGTCTTATAGTCATCATAGTGTTGACTCAGTAGGTTTGGAATAGTCAGTAGGTGATGACTTGCACTTGCACTGTTTATGTTTTATTTATATTCAACATATGCATGTTGTTGCTGTAAGAAAACCTCATAGCTTCATTCGTGCTTTAAAAATGCCCACATAATTAAATTAAGATGTAAACAAAGTCATTCAGAGTGGTTTGATGTGAAATGCTTACTGAGTCAGAACTGTTCACAGTGGTGGTGATGGGAACCAGACGTCTGAAGAGTTTAGTGCCTCTAAAAGCTCCCTCACTGAAAGTTATTACATGAAATGGTTATGAAGATTCAGCCTGACATCTGAGACATTGTATTCCAAACGTTTTGTGAAAGTTTTATCCCAAAATAAAATACATTTTCCATATTACTTCAATCATGGTGGTACATGCAGGGTGTTCCCAAAATCTTTCAGATTTACCACTATTTCACTATTATCAACAATGCATTTGTAACTTCAGAAGAATAGCTTTAAAATAGGTGCATTTGTGTTGTAGACATTGGTTTCTATCACTACCACTGTAAAGAAATCTCAGTCTAAGTTTCTCTACACTGAATCATTTCATACCAAACCACTCTGAATGACTTTCTGTACATCTTAATGATTAAATTAAGCAGAATTTTGATAAAATGGTGAATTCCCCTTTGACTTTAAAGAAAAAGTCGGGGGAAAACAGATGAATTTTTAACGTAAGTTGATGTAATAAGACTTTGTTCCATTCTTTTGGCCCACACGTTATGAAATGTTCACACGATGTAAAGGGCAGCTAGTAGAAATGAAAGGCGATCTCAAACCTTCCGATTCTTTTGGAAGTCTTGTGTTCCAAGCAAAAGTTTCATAACGGTTCAGAACACACGTTCTCTGCGTCATCTCGTATAGGATTCAGTCAGAATGACTCGCACCTCTGCTGCTTCTGCACAATACTGGTTATGCGTTTTGTTCTGTATATTCTGTATATAATTGACTGCACACTGAAACTAACAGGACAGTAAAATTTAAAAACTGAGCATTTTCAGGTTTTGTCAAAACCACTTTAAAGTGGAAAGCATTTTTGAGTATGAGACACATTTATTGTTCACGTTTTGACATTAAGAACCTTTTGCAGCCTCGATCCTGAATGAATACATGACTAAGCAGGCTAAGCTTATTTGAAGAGATTACTTTTGCTGATGTTTGTAAATTGTGACTGCTGTATGTAAATGACCTCGGTTCTGATTGGTTGTTCTGTATTTTGCCTCATTGCAAGAAGCAGCCCGGGCTGAAACACTCCTTATAACTTCAATGTAAATGGGAGGGGCTGAATTGCTCTAGGCTGAATAGGTAAATTTGTTGGTTGACATACATAAAAGCAATGAAATCACAACTGAGTACAGACTGAGGAGTGAATGGCACCTTTTTAAACCTTTATCAGTGTTTACATACTGCAATAAACTCTTTTTACTTAAAAGTGAGGATGATATGGGCCATTTAATACTGATGATATCCACAGCATGCACGGAAAAGTATATTAAGATGGCCATAAAAATCTGTTTGTGCAGCCGTAGTGCATTTATTATTTAAATATTGTAATGATATGTTGTTATTGTTAGTAGAAAATATCGCAATAGAGCCTTTGTGTTCATATTGCCCACCCCTGGTTGGTACCAGACCACCAAAGCTTCCATCTACCACCGGGGGCTGCCTGTCTCGGTGGCTGTAATAGTACGTAATTAATCAAAATAGCGATGAATATTGTCATATTATCCACTCATGCTCGTTAACAAACTTGTCACAATAGCCAGAAACTGGACTGCAAAGGAGGCAAAGTTTATGCTCTGATCTTTAAAAGACGGCGGTGGGACGGACGTCCAGCTTACGTGTCTCAGAACACGACGTCTTCCTCTCGGCCTTCTTTAATAAGGACATGTGAAGGACGTTTTCCTGAGTCTGACATCATTTTAAAGTAATTAAAAACACAAGCACTGCTCACTGCTGCTCATCTCACTCTGACTGGACTCACGTGATGCTCATTGTCATGGTGATGTCTACACTCAGTGGTTCTCTACACGTGCACATTTTGGATTGGATTACTTGTAGTGCACATGTAAACAGAGATTTTCCATCAGATTGTTGAGTAGATGGAGCACATAAACACCTCAGGCTTAATCTGTAATTGGAATGTAATCAATCGGATTGACAAAAATCTTTCCTTGTAAACACAGCCAGTGTGAGCTAATCAGTGTCTTGTAAGTGAAATTTTGGCCAGTTAAACCAGTTCTGATACTGAATGTTCATAAACGCCCTCTAATTGTATGTCAAGGGCATGAGACCAAAGAGAGACCATCTGTCAATCTCTCCATCTCGCCTCTAGAGTAACATACTTGATTTCTACGAGTCCGTTTTTCATTCTGTGAATGAAATTGTGTGAACTGAGTCAGATTTTCCTCGTTATTTATGATCAGACTTGATCTCAGTAGCTGTTGATGAAAGCAAAGGCAGAAGATGGCATTAATACATCTTCACAGTGCAGCAGCAATTTAAAAGCCTTGCACATTAAAGAAACCCAGCGGAAAACTTTTGCTCAATCGTAGGAGACGCTGGCTCAGCCGGCGTTTTGGGTATCCGATCGAGCCTCCCACCTTTACGAATAATGACAGGCCCCAGTGCTCTCCTGTTTAGACGATGCAGAATGTTGAGGAAATTACAAGTGACTCACTGGAGAACAAAGACTTATTCCCGCAACATCCTGGGCTGTTTGGGTGTGAGTAATCCACTTGTGCTCTAGGCTGGATGCCCTGTGTTTCCTGTTAAAAAGTGAATGAAGAGATTTGTCTGCCAGGCTGGTCTGGGTTGGGCAGGTGGTGGTGGTGCATTACCTACTTAGGGCTTAAGAAAATTCGGTAGAAATGCATTAGTGCAATGTTTAGTGCAGCTCAGTGAACACGCTCCAGATGATGAGCTCAGGGATTATAATGCACTGGAACCCACTGGAGTCTTTTGTTTGGCACCATCGCTTGTCTGTTTTGGGGTGTTGGGGGTGGAAGGTGTACCTCACAGAAATGAAATGTGAGAGGTTGTAATCTGTTTAGGATGCATAGAAAGACTACTGCAGCCATCTAAAGCAGAGCTCTTTAATTAAGGTCCTGGAGGGTCAGTGTCCACTACAGTTCTTGGGTTTCTCTGTTCCAACAGGACAAGAGTTGGAGAGCACTGGTCTAAAGGCACACCGACCAAGCACCCCGAACACCACACAGCAGCTCAGCACATAGTACAACCATAGCATCAAACTCAAGCTCATTTTACACTCTACTCATGTAGATTTAATGGAATACAACTTTCAGTATTATTTAGTTAATATGACACATTTAGTATCAGCACTCTGGTGTGTTTGAGCTGAACGGTACGAGGTGAGAAGATAGGATATGATTAGTCAAATAACTTTCAACTTTCAGAGGTGAAAACAGATACAGGGCAGTGCGGTGGAGCTGTCGCCTCAAGAAGGGCCTGGGTTCAATTCCCCAGTCGGGCAACCAGGGAATCCTTTCTATGTGGAGTTTGTATGTTCTCCAATGTCTGCATGGGTTTTCTCCCAAAGTCTATAGACATGCAGTCAGGCTAATTGAAGATGCTAAGTTGCCTCTAGGTGTGAATGTGTGTGATTTTGGCCTTGATTTAATAAAGTACAGTAACAGTAAGATGCACAGTGGCTCCTTTTTTCGATGCAGAAAACCGTCCCCTTACATTTTGTGACTAAAATTGTTAATTATATTAAAGATAGGATGATATTATATTGTTATTGTAATCAAATTTTATCATGATACATAAAATGCTTCTCTGAGTACTTAAAGAACACAGACCACCTGCATGTTTTGTTATAAAGAGAGCAAACATAGTTGTGTTTAATTGCAGTTTAGTATAAGAAATCTTGACTGATAATCATTGTATTCAAAGTTTTATCATGTGAAACATCCTAGTGGTCATAAATCAAAAGGGAGCGCTCTATTAGTATCATAATAGAATATAGCTTGATTTTTATATCATTAATATCTGGTTATTGGAAAACATCACGATAGATATTTCGGTTCAGATTGCCCACCCTTTGTTGCCACCCAGCCATCAGGGCCTCCGTCTGCCACCAAGTCCTGTCTCGGCAGCTGTCGACGCATTAGCCTGTTTGGCACGCGACCCCTTTGCCTCGTGTTCCGGCGGCGAGATTACGGCAGGCAGGTGCTCGTTGTGAGCTTCAGAGTTCAGCATGTACGTCATGGCTAACAGCCTGAGGTAGATAAGGCCACAGAATCCTCTTTCGACTGTCGGACAAATGTCCAGGCTTGGCATGCCGTCTCTCTCTGAAGATCATTCGCAGTCACGGTGATGCTGTTGTGCAATGCTCAGTGCAGATATCTGTTATTAAAGTGCACCACTATTTGATTCCACTCAGTCAAAGTGATTGATTGAATTTCATGCGAAAGTCAACAAACAGTTATTAATATCTTAGCAGACTATTGGAAAATGTTGCTCACTTTTGATTTGCTTTCATGCTAAGAATAACCCTTCCCAGCATTAATTTCTTCTTTTTCTTGGCTGGTAGCCAGCCTCTCGGCTTCTTGTTTGCTTTAGCAAAGAGCACTTTTGCTCCGGCTTGGAGAATTTTCCAGTTCCGTGGAAAAGAAGCAGGGTGTGTTGTGTAACGGCGGCCTGGATGCTTTTACCAGTAATACGTTAGGGAGGTGTGTTTTCTCCAAGAGTTGAATTGTTACATTCTCGCTCCTCTGCTTCCTCTCCTTCTGTGCCCCTTTGTGTTTTATTAGGGTGATGTTCTGTTATTCTTAGCTGAGCAGGATGTTTATGTGGCCTCGGAGCTGAAATATCACTGGCAGCGCTCAAGTGTTTAGCTTTCAGGCTTCTTCTGCACAGGTCTAGGCAATCAGTGCACATTCATTATATCTGCTCACTCGCCGTGTTGTCTGTGTTCCTTTTCGCTCTCTCTTTGCGTTGCTTTTAGGCTTCATTGCATGTGTATGTATACAAACTGGCCTATAAAAACATTTACGTTTCATAGTAAATGCCAGAGATGGCTAAAAATGTGGAAATGAAATGGAGATTGGCTGCAATATCCAATGTAGGATGTATGTATGCCTCATAGTTTGCAACGTCAGGGTCATTTGGATTTGATTTCAGCAGTAGAACATGAGAAGAAGTGTTATGGTGAATAACATCCCAGCAGCCCTGAACACTGTTTAAAATGTGTTTTCAATATTGGAAATTTCTTCTAATTAAAATTAGTTCCGGTAGT
Source organism: Colossoma macropomum (assembly GCF_904425465.1). Classification (NCBI taxonomy): domain Eukaryota; kingdom Metazoa; phylum Chordata; class Actinopteri; order Characiformes; family Serrasalmidae; genus Colossoma; species Colossoma macropomum. The sequence continues at coordinate 45,455,082 of NW_023494791.1, forward strand.
TTACAGTAAAGCAAGCATTGTTAGTGAGAGAGAAGAAAAAAATTGTCAGATATAACAACGTAGAACGCCAGTCTTGAAATCTGATTGGTTGAGCCACATTCAAAGCTATACTGCTGAACCAACAAGTCTCTAAGCACCATTGTTCTGTTAATGGTATAATTTTTGACTGTAATGCTGCTCGCATTGATCACAGAGGGTATTGATGAAGTAAGAACCCTGTTTTGTGTAAGCTAAAGGGCTGACAACACTAGAAGTGGGCTGATCAGCTGGCTAACAGGCTAAATAACACCTCTATTAATATTGCATTTAATTAAAGTACTTACAGTGTGAAAAGTTTTTAAGTTTTTTTTTTAGTCAAACCCAGGCTAAACCTCAAACAGCTTCTTCCTATAAACTCTATGTAAGTTATACATCCAAATAATGCACTATTTGTCCAGTATGGAATTGCACATATGTGACTGAACCCAAAAGGCTGTTTGTTAGACATATTATGCATATGAGTATTATGGGTGCAGAAGCCAATACCTTAATCCCTATGTAGTGCACTATGTAGGGAGCACTGAGCCATTTGAGATTCAGCCAGTGGTGTGGGGGTGGGGGGTAGCTTGGTGCTGGAAATCACCTTGTCATTGCGGTTGTAGTTTGGTGAGAAAAAAACTACTTAAAAAGTGAATGTTTCTACATGAAACAGTACTTTTGGTTAGAAGTTCATTTCTCAAAGAGTAATGTTGAAGTAAATATGCTCAATTATTTATTTATATATATATATATATATATATATATATATATATATATATATATATATATATATAATATATATATATATATAAGAATATAATTGTTACTAGATTTGAGCATTTGTATTGTTTTTTTGTTTTTTTACTGAAATTTGTCCCCAATTTAGTCATAGCTAATTTCACCTGCTAGTTAAATCCCCCCAATCACTCGATGCTACCAAGCTGGGAGGATGAATGTTAACATGAGTTTCTTTTCAAACTGATGCTAACATAACTTCATTGTACAGCTCAACACGCTTGGAAGAGAATGCTAGCTGCTAATTCGGCTAGTAATTCAGCAATCAGACGGCTGCACTGGCTAGCACCATGCTGAGTGATGCGGTGAGAGGGTGGGCCACCCTACCCGCTCAGAGAGAGGAAGGCCCCATGAATGGCTGTTGCATCACTGGAGATCAATCTCACAATGATGGAGCCTACACTCTTAAAAAATATGGTCCTCCATCAATCTGAAGAACCATTTCCCAATGCAAAAAACCCTTATGCATGCACATGGTTCTTTGAGTGTTGATGGTTCTATATAGAACCATTGTCTTTACTAAAGAACCCTTGAAGAACCATATTTTTTGAAGTGTATCTTATGATATGGTCATTATTGGGTGACCAAAAGTTCAAGATGAGCACCTGAACATTCTCTTTCTGAGTAGGCCGTGGTTGCCTGGCAACAATCACACACTCTAAACAAACTACATTTCTTGGTGTAATAATTGTTTGTCTCAAATATTACAAATAATGTATTAAAGTTGTGTACATTTTTTGCATATTTTACGTTGTCCAGCCTTTTATGAAAGTAATTAGTTACAAGAAGCTGTGCATTACAGTAATAACACACTTAGCTGTGATAAAATCACTGTAAAGCTCGGCGTCTCGTGGTTTGTCGCTTTATTTTGGAGCTGTTTGTGTACTAAAGGTGGCGCCAGTACGGTAATACTATACAATTAACTTGGGTTGCTTTGGAAGACTACAATCTTCATCTTAAGACACTGTAATTATGTTGAAAGAAAGGCATGGACAGTGCTTCTCCTTGCTGATCATACACATACTTTTGGGATTTCCAGCTATTGTTCCGGGTGGTCCAGCTGACCACAGCGGTAAAGAGGAAGTCATAAAGAGCAGGTTGGACCTTTTAAGATATTTTTCCAGTAACCCTACAGAAATAAGTGCTACATGTCCCAATAAACTAGATGAACTGAGTCCCAATTTCTACCATTTATTAATGTTTATCTGCATTTCCAGATTTGTACATGATATCTGCATCCCTAAGATGGAATGATGCCTAAAAAGCTAGTCGCTGAAAGCTAACACCTTGCATTACTGATAATGAAGAGGCTGTTTGAAAGCTCTGGGTGGTTTCCGGGTACAAGTGCAGAACTTTAAATAGTCTGCAAGGTGCTTTGGGAAATTTGTGAAAATCCTACTCATTTGAAAGTGGAAAAAAGAGCTAAGTGCAAGTCAAAAAGTATTAAAATATAAACATACTCAAGTTCGAAATGAGTACTTTGAATGTCTAAATGAAAATGTAATGAGTTAAAAGCATATTTTTGTTTGAAATGACTAATGTGAAATTACAAATCTTCTAATCTAATAATGCTTAAGTATATTAATAAAATACAAGCAGTCGAGTATTTCCACCCCTTACGATCTGCGGAATTACCCGGAACCATCCATAGCAGTGTTGTTTCTTTATTAATATTCCAGTTCCTGATATTGCAAACTGAGCTAGTCTCAGATGTTCCAACAAACGTAAATATATTTGGTCAAAACAGTGCAGACCAGTGTTTAAATAGGAATTCCAGCATTTTTTTGTAAAATTTTATGCATAATTAAATATGTAAGATGTAAACAAAGTCGTTCAGAGTGGTTTGATGTGAAATGCTTTGTTCTAGAGAAACATACAAAGTCAGAACTGTTCACAGTGGTGGTGATGGGAACGAGGCGTCTGAAGAGTAAAGGCCTCTAACAGGAAGTTATTTCGTGAATATATACTTAATGTATACATACACGCGTGCACACACACACACACAGTGTGTGTATATATTATACAAATGGTCCAAAGTGGCTTTGACAAAGTTGTGTTCCATTAAACTGATTGAAAGATAAGAATATTTGTCTTTTTTTTCTAATATTAAATACTTAGTTGTGATTGGGTTTACTGGTCATTTTGGATAGTAAATAAATTGGCTATACTTGTGTTGTAGACCTCACAACCGCTGGTTCCTATTACCATTTATAAAAGACATCTGAGTCAGTAAGTGTCTCTACAGTGAACTGTTTCACATCAAGCCTCTCTGAATAACTGTGTTTACATCTCAGCAATTTATTTATGCAGGAATTATGAAAAAGCTGTGGAATTTCCCTTTAAATATATCGTTTCAAAGGTGCAGCAATGACTTTCAGTGCGTTGCAACGCAGATGGCAATCGTCTAGTCTTCAGCTAGATTGCGATGCCATCGGTGATTCATCTTTTGTGGTCCATATTTAGGTTTATTCTTGGTCAGCGAAACTGGCCTTTAGCGTTTAGCACCAGCTTAGTGATGAGTCATGTTCCTTTAATACACTGCTCTGAACAGAATGACCCCCCACCCCCCGCCTTTTGCTCTCACAGTGCTAACTCTCCTGTGTAGTCAGATTCTGTTTCCATCTGCCTGACTCTGCACAACCTGCTCAGCCATTTGTAATAAGGTGTCAGGAGGCAAACATCCCTCGCGCTGAGCAAATATTGTCTCTGACTAGGCCAAGTATGCGAGTTTCCATCTGTGATGTACATAACAGGCTGTACGGAGCAGCGCCCAGAAGGTTGCCTCTCGCTCGGGGCTTCGTGTACTCGTAACCCATTTGTTTGAAATGCTAAATGCACAGGCTGGGCTTGTAAAACCGGGATTGAGATGAGTTACGGCTGCTAATCCAGGGATTTAAGCAGAAGCACATAAAACACAGGGAGGTGATGGAGGTAGAAGCTGACATTTGGTTGGTATAGGCATTGAGATTATAGTGCTGGCTGTTGGAATTACGGCCTGAGCTGAAATATGACAAAGCACATCGATGACAGCTTTGTGCCTTCATGGTATTAAGCTAACGAGACTCTTGATACTCTGAATAAAATGACAACAATTTCTAAAATTAAAAACAGTAAAATGAAAACTCATCCGCAGTGGCAGTGTTTCGACCGCAAGCTGCCTTTTGCCTTTTTCCTGACTTTGACCGCAACCTGCCTTCCCGCCAGAAGCCTGAACAAAATATATGTCTGTCGCGTTTTTCACATGTGAGTCACACCATTAAAAAACGAAACTATCTTGAAACCATTTCAGATGCTAAAGTAAACCTATTTTGTAGGCTAACAGGGAATGCGTTTACATGCACTCAATAATCAGATTCCTGCAGTTATCGGATTATTCAAATGCTCATGTAGACAGCATACTGCGATTTCTTTGATCAGAGTAAGGTCTAGAAATCCGATTAAGAAATCCGATAAAGAGAGCTGCGTTTTAGCCCAGTAATCAGATTTCTCAGTGAATGTAAACTCTTACTCTGATTTCTTTCGGATTTCTCAGTCGCATGTGGAACAGATGGCGGTACCGGCACGCAGTGTTGCCGCGAGACGCAGCAAAATACAATGCTGAAACCAAATACATGCTTGATGAAATTAAGTATTTAAATATTCTGCATCTTTTAGATGGTGTATGTTCATATTTCCAGGTAAAGTGAAGCGATGTTTTAAAAAAAAGTTTTCACATCTTCTTCTGTGAGTTTATTCGCTGGTTGCAAAGCAGAAATCTGATTACTGCCTGACTCATGTAGACCCAGAGTTGTCAGATTATCTGATTACTCAAGTGCACGTAAACACGTTGATCAGATTACTGACAAAATCTGGTTTTCCGCAGTTATCGGATTATTACGTGCATGTAGACGCACTCAGTGACTAATTATTTTGAGATGTCTCTTTAACTTTTAAAAAGAACCAGATTGTACAGCTGAAGTAATATTTGAAATATTTTGATTGTGTAATGTAATTACAAAACAGAACTGAACTATATATATCATACAAATTGTTCTTACACGTAAGCGCACAGCAGTTATTCTGGGCCCGACAAGAATGGTGCTTAATGTTGTTCTGCCTCCGAAAGTCTCATACTTGCATCCCACAAGCTTGTGCTTACTACACAGTCAGACACCACTGGATTTTAGTAAATATTAGTCATTCACACTGTCACTAGTGGATTCTCTACTTGATGTGAGGCCACGCCCTGAGACCGCAGCGGCGTTTGATGCAGCTTTCCAAGGGATGCAGTGATGGAGAAAACAGAAACGCAGCAAGCAGGTCAAAAGCTACCACCAAGAGACGGGCCCACACACAAAGATCAGATTGAGCTGATGCTTAGCATTTCAAAGGGCCCTTATCATGAAAAAATGACTTTTTCTCACTTTTTTGAAACAGGAGTTTGATGTAGGATGTAAACAGTGCTAAAACTGCCAAACATACCGTCCAGTTTCTCTCTGTATACAGGCCATATGTCACTGCTGTCAGAACAAAATGTTGTATCTCCATTTTACTTGTTTTTCAGTTCTTGACATAATCTGAAAATGCATGTTGCCCTGTACATTGTATGTAAATTTCATGATTAATGGACCAAAAGAAACGGCACAAAATAACTTGAGTCTGGTTCCATTGACTTACATTAAAAGTAAAGTATGTTTTTTGCTTCTCCTGTAAAGTTACCATTTTGGAGATACAAGGGTTCGTTCCGACAGCAGTGATGTGGACTAAGCTGTGAAAACCGCCTATCACATTTGCATATATCCTCCTATTCATGCAGCAGTTTAGCCCCGTCCATTCACAGTGAAGTTAAAAGGAGTGTTTCAGTGTTCAGGACTGCTTTTTGCATGAGCCAATCAAAACAGAGGTCATTTACATATGTCAGTCTTACAGGCATGGTAACAAAAACAGCTTGTTTAACTGTGAGGGCTAAAAAAAGGATTAATTATGACTGATTTTGGTACACAAGGGTTAAATCAGAATAGGGGCAAAAAGACCAGAATGAGACCTCCCTGCTTATTAGACTGCATGAACGCTTGTAAATCATGAGAAGACTTTGATCCAGTGTATCCTGAGATACAAAAAAAGTGAAATAATGCAGTAATGATATGAAAACTATATATGGTGAAGCCAAATGCCTTAGTATAAAGAAGCTGATGTGTTGAGGTCAAGTTTTTAGCTAGGTGGTTATCTATTCATGTCACACTTGATGAAGAAACCTTCTGCGTTTCAGTGCCAGAACATATTTCTGTGAGAATCCCGGGACATTTTGTTTCATTGACTTCTTTCCCCTCCAGGTCAGGCTTTTCTTGTCCGGCGCTTACGCAGATCACTGGAGTTTATTTAGCCAGTCTCTTGATCTGCTGCTCTGTCTTTGCTGCACAAGTATGTGTGCATGTTTGTGTGTTTGCACACTGACCGCTGCACCGACAGACTTTAAATAACTGCCGTGAGAATGGAGCTACAGTGCAGTTGGCGTTTTCAGCTCTCGCAGGAATAGATGCCCTCACTTGCTGTCAGAGTGTCGTAAAATAGAAGTTTAAGTATCATTTTAGTGGGATGTTTTTGGAGTACCTTTTGTTGGGCATGTTTGGCATTAAGAATCTCCATTAAATTAGCCATTACTTGGAGTTCGATGGATGATGACGTTCGCCATCCTCAACCACCTCTATGGTGTCAGTCAAAAGCTTCTACACAGCTACTCATAGAATGCTGTCCTTTATTCCCAATGTTTTCCATTTTGATAATAGTAGACAAGCCTGTTTGGATCCTCTCTTTCTAACAGCTGATTGGCTTAAATTCATTAACAAGGACTGACATTCCACTAATTAAGTCTTAATGAGGCACATGTGGTACTTAGCAATAAACATTTAGGTTTAACAAATCTAATTTTCACAAATGGTCTAAATGACAGCTACTTATTTGGGCCATAAACAAAGTATTTTGCAACTTTTTAAAAAATATTTCTACACAGACCTCAACTGCACTATTTCTGTTTGTCTAGAAACAAATTTCAAGCATTAAGCGTAAGCCTTCAGATTAAAATGTCTTTAGGATTATGAAAAACAGAAATTTAATCATGTTTGTGAAAATATTTGACTATAACTGTACAACAGAGGTACTAAAATCCACATTCCGGTCCTGGATTTCGGAATCACTAGTGGGTATGACACGAGGAGGCTGATCGCTCATGTCAGGGCTGATTACTACCAGTGATTATGGTTAAGGTCCGGATTTGAAGGCCTCGGCTGTAGAACATCTCCAACACTTGTAGCGACACCAGAAATGTCCATTGTGTTTTGAGAGTGGAAATCATATGTTTGTTTGGTCCTACCTAGAGATGGCTGGACATCACGTTTTCTTTTCCAATATGGATGCAGATTTGATATATTTGATTTGAAGACTTTCAAGCTTTAAAATGAGCTTTTTTTAAAAAAAAGCAGTTAATGCACTTAAGGGTATTTTGGTCGAAGTATTTCAGGCGAGTGCTATTTCTAGATTTGTAACAGGACTGAATTGGATTCGTTCTTTTTTTTTCTCCTGATGTCCGTTCCAGTCTGCCATCTCTAGCATTCGCTTAGTTGTCACTCAGTCTAAACTTTTGCCTGCTACTGTAGAACATCTCCATTTGTAAACACCTACAGGGACTAGAGGTGAGTTTCAGAACCTTTGAATACTTTGAGCATGATGGCCTACTTTTAGATGGTGTATATATATATATATATGTATGTGTGTGTGCGTGTGTGTGTGTGTGTGTGTGTGTGTGTGTGTGTGTAATAAACATACAAATATATCTCGCTGCTATCGAAACAAAACCTTGTATTTCCACTTGTCGTTTCCCAGTTTTTGACCTAATTTGAAAGAACCCATTGCCCTTTATACTGTGTGTTGGTCCATTCATCATGAAATTCACACAAACAGCCCAAAAGGACTTGGAAAAAAGTCTGGTTCCATTGACTCACATTAAAAGTAAAGTATATTTTTTCCTTCCTAAAAAGTTGTCTTTGGCTTGCAACCCTAGTAACGGCATAAACTGCAACCCAGGCTGAGCAATGTGGCAAAAATATCCGATGATACCTTAAGATATTTCACAATGCACCATATGAATCACGATATTTTAACGATATTCTACTCATAGTGCCACATTTAAAAGCTAACTTCAAAAACTTCCCTAAATCCAGTTAAACGGGTGTAATTATTCTCCCTTTGTAAATATCCTGCAGTCAGTCAGTGTTCTTTAAATGCTGATGGTATCCCACAACGCTCAGACAAGCACATTGTTATCATAATAACACTTTTTTTACAATAAGGAGAAATTTTTGCCATATTATCCACCTCTACTCCAGCATTTTATTGTACAGATTTTTTTCTATGTTAAATAGTTGTTTGCAAATGTTGAATCAAATCATGTCATTATATTTAGACTTTTTCCATAGCCTTTTTAAATATGGCATCACTCTTTTGCTGGACTGAATTTCATCCATTCTGACTTATCATGAAATACTATGGTACATGTTGTCTGTGGTGAAGATCAGGTTATATTTTAGCCATATCCCCCCCCAAAGTCCTCACTGTACCAGATGAGAGCTGTTATCTGTAGCGCAGGCTGACAGACAGCTCTCTGCACACCCACAGCTTACTTTCATAATGACTGCAAAACGTACACACACGCTAACACACGTTATATATATATATATCTTCCCACTGAAGTGCAGAGCTCAGAGAAGACCTTGCAGCTCTAACCACTGGCCCAGTTGCGGTGGGTCCTGCTGACTGCTAGTGGTCTCAGTATGCTTTTAATGTTTTCCTGAGTGCAGACTAAATAAAAAGCATTTAAAGGCAATAAACGTAACAGAAATATATAAATGAGACAGAATGTACAGTATGTTGGTGCGAGGATGTTTAAGGCCAACACATTTGAAGACATTTTCACACACACGGTATTTTAATTCAGCTTTTCTTATACCCGGCAGTAGGTATGCACCAACTGTAACTGTGGGCCGAAAGATGATATACAATATTGTTTCTTTACCAATCTGCCGATGCTGATGCATAAAAAATTATTAAAAATATATAGAAACTGGGACTAGATTCACCTGGATTGGCATTACAGACAAACACAACATTTATTTCAGAGTTAGAAATGCAGTAAAATGAATAAAATGCAGAGGTTTTAGCAGAGTGACCAGCGTCATCCAAACATTCTGCTCATCCAGAATACAATAAATTATCTCTGTAATAAATCATCTACATTTTTGCCATTTTTTATTTTTCTACGTCATGGGAACTTTTAAAATTTCATAATGAATGGGCCAATAGAAATGCTTCAAAATCACTTTCAATAAAACCTCTTTTCTTTAACTTACATTAAAGGCTAAGAACCTTTTTGCCTTCTCTTGTGAAGTTACACCTTTGAAGATGCATGTTTTGTCTTTGGGCGGCAATTTTTTTAAGCAGTTATCTGCCAATATCAATATGACTATATATCACTGTGTCCCTGCTCTACACTAACTACACTGCACTAACAAATGGGGTTAATAATGCTGTCTCGGTGGAAGTGCTGACTGTACCCCCAGTATGGGCAGAAAATTTTATTGTGACACATTTTATTGTGATAACGATATATCATAATATTGCCCACCCCTACTGACAACTTCTTACATATAATTTGAATGGTGTTGAGTTGAGGTTATGTTGAGTCAGCGGATATGAGGGATCAAAAGTGTAGTGCGTTCGGTGCATAATTTTTGTTTCTCAGTTTGTTACTTCTTTATTTTGTATTCATAAAAATGCACAAAGAAGCTTAATTAAAATGAATGGGGGAATATGAAAATATCCAGTAGAAGTACAAAAACTGTATTAAAATTGGATACTACTTTACCTTTATGAAAATAATGTACAGGACATATATAATATACAGGACTGGACAAGCTGCAAAATGTTGCTGGCTTTGGCTCAGATAGCCTGGCATGCTTCAAAATTCATAATATCAAAAGACCAGGATTCAAAACTGAATTTTAATTGGCTGTTTAAACCAATTTTGCTGTTAACATAGGAAAGTATTTGAATATCCCAACAATTAAATATGCTGCTGTGATCTGTTGGTTTAGTGATTTATGCTTGTGTTTTAGGAATACAGTTGTGTGCAAAAGTTTGTACACCCTCAAATTACATATTTTGTTGATTTTTCCAAGTGAAATTATACAACATCTGCAGAGATTGTGTAAATTGTAATACACAATTCCAGTTTATTTGCTGAATTTAACATATCGGGGATGGGGGGTGATAAAATGTCAAAAAAAAAAAGTTACATTTTAAATTGTGTCTTATTTTTTATATTGTATATATTTTATATTCTTTCCAATCTGTTAAACTCAGCAAACGAAAAAAAAAGAAACCTGTGAGCTGAAATTTGTATTAAGTTTGTAGAGGATGTTTTAACTTATTTTCACTTAGAAAATCAACAAAACATCTGATTTGGCCAGGCGTGTTAACACTGTTCACACTCTGCAGTGACCTGCAGAGCAATAACTTGCAGAACTTACACAGCACAAATCTGTCGTCTTTGTTTGAAACATTTCCGTTTAGATGTCTGCTTTGACATTTGTCGTTTAACTATGACGTGATCAGCCGCTCGTTTCAAAACATTCTCTCAAACGTTCAGCCCCAAACTGTCCAGATAATGCCTTATCAGATTACCTGGTTAAGTAAACTAATACTAACATCTGTTTGGATATTCATATGTTTGTATAGCCACGCCCATCATCTCGAGAGCTGAGTTGGTCATCTCATTCTATGTGCAGACTGACCAAGAGAACTTATCTCTGACCTACATGCTCTGTGTCTCTTTTTGCAGCTCAGTGTTTGTGCCGTGCCGTGAAATGACCGAAGTGATGATCAGCGGTACTCAGATGGAGGACATGCGGCTCAGCCCCAGCAAAGACTGCCTGCCCTTCCAGGTACTGCATGACCTCTGCTCCACATTACAGCAGCACAAAAATAACAAAAACACTCAACGACTCGGAGCTTTTAGACTTCAGAGCTTTTAAGAAACAGCTCACTGCTTTCAAGGCTCAGTCATTTTGAGAAGCCCTGGGCCATCGTTTCCACTGTGGGCTTCCTTTCAGAACACAGCTTTGCTTTCAGCTTTTCCAAAATAAGGTCAAAATAGCTCCTCTGATTTAAAAGAAACTGCAGATGTAGCTTTTTTTTTTTTGCTCTTTTGTTTTTTGTGCTCTAAATTTGGGTTGCAAATTAGGCATGTTAGACTGTATTTTCAGGGCTTGTGACTGCAGATACTGTGTGATTTGTATGTGTGCTTCAATTGAGTTTGTGTGCATATTAAGGATGAGCAAATGTCAGGTTAAAACTAAACTAGACATAGATCATTAATTTATTAATTTTACATAGCTATGACAACAAAATCATACAATTGTTTTGTTTTTTGAAGTATTATTGTTAATGTTTACGGTAGGCCTTCTTTGTGGCATTCACTCAGTGAGTATTATTCTCAAGGACTCTTATTGTGGGGTCAATCTGTTATTGAGTGCGTTTACATGCACTCAATAATCCGATCATAATTGGATTTCTGTAGTTACCCTATAATTCAAATGGTCATGTCAACAACATACTCTGATCCAGAAATCTGATTAAGGAATCTGATAAAGAGGCTGGATTTTAGCTAAGCAATCAGATTCCTCAGTGCATGTAAACTCTTACTCTGATTTCTTTCGGATTTCTCAGTCTGTGCATGTGTGAAAACAGACGGCGGTACCAGAAATAAGCAAGCAGCGTCGCCGCGAGACGCAGCAAAACACTTTTGGAGTGATGCTGAAACCAAACATGAAATAAAGGATTTAAATATTTTTCATCTTTTACATGAAGTATGTTCATATTTTCAGCTAAAGTGGTGCAATGTTTGAAAAAAAGCTTGAGTTTTACGTTAGGTTTACGTCACGTCTTCTGCTGTGAGTTTATTGGTTGGTTGCAAAGCTGAAACCTGATTACTGTCTGACTCATGTAGACCCGGAGTTTACCATCTGATTACCCAAGTGCATGTAAGCACGTTGACCGGATTACTGACAAAATCTGATTTTCTGCAGTTATCGGATTATTACGTGCATGTAAACGCACTCATTGTTGAGGCCAAGGACTGTCTCTATTGTGGCATTCACAATACTAGCGGTCAGCGAGAGTAGCCGGTTGCAGTTGATGGAGGAGTTGAGAAGAAAGCTGTCAAGCCGGACAGTTTTACCGGCAGCTCTCGTGGTGTTCACATATCAGATATAAAAATGCAGTCAAGAATATGAATTTGAATATCACACGAAAATAATAAACACAAACACTATGTGTTTTAATAGGCTACTTCCTGTATTCATCACAACTTGTCTATATGGTTGTCGGCTGAGCCTCTAGCCAATGAGGATTAAGTTCTGTTGTCATGAAACCGTCTCTCAGCTCGTGCAGCTGGGTAAAAACTGCTTATTAGAACCACTTATTTTATACATTACAACGTGCTGGTAGTGCTGGTGCAAGTCAGACAAACAAAACCTTACTAAGCCAGGTGGTGATCGGTCTACACTGCACCAATAGTCAAACAAGACTATTGTTGCATCCAAGGACTTTTATTGTGGCATTTATTTGGTGATCGCTGTGCCCAGAGACTCTTATTGTGGCATTCCCTCAGTCATATTTGTGCTTGCTTGTTGGTCAAATTGATCCCCCTTCACTCACGTGTGTATTTTAATTTTTATATATTTTTTTCACCTATAATAATAATAATAATAATAATATTAAATGAACATGCGTGTCATTCATTGAGCAGGCCTGAATATACCAGTGCCGGTTGTTTTTGTAATAGCCTATAACTGTTTAAGCCAAGCTAGTAACCTTTAATACAGCAAATTTACGTTATTAAATTTACTTATTAACGTGTCAACATACACCGGGTGAGGTCGAGAGTAAAGCCCCTTAAAATGAGTCCTGTCACATGGACGTAGTTTGAATATGTACATGTGCTTGTTTATAGCTTTTATAATGAATAACATTAGCGAGCAGCTAATTAGCCAAAAGCCTAATTTACAATTCAGTTATTTCTGTTTTTCTGTGACTGTTTGAAAACTCCGAGGTTTGGACTCGTCCCCAGTGTGAGGTTGCGTGCTTCTTTGCGAGCGGCCCTTGCTCATAACTCATTAGCATATTACCCAGACTGCTCTTTAACTTATCTCACAGACTGCTTTTCCATCTCTGAGTGGTCCCGGGGAAGAACGTGGAGAGGCTGGGTGGCCTGTACTTCCAGCTGAGCTCCTCTGGGATCTTTTTTCTTTTTCTTTTTTTAGCCCTCCGCTCCCTCGTTCCTTTTCCGCACTTGCTTCATTCCAGGGGTTTGTTTTGCTAACCCCTCCGCAATAAGTTCTGCTGGACCGAGATACGCAAACAAGAATATTTCAGGCTCTCGAAGGAGAGCTATTTAAAGACGCAGACTGTGTGTGTGTTCTGTCCCTTTTATTGCTGTTGAGCTGAGGTTAATCGACAGGCCCGAAAGGACAGATCTAAGGAACTGAAAATGTTGTACAGTTTTGGTAAAATTCACAGCTGTTTCTTGGATATGGATTTGTGAAGATGAATAAGTTCTTCAGTGAATTTCCTTTGCAGTTAGTCCAGTCAGCCCTGCAGTCTAGTCTGAAGTAGTAGGTGTACTTGAACTAGCACAGGAGTCGACAACGTTTGGCTCTTTTACTGCCCTGTTGCGGCTCCACCACAGAATCAGATATGTAGGCAAAAATAAAATAATCCTCCTCTGCAGTAAAATAAAGCTCTGCTGATCTTTCTAACAGTTTTAGCAATAAATGGTCTTAAATGCTGGAGTTAAAGTATACCTGCTAATTCACCCTTTAACACTGAAGATTGATGCATAGACTGCTGGTCACCATAGCAACACAGACAAAGTAGTTGCTAACGAAAAGGCAAAGAGAAAGATTTAAGACAAACTGATCATTTGGAGATGAATGGATGTATTTGCATATATAATCACTCCAGCTGGTTTCCTGATACATTTAATCTGCAGCAACAAACTGTCAAACACTAAAAAATCATGAAGATAAAGTCGATTCTCATTCGCCAGCTTCTTGTTCGAATTGTCCCGTCCCACCTTAGATGTTGCAGCAGTTACATTCTGGAGCATCAGGCACCATTTAAGGTGGAACGGGAAAATTTGAACAAGAAGCTGGCGAATGAGAAGCGACTTCAGCCTCGTAAAAAGTCCAACGTTGAGAGACATTTTACAAGAAACTATTCCACTGTTGGGGAAAAGTTTCCTGCCAGAGATAAAAGAGTGGCTATAGCTGAGCTGTGTAAGTCTGTTTTTGTTTATACTAGTTGTTAAAATGAACGTAAAAAGGTGGTTTGATTTTTGTTGAAAGGACAAAATGGCTCTTCTCAACATTTGGGTTGCTGACCCCTGGACTAACAGTTAACAAGACCAGGCCAAATGACTATTAAGTAGAATTTACTCATTTTCAGGAGATATTTATGAGGAGATTAGATATAAAGTAATGTACTTGCATAAGGAAGGAGAGAGTCAAGAGAAAATAAGTGGTGGAAAAAGTCCTAACAACCACCTGGTAGACACCAAAACTGCCCCCATCAGATAAACAGCACTTAAAGCTTTCATCTCTGAGAGAGAGGAGAAAATCAAGCTGCTTCAGATCTGAAAACGTTCACATCCATCCTTCCACTGTGAGATGACGACTCAGCGCTGTGGGTCTGAAAGGATGTGTAGCTGATCAAGAAGAACCTCACTGAGAAAAGGAGACGGACACATCAAACAAAAGCTGAACAATGGACTGACCACATCATAGTCCAGACCTTAACGTCACTGAATGTGTTTGATTACTTCAGAAAATGATCAACCAGCTTGTATTTAAAATGTATTTAAAAATGATATATTTAGATTTTTTTTTATTTGTTAGGCAGCTTGAGAGTAAGAGGAAGAGCTTTATTCAACAGTTTTTCTAAGAATTTCAGCTTCAGTGATGGTGACAGTCAAATGTGAGTTGTGGTGCATTGTTAAGTCAGTGCATGTAAATCCTAGGGGTTTCGTAACGGATATACGCCGCAGATCTGCACGTCACACAGACTACAGACTGTTTATCATCTGCCGTCTTTGTTAGCAGAGTTCATTCTTCTTATAGCGTTTTGTTTTTTAATTATGTGTCATATCTCACACAAACACTGTGTCCTTGGTGGGCTCTATTTTTGGACGTCCTCCTGCAGTCTTCCTTTCCAGCCTCATGCCTCCTTGCAGCTTTTAGCCGCTAACACCACAGCTGCGTCTGTGCCTCTCTGAGTCTGTTTGGGGGATTTGGATTTATCAGCTTTTACTGCTCGCTGTGCCAGACTGACACACACTGCAGCTCTCTCTCTCTCTCTCTCTCTCTCTCTCTCTCTCTCTCTCTGTGCTGTATTTGTGCTCAGATTTGAGGAATCTGATCTGTTTGATCAGATTTCCTTATCAGGACAAATAAAATTTGAGGAGGGTTTTGTTTTGTTTTTCTTTCTTCCCAGCCTTGAGTGTCTAGAATTTTCTTTCTTCCTTTTAGTTTTTGTCCTCTGTCTCTCTCTCTCTCTCTCTCTCTCTCTCTTCCCCCCCTCTACTTCTCTCTCCTTCCCTGTCTTTCTGTAGCTGTCTTTCTCTCCCTCTTTTTCTCTCTCTCTTTCTCTTTCCCTTTCCCTCTCTTTTTCTTTTTTCTTCTTCTCCCCCCCTCTTCCCCACCCTCTCGCTCTCTCTTTCTCTCTTTCTCTATCCCCCCTTCCTCACCCCTCTCTCCCTTTGTCTCTTCCTCTTTCCCTCTCTTTCTCTCCCTCACCCCCCTTCCCCCCACCCCATCTTTCTCTCTCTCCTGTTTTCTCTCTCCTTCTCTCTCTCTGTCTCTTCCCCCTCCCTCTCCCCTCTCTCCCTTTCTGTCTCTTCCTCTTTCCCTCTCTCTCCCTCTCCTTCTCTCCCTCCCTCACCCCCTCCCTCTCTCCCCCTCCCTGTCTCTCTTCATATGTATCTGTGTGTGTGTCTCTCTCTCTCTCTCTCTCTCTCTCCCCCTCCCCACCCCTCTCTCCCTTTCTGTCTCTTCCTCTTTCCCTCTCTCTCTCTCTCTCTCTCTCTCTCTCTCTCTCTCTCTCTCTCTCTCTCTCTCTCTTCCTCTCCCTCACCCCTCTCTCCCTTTATGTCTCTCCCTCTTTCCCTCTCTCTGTCTCTCCCTCTCACCCCCCCACCCTTTAGGCCTCTCTCCCAGACTCTGTTATCGCTTTACTTTCTCTGTCACTGAAACATGCAGAGCTAAAAATATTCAGTTTCATCCACGTCTCAGGCAAAATGTGGCTTCTGGACAGAGACTGGCTGTTGGGCATTATTCTCTTCCTCAGGCCAGCAACAAGAAAACATAAGCAGAGAGACAGACAGACAAAAAGAGAAAGAGTGGAAGGACTGTGTGTGGGTCTGGCTGTGTTTGAGTGAGAGATGTGGTCATCTGTGTCCTTCCTTGAATGCTGGTTGTGCCATACCTGGTCTGAGGCAATTCTCTCTCTCTCTCTCTCTCTCTCTCTCTCTCTCTCTCTCTCTCTCTCTCTCTCTCTCTCTCTCTCACACACTCACACACTCACACACACACACACACACACACACACACACACACAAATGCAGCCTCATTACTTTTTCTATTAAATGGCTCATGTAACTTCAGTGTAGTGTTAGGATTAATTCATTCTTTATGTAGTACAAAATCCAAACATTATTTGGTCTCATATCAGTACTTTCTGTACTGTTTTTAATCATACATCACTGTTCAAAAGTTTGGAATCACTGTTTCCACCAATATAAAGGCATCTTAGTTGCAGATATGTGTATAGAATCATTCTAATTTTTTCATCCTGTGCAACTTCACCGGTTTCAGATAATTAGTAGGACGCTGGGCAGCTCTAAATAAAAATGATTTCAGTTCAGATGCGTCCAGAATGACAAAGGCCTGTAGCCGATCAGCCAAGACATGTTTGCTGTCTGAAGTTTGTTTCTTTAGTTTTGCACTGGAGCTACAAGGCTAATGAAGCTAATAAGTAATAAAAGCTAATATCCCACCAGTTAGCATCATGCTAACTGCATAGATTGTCATATCCTGTCTGAAACCTGTGTGGAGTTGTTAAGTAATCTTAGGGCAGTCGTGGGCTGGAGGTTAGGGAACCAGCCTTGTGACCAGAAGGTCACCAGCTCGATCCCCTGAGCCGACCCCTGAAGTGCCCTTGAGCAAAGCACCTAACCCCCAGCTGCTCCCTGGGCACCGTGGATAGGGCTGCCCACCATGCTAATTTTAGAGTATTCCATTACTTGTTAGCCACATTAGCCTCTAAGCAAACCTCAGACACCAAACGTGTCTTGGCGTTTGCCGAACTATTCATAGAAGATTCAGACCCAAACAAATAAACTAAACCTCTTTCTTGCTCTCTTCCCTCCAGATCTTTCCGGATCCTTCGGATTTCGAGCGCTGCTGCAAACTGAAGGACCGCCTGCCGTCCATCGTGGTGGAGCCCACGGACGGAGAGGTGGAGAGCGGAGAGCTGCGCTGGCCTCCGGAGGAGTTCATCGTCAGCGAGGAGGACGAGGATGAGGATGAAGAGGAAGAGGAAGAGAGCAATGGGAAGGCACAGATGGGACAAGTGCAAAATTCTCAGCACTAGAAAGGACTGAAGTGACTTTTTTTTCCTCACACAAATACACACACATCCTGGTTTGTATTCATCTGAAATCTCAAAGGATCATTTCAAAAGTCCTGGTTTTCTCCCTTTCCACCCTGATCTAAAACCTGGTGCTAAATTGAAGGACAAACGAGCGCTCCTACTTTGAGATGATATATGAATATGGCCCATTTGCTCACTAAACATGACAAAACCCACATTGCATGTTTCCTCAGAACCTCAATATGTACCCCCTGATCCCCCGTTGTTTACATACTGACAAACCTTCTTGTTCGTCTTTGTTCTCAACTCATAAATACATGTACAGCTCTGCATATGCATATAAGTGACTGAGGAGGCCTTTGGTTCCTGATCTTTTGTAGACTTTTCTGTCCAGTCCTGTCATTTGTTGGCCACTCAGAACCATCAGAGAAACCAAGAAAGCCATGTTTGGCCCACCTGCGATTCAATGGATTCATTGGAACCAGTGTGTCTTTTTTCTTTCTTTCTTTTTTTTCTTTTCTTCATTGGTTGAAGTGTTATGATGCTGGCTAGATTGGGTCTAGCATTGATGGCCTGTGGAATGTGATGAATTTCAGACAAGCAAAAGAAAGTATGAGTGCTGGAAAGATGAGCACTGGTGGGATCGCTCAATCTGAGTTTGCATCACTTGAAAGCCAATCGGAGTGTTTATAGGGGGCATATTTGCATAGGCATGCTTAGAATCGAAGCTGTAGATCGTGTTGGATCAGTCATTTCAGTCATTTTACTTGGTCTGGGTTAGCCTAGCCTGGGCCAGACATGATCTCATGATGAGAATTACGCATCTGGGGACAACTTGTTAAAATTTTGGTGTGACAAAATCTGCCGCAAAGAAGGGTACACCCACTCTGACACATCAGGCTCTTTTTGATGTCCTTTCAATCAATACATGCAAAACCAGCTAGCTGGGAAATGCAATTGGTGGCCAATGGAACCACTTTGTCTTGCCTATAATGTATTGTTTGCACACACATCACATCTCTTATACTATAATTGTTTATGGGGGACTTTTTAGCCTTGCAAGCTTGCATTACTGTCATGGACTAACGGCAGGCTTGGTGTTGGGCAGTGGTGCACTGGTCAACACTGGTCAACACTGTCCAACACTTCGATATCCACCTTCACGTGGTGTTTTAATTGGTTTAGAACCCACATTTGGTTTAGAACACACATCTCCTGGTTGTCCCCAGATGCTATTCCATTCGTATTCTCGCTATCCTTTTTCCTTTCTTTGGAACTATTTCACTCTCCATCTAATACTGTATGTAAATAGTATTTGTATGCAGACATAATCTATTTCACTGTGAATATCCACAAATTATCGTGTGTCTTTGTACATACCAGTTTTCTTGTCCGGTAGCGGTTGAGTGGCGGTTCAATTAGACACATGGAGGTAAATAATAAAATTAATGCCATTTTTTTCATCAAAACGCTTCCTTTTCTCTACAGTCATTTCTTTATGGGAGGTGATTCTGAGACATTAGCCGACCTGTATTTCTCCAGACATTGATTTGAGTCTTCCTGCTTCCACTGGGGTGTCAGGAGGGGGTTATTTTATGCACACTGAGAACCTACCTGGCCCGGCCTTTCTTTTTTTCCTCAAGCCATCCTAATCCCTCAGTGGAAAGGTCCTGAAGGGTCACCTTGGCACTGAGAGCACCTTGTATATTGACACATTGAGACGGGACATCTAGCCTTTTTTTTGCATTTTTGTTTCTTTTTGTTTTTGTTTTTTTGTTTTTCTACGTCCTGACTGTATAGAGGCTTTCATGTAAGTCATCCGTCTGTGTACGTGGGGGTGTATGTGTTTTAAGGTTGAGGGTCTCCTCTCCTTTGTGTGAACCACCTGTAGATTTGTTCGCTCTGTATTTGTGTACAGCTCAGGGAGAATAGCTGCCATTTTTTTTTTCTTTTTGTTCTGTTTTCTTTTGATCTTGGTCTTGATTTTTCTCTTGTTACCACTTTTCTCTGTAACAGACAGAGGTTGTAAATAAACATTTTGAACGTAATTTACAAATCAGTGTCGCTGGTGCTTTGATGTGCGAGTGTGTTTGTGATGGACTATACAGTGCCAGGCAAAAGTTTGGGCACACCTGACTGAATGTATGCTTTTTTATAAACCATAAAGACATTTTTTTATGCTTAAATGGTTGAAATTTGCTATAAGACAACTTCAAATAGTAATGGAGTAACGTTACAGCATCAATATAGTAAATTTTATAAACATTTTCAACCAAATGAGTTCAAACTGAATTAGGTCAAATCATCATTTACAAGGTACTTTCTATTGGGAGGTGTCTTCCCAAACCATAAATTTCAAAATAATGCTTACTTTTAACTTTTAAAGATGTTTTTAAAGATATTTTTGATTACTTTAAAAGTGGAGTTAAAAGGTTTAGATTTATCATGTTTAATTTTTTCATTATACATATATGACATATATAAAATATTGAAAAAATGTTTTCAGGTCACTACCGAAACCCAGAGTTTTAGTCCATAGGCAGAGCCTTATTTTAGCCACGCCTCTGCATTTTAGAGCATCCCTGTCCCTCATGGCCACATGGTGAGAAGTAAGATCCCATTGTTGTCAAGTAAATGTGTCCCAAAGTCTGAAAATCAGAGTGAAACTTTAGGAATTGTAACCACCGAAAACACTTTTTTGCACATTTTTGTACACACATAATGGTTATGATTTTATGTGTGTACAACTGTTTAAAGCTGGGTTTGCTAGTCATGTACAACGTTTTTGAGTTCTGCTCAAAATGACCTAAAATTGTCATTACCGAAACACATTTTCTGCAATTACATACACTTTTAACTTAATTGTACACATAATCATAATGAGAAATATGTGTTTACAACTGTTCAAAGCTGTGTTGTCTAGTCATGTACTGGCTAGTGCTTTAGAGTTCTGATCAAAATGAGCCAAAATTGCCAGTACTGAAATATTTGGCAAAATTTCGGTAGTGTTATGATTGTTTTGTTAGTGACAAAATGGAATGTTCAGTCATTTATTTCAATAAAATAAACATAATTATGGTATAGGGTCAAAGCAAAAAGATTTAGATTTGGACAACTTATTTTCTAAAAGATAGCTAGCAGGCTCCTCCCCTCAGTGTTCGAATAGAAGCATTTCCTGAATGACTGACTGAAAAAAAGCAAAGTACAGAATATGGTACGTGAATGTCTTACACCCTTTAAATGTCAGTATTTTTGGTAGATCTGCCTCAGACAGTATTAAATACAGTGTGGGAAAACACATTTCTGGCACTATTAGCTTGATGCTAACACAAAACAGGATATCGCATTGAGTCGCTTGAAGAAAATAGCATTGTCATTGCGGTGGTCAATTGTTGAGCAAGTGAAAGATTCAGTATTAAACACTGCTACATTCTAATATTTTCAGCCCTATATGACAAAAAATGTAAAAGTTTGTGAAATGACTGCAGTTTGCAGTGACTGAAGACTGAAAGTTCTCGCCCTGCTTCAGTAGTCATTTAAGACCGTGCCTTACAGTGATTTTAGCGTAGGATAAGGGGGTTAGATACATGTAGGGCTTAAGAAACCCTCTGTTTCTTCTGAGCGTCTCTCATCTACCATCTTCATAGGAACGACTGTCAGTAATCAAAACGGGGCATCTTGGTGCAGCCTGTCAAAGTAAAGGTTGAATGACTCTGAATGGCACACCCTTTTCCTGAAGAGCTTTAAATCGTAGGTGTTGTGATTGTTGATGTTTATTTTTTTTGTGGTGCAGGTTTTGAGAAAGTTTTATTGGCTCACACACACACACACATATATATATATGTGTGTGTGTGTGTGTGTGTGTGTGTGTGTTTGTGTGTGTGTGTGTGTGTGTGTAGAATCAAGATATTTTTATCACAGAAAATATTGAAAAATGCTTTGGATCTTGAGCTTAGAATCCAAAATCATATTGAACCTTAATTTGTTACATTCCTGACAGGTAGTCAAGCTTGTGTGTGCATGTGCTGATATTCCATAATAAAATATACAACAGTGTTCAGCACACAATATCGTAATAATGAACACTGTCACTGCATTTTAGTTAAATAAGTTGCAGCTTCACTAGAGATTTTCTCGATGCTCAGAGCGGCTCTAGTTTCTATGCCGTCGCATTCAGGTCTCATGCTTTATTTGATCTTTGTACAGCTGTTTTGGTGGGTTATGGGTCTGAGCAGCCTCACAGCTCAATGTAAAGGTTGCAGCGCTAAACTTTCAAACTCTATGTGCTAGGTAGAGTACCAAGGGTCTACCACCCAGCCTGAAAAAAGGATCTAGAGGAGACCAAAGACGGAGACTGACATAAAAAAAAACAGGATTCAGAAATGCAACAGAAATGAATGAAGAGTGCTGTGCCGTTATATATATATATATATATATATATATATATATATATATATATATATATATACAAAAGCATCAGCAATTACTATTTAGAAAATGACATTCAGAACAGTAGAGTTGTGTGCAAAAGGTAGTCAAATTGCATGTTTTATTGAACTACTGATTAAGTGAAAAAATCCTCTGCACAGAAATGACATTTTAATGCAAACCTTTGTGCAACATTTCTATTTATTTGCTGAGATGAATATAATGGAAAAAAATTGATATACAATATAAAATGTGCCATAACTTTTGATCAGGCCCCTTTTTATGTTTTACTTTTTACCAAAACGTTAAATTCAGCAAACAGTAACTGTGCATTAAAATGTGAATGAGTGTCTTCTCTGTACACTCTTAAAAAAAGATGGTTCTTCAAAAGTTCTTTAGTAAAGAAAATGGTTCTATAAAGAACCATGAACACTCAAAAACCCTTTGCATGATCAAAGGAGACCAAAGACAAAGACTGTGTAGCACATATAGAGAGCCCTGTAGATAGTTTCTTAAAATGTTCATGGTTCTATATAGAATCTTGAAAGGGTTCCTTAGATTAAAGGAGAATTTATTGTCTACGGTCCCATACAGAACTTTTTTGAAGAGGGTTCTACACTCTTAAAAAAGGTGGTGCTACAACTTTTTTTTAGTTTGATCACCCTTTGCATGATCAAAGGGTTCTTTGCATCATAAAAGGGTTCTTCAGATTGATAGATGAATGTGTTGTCTATAGTTCTATATAGAACCTTTTTGAAAAGGGTTCTATATAGCACCAAAAAGTTTTCTTGTTACGTTGTCAAGTTAGTAACAATAGAAGAACCCATTTGGGTGCTATTTGGAATCCTTTTCAAAAAGGTTCTATATAGAACTGTCTATAGCATATTCATGCATGTTTTCCACCAATCTGAAGAACCCTTTCATCATGCAAAGAACCTTTAATCATGCAAAGGGTTTTTTTGAGTGTTCAGGTAGAACCCCTTTCTTTACTAAAGAACCCTCAAAATACCATCTATTGTAAGAGTGTATAAAGCACCAAAAAGGGTTCTTCTATTGTTACAAGCTTGACATCGTAACAATAGAAGAACCCTTTTCAAAAAGGTTCTACATAGAACCACCTACAGCACATTCTCCATAAATCTGAATAAACCCTTCATGATGCAGAGAACGCTTTGATCATGCAAAGTGTTCATTTTCTTCACTAAAGAACCCTTAAAGAACCATCTTTTTGAAGAGCGTAGAGGACGTGTTAATTTTCACTTCAACAAAATATGGAATTTCACCGGGGCGCTCAAACTTTTGCATATGCCTCTTTCTACACGTTTTCTCTCATAAATGCTGTTGTTTTTTTTTTTTTCTTAATACAACATCATGATCTCATACGAGGTGAGAAAAGATTTCATATTCATCACAATATTAAATGCAGGTGTATGAATTTCTTTCCAAAACATTGTGAAACGCCCCCCACAAGTAGGGTCTTCTTCAGCCCTGCTAGAAAAGCAGCTCAGGCCGCTCCTCAGAAGCTGCTTGAGAGAATACTAAGAGTGTGCAAAGCTCTGAGTCAAAGGTTCTATCATGAAGAACCTGACATTTCAGTTTTGTTGGTCACATAATTCCATGTGTAGCTTTGACCTCCTCACAATTATCCTCAAAACTTTGTAGGAAATGGGGTGAAAAATCTTCTGCGTGGTGCTGTTGATAGACTGCTTTCAGAGTTACAGCTACTGTGGGCTATTTTTCTGTTTCTTCTCCTCACTCTGTCTTTCAGGAAGCGCACACGTCTTTAAAACCCCTTTCAGTTTCACTTCCCTCGCAGCAACTCGTCTCATTTGATCGAGAGGTTTTAAAGCCGCGTGGTGCAACTTCCTGCAAAACACTGCGCACATATTTGAATGCACACTGTATTTAGTTGCACTAACCACATCTTGCCTTCCTGTCTTCCTAAACTCACCTCGAGCCTTGTAAACTTCCTCTCCAGAAGATGCATGCTGACATTTTCTTGCCTCACTTTCTCATAAACCATCTGACCGAAGGACTGGTGTGGGTACTGCTTCGGAAGGTTCTAGGCACCATTTCCACTCTATTCTACAGTTTAGACCAGTTGTAGTTGCAACAGGCCTTGAACCGTCTACTTGTATCATTAGCATGACACATTTGCACTGTTTTAGTGGTCTGGACGGGTCAGCGATGCAAGATAACGTTCAGAAAGCGGTGCAGTTGTTACACAGAATGAAAAATGGCTTCTAAATATATTTATTTAGATTGGAATTTAATGCAATTTCTTCAGAAAGTTTGAGTGGCTTGATCAGATGCATTCATTATAGGTAAGGGCGCAACATGGAAAGGTGTTTTTTCCAGTGGACAAAGTACTGGAACCAAACTGGATACTTTACTTTTTCAATTGGCCTGCATTCCAGTATCAAAGGTTCCAGTTTTATGATTTTTAATATCTGCACAAAGATTATGATACATTATGACAAAGATAATGTTACTCTCCTTTTTGCTAATACATGCAGCTGAAGCCAATAACTATTTCGCGAATTACTGACTCTTCTAGTGGGGATAAAGTCACCAAGCACTATTACATCAATATGTGCACTAGAATGTTACACTACATTGCCAAAAGTATTCACTCACCCATCCAAATCATTGAATTCAGGTGTTCCAATCACTTCCATGGCCACAGGTGTATAAAAGCCAAGCACCTAGGCATGCAGACTGCTTCTACAAACATTAGTGAAAGAATGAGTCGCTCTCAGGAGCTCAGTGAACTCCAGCGGGGAACCATGATAGGATGCCACCTGTGCAACAAGTCCAGTGGTGTAAAGCGCCGCCACTGGACTCTAGAGCAGTGGAGACGTGTTCTCTGGAGTGATGAATCACGCTTCTCCGTCTGGCAATCCGATAGACGAGTCTGGGTTTGGCGGTTGCCAGGAGAACGTGACTGGCCTGCACAGAGTCCTGACCTCAACCCGAGAGAACATCTTTAGGATGAATTAGAGACTGCGAGCCAGGCTTTCTTGTCCAACATCAGTGTCTGATCTCACAAATGCGCTTCTGGAAGAATGGTCAAAAATTCCCATAAACACTCCTAAACCTTGTGGAAAGAGTTGAAGCTGCTGTAGCTGCAAAGGGTGGGACATCATATTAAACCCTATGGATTAAGAATGTGATGTCACTCGAGTTCATATGCGTGTGAAGGCAGACGATTGAATACTTTTGGCAGTATAGTGTATATTGATGTGTTGATTGCTATATTATTACTTTTTTAGCTCATCAAGTTAACCACAGTGGCACAAGCTAGAGGCTAACAGTAATGCCATTAGCATTTATGCTAGCCTCCACCAAATGTGTTTTTTTGCTCATGCTTTCAGACTCAACACAGTGATAACATGAGCTTTGATTCTACATGAGGCTGTGTGAGTACAGACACTGTATGAGTGCACTACCCCTGTTTCATATCAGCTGATACATTAGGCTAACTATACTTAGCAAGCATGCTAGCTTACTAGTCAAAATAGACACTTTAGAATGGCTCAAAATCAAGAAAAAGACAATTAAATTGCTAATCAAGGAATTATGATAGTTCCAGTTGCCTCTTGAGCAGCTGAAAAACAAACTAGAGCTAGAACCATAAGTTCTGTTGGTTCCCGTTTGAGTCAGTTCAGTGGAAAAACGCCCTTCGATGCGTATTGGAGTTATAGAGCGAAACAGCAGGAAAGCAGATCTCCAAAAAGAGGGCTGGTGACCACTGGCATAGAAGAACCACCTTTGGTTTTAAACCTTTCAATGAGTGGTTCTGAATTTGCAAGTGTGAAGAACCTTTTTTTAACGCTTAAAAAACCTAAAAATGTAAAGGTTCTACAGCAATTCAAGGATACATCAAAGCTGAGAATTACCCTTTTATCTCCATGGAGAGCAAAATAGCAAGAAAACAACACGCATACACACACACACACACACACACACACATATATATATACAAATATATATATACATATACATATATATATATCATATATATATATATATATATGTATATATATATATACATAGTGAGTCATACTCATATTATTATAATATACTATATATATTATTCACAAAATATTTTAGTAAAGAAAAAAGAAAACTGAATAAATACAGAAAAATATAAACAACACACAAAAAATGACAAGAAGTAACTTCAAAGATGCTACTGATACCTTGTGAGATGTTTAGAGAAAAAAGATTTCAAGTGATTTAATTTAATGAAGGATCAATTTTAATAACATTCACATTTTAATACACAATAACTTATAAACCATAAACATGGCCTAAATGAACACTTATCATTAGGTATAAATGTTAAGTTAATTATAGAACATGAAGGCTCTCAAAAAGCTAACGGTGATTCATGTTGTCCTTGTTTCATTTGAAGGTTATGTTTTCTTGCTCTGGGGTGATTTGTCTAAAACTGCCTGAAAACAATGTGTTTAGAAAATAAAGAAAATAAATAAACAAAATTTCCTCCACACAAAATGATCCCTACGGTCTCCGTACAGAAGGGTTCTGGGCTAAGCCTGGTTATGAAATAATTAATGATGGAATCGATTGACATTTAAAGCCCAGTGAACACCGACCCAACGTTTCCAGCATGTTAATATCAGCAACTGGCATTCCAGAACAGTTTGAATGAGGGAGAACATTCTAGAACAGTAAAAGGTGGAAAACATTCTAGCACATTGTGAATGGAACAGAACATTCTAGAACAGTGTGTATGAGGGCGAACATTCCAGAACAGTGTCCGTGAGGGAGTACATTCTAGAACACTGTGAATGAGGGAGAACATTCCAGAACAGCGTGAATGGGGGAGAACATTCTAGAACAGTGTGAACTAAGGAGAACATTCTAGAACACTGTGAATGAGGGAGAACATTTCAGAACAGTGTAAATAAGGAGAACATTTGAGAACAGTGTGAATGAGGGAGAACATTTCAGAACAGTGTAAATAAGGAGAACATTTGAGAACAGTGTGAATGAGGGAGAACATTTCAGAACAGTGTGAATGGGGGAGAACATTCCAGAACAGTGTGAATGAAGGAGAACACTTTAGAACACTGTGAAAGGGGAGAACATTTTAGAACATTGTGAATGAGGAGAGCATTCTAGAACAGTTTAAATGGTGGAGAACATACCAGAACAGCGTGAATAGAGAGAGAACAATCTAGAACAGTGTCAGAAAGGGAGAACATTGTTGAATAATGTGAATAAGAGAGAACATTCTAAAATACTGTGAAAGGGGAGGACATTCTAAAACAATGTGAATAAGGGAGAACATTTTAGAACATTGTGAATGGAGAGAACATTACAGATAAGGATTAATTCAGGGAGAACAATCCAGAAGTGTGAATAGAAGAAGAACATTCCAGAACAATGAGGATGATGGAGGACATTCTAGAACAGTGTGTATGAGGGTGAATATTCTAGAAGAGTGTGAACAGGGGGAGAGCATTGCAGAACAGTGTGAATGATGAGAGAACATTCTGAAAATACTGAATGGGAGAGGACATTCTAGAACACTATGAATTGCAAAAATGGTATAAAAATGCCCATCAATCACACACATGCATGGCACACTCAAAATAAGACATATAGACGCATATACATATATACTTTAAAAAAAAGATGGCTCTTAAGGGCTCCATGAACATTCAAAGAACCATTTGCATGCTTAAAGCGTTCTTTGCATCATGAAATGTTTCTTCAGATTGATGGAAAATGTGTTGTATATGTTTCTATATAGCACTAAAAATGGTTGTTCTATTGATAAATGTTTCACATCATAACAATAGCAGAACGCTTTTTGGTTCTATATAGAACCACATATAACACATCCTCCCTTAATCTGAAGAACATTTCATGATGCAAAGAACACTTTAAGCATGCAAATCTTTTTTGAGTGTTCTTGTTTCTATATACACCGATCAGGCATAACATTATGACCACCTCCTTGTTTCTCTGCTCATTGTCCATTTTATCAGCTCCACTTACTATATAGGGTCACTTTGTAGTTCTACAATTACAGACTGTAGTCCATCTGTTTCTCTGCATACTTTGTTAGCCCCATTTTACCCTGTTCTTCAGTGGTCAGGACCCCCATGGACCCTCACAGAGCAGGTACTATTTGGGTGGTGGATCATTCTCAGCACTGCAGTAACAGTGGTGGTGTGTTAGTGTGTGTTGCGCTGGTACGAGTGGATCAGACACTGCTGGAGTTTTTAAACACTGTGTCCACTCACTGTCCACTCTATTAGACACTCCTACCTTGTCAGTCCACCTTGTTGATGTCAAGTCAGAGACGATAGTTCATCTGCTGCTGCCCACAGGATGCTGGACGCTGGATATTTTGGTTGGTGGACTATTCTCAGTCCAGCAGTGAAACAGCTGCTTAAAAACTCCGGCAGCTCTACTGTGTCTGATCCACTCAGACCAGCGCAACACACACTAACACACCACCACCACGTCAGTGTTACTGCAGTGCTGAGAATGATCCACCACCCAAATAGTACCTGCTCTGTGAGGGTCCATGGGGGTCCTGACCACTGAAGAACAGGGTAAAAGGGGGCTAACAAAGTATGCAGAGAAACAGATGGACTACAGTCTGTAACTGTAGAACTACAAAGTGCACCTATATAGTAAGTGGAGCTGATAAAATGGGCAAAGAGTGTAGAAACAAGGAGGTGGTCATAATGTTATGCCTGATTGGTGTAGAATCACTGTCTTCACTAAAGAACCCCTGAAGAACCATCTTTTATAAGAGTGTATAAGACACATAGAATAAGAACTGACAAACCAGATTAACCAGTCTGAATGGGGGAGAAAAACTTCTAATAACATTGCACAGGTACACACCACCTCAGCGCTTGGGTTTGTTGGAGAACGTTGGCTCGGTGCTCTGGGCTCATGGTGCAGTGGTGCCTGGATTTGCAGGGGTGCAGCAGATTTAACCTCCCTCGTGACATTTTGCCCACAGTTAGGTAACAGGTTGGATGGAATCACGGATCAATGGTTGGGGGGGGGTTAACTGAAGACGCGGTTCCCTGCCAAGGTCTTCAGGTTACTTCCTGGAAAGAGTGAGTTGACATTCCACCCTGATAGAGGCTCTTGTTAGACACTTCCTGGAAAATTGCCACCCACAGCAGAGTTATTTATACAGTGGACAATGTTACAGTTCACCCAGGCAACTGGTGAAGTCGTCACAGTGGACGGGTCGACAGGTGTGGTCAGAATCAGGTGATCACCTCATCACAATGGGAGTCTATATGCATGCTAAAGTCCAATGATCAGGAAGGGTCAATGTAAAATGAGTATGATGTGTGGACAGGTGGTCTTCTGGCGGTTACGGTGAACTATATGGTGGGATAAATAGGAAAGTAGCTCTATGAGGGTTTACTATGCACTGTGTAACCTTAGTGAGATTGTTAGTTGTATTGTTTCTACAGCATTATTGGAAAATAACTCTTCATCATTCATTTCTTGACAAAAAATGTGTGTTTGTGTTTGAAAGGGGCTGTCAACAGGGGGCAAGCCACATGGAGAGTGGTGTAGTGTGTGTGTGTTGTGTGTGTGAGAGTGTGTTTTAAATTATTGTCAGGGTCATAGTGCTCAGTCACTGATAGCTCTTCTCTCTCATTCCTAGAATTCTTTCCAGTGGAAACAATCTGCCACTGATCCTTGTCTGTCAGCACACTTTAAGCCTCCCCACACACACACACACACACACACACACACCACACACACACACACACACACTCTTGCTTGCACTTTCAGGCCTGTCACTTGAGTTCACACACTCACACCCTCTTCTATCCTCACACACACTGCAGCACCCTCTGTCCAGAAGTAATGTCATTTCCTAGAGGTGTCAGAAACACACACACACACACACACACACACACACACAGATTTGCTTTTTACAAACTCTAGAACTGGTGTCATACATATGCCCTATAAGCTTCACATAAATATGAGCACCTATATGTAATAATAACATGCCCCATATGGATTATATACAATACTGTGCATGTAAAGTAGCAGCATTTTGCGAGAATTTTGTATAATCTGTAGCATCTATATGCCTGCATTTCTAAAGAGCTCACTGAATTTGAGCGTGGTGTTGTAACATGATGCCACCGTTGCAACAAGTCAGTTCATGAAATTTCTTCCCTCCTAGATGTTCCATGATCAACTGTGAGTGGTATTATTGAAAAGTGGAAGTGTTTAGGAACCACAGCAACTCAGCCATGAAGTGTCAGGCCACGTAAAGTTGCAGAGCGGGTCGTTGAGTGCTGAGACACATAGTGCATAAAAGTCGCCAGCGTTCTGCTCTGGCATTAACATCAGCACAAAAACTGAGCACCAGGAGCTTCATGGCATGAGTTTCCATGGCCGAGCAGCTGCATGAAAGCCTTACATCACCAAGCGCAAGGCCAAGCATCGGATGAAGTAGTGCAAAGCTCCGCCACTGGACTCTGGAGCAGTGGAAATGTATTCTGTGGAGTGATGAATCACGCTTCACTATCTGGCGTCTGATGGACGAGTCTGAGTTTGGCGAATGCCAGGAGAACGTTACCTGCCTGACTGCATTGTGCCAACTGTAAAGTTTGGAGGAGGAGGGATAATGCTTCAGCCGACATTTTGGACAATTCTAAGCTTCCAACTTTTTGGGAACAGTTTGGGGAAGAACCTTTTCTGGTCCAGCATGACTGAGCCCCAGTGCACAAAGCAAGCTTCATAAAGGCCTGGCTGGGTGAGTTTGGTGTGGAAGAACTTGACTGGCCTGCACAGAGCCCTGACCTCAACCCCACTGAACACCTTTGGGATGTACTAGAACAGAGATTGTGAGCCAGGCCCTCTCGTCCAACATCAGTGTCCGACCTCAGAAATGCTCTTCTGGATGAATGGGCAAAAATTCCCACAGACACTCTCCAAAAAGCTTCCCAGAAGAGTGGAAGCTGTTATAGCTGCAAAGGGGGACCAACTCCATATTAATGCCTATGGGTTTAAAATGGGATGTCATAGAAGCTCCTGTAGGTGCAATTTGTAGGTGTCCCAATACTTTTGTCCATATAGTGAATATATATAAAAGAGTTTTGTCTGCATCATGGGCGTATCCTATGATCTAATGCACTACCCTTTCCATTACACCCCTTGTCTCTCTACAAACAAACACACACACACACACACACACACACACACACACACACACACGCAGTCTGTCTGTCCCTTTGTCCTCTACCTCTGATTAAAATTCCCATCAGCTTTTTATAGTGACATGTTCAGTGATGAGCATAATACAGTATTATGTCAGATTACAGTACATGTCAGCATGCTGGGGCTATGGAGCCAGAATTAATGTACTAGAAAATAATTTGTGTTGACCTTTGTGCATTTTTGTGGCCAACAGGAGAGAGAGATAGAGAGAGAGAGAGAGAGAGAGAGAGAGGGAGAGAGAGTTGTGTGTAAAGGAAAGATTCTTTTCCCAGGACTGTGAGAGTGTGAGAAGGAGAGAGATCTCTATGGGCTTTTGTCAAAACAGCTGCTTTTTTAGGCTCCATCTGGATATGTGGGCACTGCTGAGGTAGAGAGAGATAAATAGAGTTTTAGTCTGAAACATTAAGATGGAAAGTTACAGGTCAGTGCTTTTGGTCTGCTGCACAGGGGTCCAATGGCTTCATTTCAGCTAACATCAGCTAGCAATCAGTATTCTAAAGTAGATGGTTCAGGTTCAAAAATCTGACTGGCTAAGCAACTTCTGAAGTTGTTGTAAGATACTCGATTGAATAGATTAACTGAATTCTGTATTAATGAGCCAAGTTAATAAAAAAACATTGTTTTGTAGACATTTTAAGAATCACTAATGAGACCAACTACAGTGGCCCCAAAAGGTATCTGGGCATTTTAACCATTTAACCATTAGTAAGCTGCAATGAAGTTCTTTAGATTACTTCATAAAATAATAGCAAAACGATATTTGTTTCACAGGAAAAAAAAACAAAAAAACTTTTAGGACAATGTCAGACTGGTTTTACCATAAATGAAATGCACTTAGTAAGGCAACAGATGCATGGAAACTAATAGCCAAAAGGTTGTTAATATTTAATTTGTTTAGCCAAAACTATTTTTAAATTTGTTCAATATGTTGTATGTAATCCATTTTACACAACATTGCGTTCCCTTGCATAATTTTTGCATTCCCTCACAAACCTCATATTTTGCATTCCCTTGCAAAATGCATTGTATTTGCATGGCAATATATATATATTGGTTTGTGATACAATGACAGCTATTACTGTTGCTATGTGGTAATTTAACTAGTGCTATCTGTAAGGTTTTGTTCTGCACTTTGGGTGATGATGAGCTTGTTTGGACCAGTTTTGGACAGAATTTTCTTGAGGTCAGTTTTGGCCTCAAAGCACAATAACATGGGTCATGTTGGACTTGGACAAAATTCTGTTGGGCTTGGATCATGTTTCGACTTAAAACTTGGTCCTGTGGGTCAGGTCAGGTTTCGACAGAGAGTTCTAGGGTATCCAGGTTCTGACCAAAATTTCAGACTAGATTAATGCTGTTCTGAAGGCATACAGTACAGTAATTCACTCCACTTGTCACACCTTAACTGTGGAAAATCACTGTAATGCATGGCCTCACATGGTTTATTGGTTTATTTAGTCTGTGATGAATCTGCTACGCATGTTTTTGCATAATGGGGAGATGTTACATGGTCTGTCTGGTCTGCCAGCTTTTGCTACTTCAATCATTGCATCTCTGTTTGAGACCTGCGTGTATGTTTTACTATGGTAATGCGCTAATTTGCACACTGCCACGCTTCCATCTACCGTCACTGATATAAATAGGTGGCCAGTGTTCTCCGGTAATCCTCTATTCTTGGAGAATGTGGTGGAAAAAATGCACTCGGAGAGAGAGAGAACTATGATATCTGAATATCTACTGTGAGCGAGTCTCCTGAGTGGACACTGAAGCCCAATTAAACGGGTATAGCATCACGAATATGAAGTGCAGGAGGAGAAATGGAATACTGGAGATTGGAATGCAGATTATGAAAAGCAGAGAACGAAAATAAATCTCCTGTGGCACTTCTCTGACACTATTTATTCCCCCTGTCCTCTCCCGAAAAAGGAGAGGTCATAGGTGACAAGAATGTTGGGGGGAAAAAAAACACAACAATCTGGCCCGGATTCTTTCCAATAAAGCCTCATTAAAGTGCTATCAATAGCCTCCTTTTAAAATAAATCCAAGCCCGAGACACAATGTCCAAAGGCCGAAAGAAAACATTCTCTGTAGAATTCCTTACTTACTCCCCTAAGGTCTTCATCCTTCTTGTCAGTCACAACACACACACACACAGGACTCTACAAGGTCACACGAGCACATTAAGAATCGCACGGAGTCTCTCGCTTGCGCACAGAGTCACGAACAAGGGCACTTTAACTTGCATTAATAGTCAATAGGGGTCTTTCACTGAGACACGTCCCTAAAAGGGAATAGCGCACCCTTAATCACACCAGTGGGAAACCCACAGGGCCTTCTGGGCCCTTTAGAGAAGACCTAATAATTTCTGTGAATGCAAGTTTTGTATTAATATTTTTATTTCACTTATTCCAAAAGGAAAATCAGAAAAACATCCAATTAGGATTCTCTTCCTTGTGATATCTAGGTAGACACAGCCTGGGCACATGCTTAAAAATGATAGTTCTTCAAGGGTTCTTTACATCATGAAAGGGTTCCTCAGACTGATGGAGAATGGGCTGTAGATTGTTCTATATAGAACCTTTTTGAAAAGGGGTTCTATATAGCATCATCTTCTAGTGACATCATAACAATGGAAAAACCATTTTTGGTGTTATATGGAACCCTTTTCAAAAAGCTTATATCTTCAACCTATGATACAACCATCAGCACATTCTCCATGGATGTGAAGAACCCTTTAATCATGCAAAAGGGTTCTTTGAGTATTCATGGTTCTATATAGAACCATTGTCTTTACTAAAGAACCCTGGAAGAACCATCTTTACAAAGCTGTTCTCCCATTGGTTAGAACTTCAGGAGCTGAACTGAAGGCCTTACATTTTAGATTAACATAATTACAGACTTACAGTGGAATGAACCAATCACTTGTTGATGTACAATGGGTGGGACCAATTTTGGGAGAACATCATACTAGGAATTTCTAGACATTCACAGTGACTGTGAATACAAGCCATAGTCTAACCAGGTTTCAGGAAGTTGTAAGAAATGGAAAACAGCAGCAGCTCTATGGCAGGACTCTTTACTGACAGTGTCACTGTAACACAGCTGTCAACTCAGCCCTAATAGAAATATGGAGGTTTTATTTGATAAAAACTGAGACCACCCACCGTGAGTCTCAAGCGTAAACCTTGAGTCTTGACAGCTGTGCTGTAAAACTGCAACATACATGGTAAAATATTTTAATGAATGTTGCAGGCTTCTCATGTATGGGATATCGCTGCTGTCGGAACGAAACCTTGTGTCTCCAAAAAGGTAACTTTACAGGACAAGGAAAAACATGCTTGATTTTTAATGGAAGTTAGTGAAGAATTGTTGTTTTTTCAAGTAATTTTGGACCACTTATATTGGTCTGTGCATCAGGAAATTTTGACAGAACATGAAGGGCAACTGCTTTTTTCAAACGATGTCACAAAATGAAAAATGACAAAAACGGAAATGGAAGGTTTTGTCCCGACAGCGGTGATATATAGACCATATGGATGGTGTTTGCAAGCTCAAATGTCCGTGTCGTGTTGAATCTAGAACAGCCAAAAAATTTTCATATGAACTGCTGTTAGCTTAGCGCTAACATACTACTAGAATCCTATTGGAGAGGTAGTAAAAATGAGCATTCTAATAGAACTCCTTTTTGATATATACAGCCTGAGTTGAAGGCTCAACTCTAATAGTCATGGTTTGCCACTGAATCACATAAAGCATTACTAGCATTACTACTATCCAACTACCGTGCAGAGTCATCAGTTGAATGTAAGAGGATGTTGGAGGATGTGTCCAGGACAGCAGATACTCCTAGCTGCTACCGAAATCCAAGGCCCCATCAGCCCTCTTGCTGAAGACCTACACAAGTTTGGACTCACACTAACCACCAAAATGTGTTTTCAGATTTTTTTGGAGAACAATAAGAGGGTCTCCATCTTTCTGGACACATCTAACTTATTTAATTATTAGCTTCCTATTAATGATTTAATTTCTGAAGCTGCAGAAAATGTGAAGTGGTTACAAAAACAATGACTCCAGACCTTTGAAGGGTGGTGTACCAGCAGCATCCTCTAATGCTCCTCTAAGCCATGAAGTGTGCTCTCTGTCACGTATTAGCTCTGGTCATTGTCCATTCTTTATTTGTGGCCAGGTCACGGCACTGCAAATGAATGGCTCTGCTTAGTCCTGAATGTGAATGTGTGTGCAGCCGCCTTGCTTTGGGCCTCAGCGTGTACTTCACTGCTCTGCTAATGGTGGCAAAACACGAGAATGATCTGATATGCCAAGAGGAAATGGCAGAGATGAAAAGACAAAAGAGTGACTGATCCGTGGGAAATTAATTTGCTGCTTGTCAACATAGCTGTGCAAGAATCACAGAGGCAGACAGAATGAGCTGGAGCTGGAGACCCTTCAGTTATTTAATTTCCAGTCAAAATGACTGTTACGTACAAGCAATTCATTTTTCAGGAGGAGGACATGAGATATAATCCAATGCAGTTAACAGCAGCTAAAATTAAATATTATTTAGAGAAAATGAGACTCATAACAACCATGGAAGACCCGGCAGATCAGGGTTTCTGTCCATTCCTCCACTATAGGTCTGAAAGGATGTGTAGCTGTCAAGAAGCCCTTACTGAGAAAATGAGACACAAAAAGAAGAAACCAAATAAAGAAGCTGCTGGTGTTCTCAGAACAATGGACTGACCACCCCAGAGTCCAGACCTCAACATCACTGAATGTGTTTGGGATTACTTCGATCGCAGAAAATGCAACCAACTTCTAAGACTGAACTTTGGAGGTGTGACTGCAGATTTCTTTGAAAAACTGAAAGCGAGTCTCCCACCAGGATGGAAGCTGCAATAAAGGCAAAGAGTGAACACAGAGCGAACAATACTGAATATCTATATACGTGTGTGTGTGTGTGTGTGTGTGTGTGCGTGTGTATTTAGGCTTGAGGCTTATATGTAATTTTCTGTTTGTTTTTTTTTGCCTTTTTCAAGTATAACCATAGTGCAGAGTTCACTGCATCATCACGAATAAGCTTGAACTTATCATACTATCCTATGAAAATAAGAGGATAATGTGGCATCAGGAAACATGCAGCTACAGAACATGACTGCGCTGACATCGCTAACTTGTTTGAGATGTTTAGACTGTGTATTTAGCCATTAGCTAAAACAGATAAATGATAGTGGTATTTAAAATTACGACAGTGTCCAATTTATGTTCCATATCTATCTAACAAACTATCAAATATGGTGTGTAGAGCTGCTCTGGTACCAGGTAGCAGTTGCATAGCATACTACAGCTTTTTAGCTTTTAGCTAAACAAGTGACAGAAAGACAAAATGCAACCTGTTCTATGGTGTGTTAGGCTAAGTTATAAGCCTGCTAAGCTTGCACTGGCATAATAGGCTCCTCTGTGCTCTCCTTAGCACTGTTCAATACTTAGCAACTGTTGTTCAGTTTTTTTCAGTTTATTTTTTAAATCTTGCTAGTTACATTATTTTGGTATCATCTTTGGAAAACATCTAAACCAGGAAGTAAGAAACCGTTAATAATTTGCATGCATATGCATATTTCTAAATCTTCGCATTACTTATGAGGTTTAGGGATGCCACTTTCAGTGCTTTCCTGAGCATAAAATATACACAAACATATTTAACAATGCTATATTAAACATAGATTATAGTTTATGGTTTACACTATAATGCATGTAACATATATACAACTTTAGGGGTACTTTATGTACTGACAATATCCATGATATGATCAGAAAAGCATGTTGTGATGTAACCAAAAACCAAAAACCCCAAAAAAATAATGAAAAACATTGCCATATTGTCCATCCGACTGTGCAAAATCTACATTTTATGTCTCCTGGCTGTTGTGCATGCAGGTTGCATTGTTCATGACACTATTACTGTCATGTTCATAACAACACTGCAACAGTCAAAATATTTTAGCCAACTTAAGCCATTTACTCACTGTTACACCATGTATGGTAACCTAAGAGAGTAACACTGGCCATTTTTAGCACAGTGGACAGGTTTGGTGCATTTCACCTTGGCTTAGGCTTCAGGAAGAAAAATGAGACAGCAAGTTGGCATCGGCGTAGATCTGCAGGTCTTTGGTTTGACCTCTTCAGTGACACGCTGACCCTTGAGTAGTTTACAGATAAACTCAATCCCTTCAGATAAAGCACATGCCACAGCGACCAGGTCATGGAAAGTCTTGAGATTGACTAAGAGAGGGGCCACACACACATGCAGGGACACACACACACACAGAGAGACATCCTTTGGTGCTGAGATAATGTGATGGCAGGATTGGCCCCTATTAAAAGGGTTTATTTGTTGAGCTGTCCATTTTTCCATTGCCCTTAAATGGAGCGCTATGATAACTCATGGAGGTCCCAGTTACACAACTTCCACTCCCTGTCTTCAGTTTGGACGAGAAGAAGAGCAGCGCTCTCCAACAAGAGCGAGAAAATATTTGCTCAGTGTCTGCAGCGGTTATTTAATAGCCTCCTCTAACCCTTTCAGCATTGCTTAAAAGTCTCTGCAAAGCAACATCCTTCTGGACGAGGTTACTAAAGGGGCATTCCAGCCTAAAACTAGCAGTTAATATGTCATTTATCATGTTCTGTAATATACTGTAGCTCAGCATTACATCCCTCATCCTGACAGAACTCACAATTCTGTGTCTTTTTTGTCCAACAGTTTTCCCTCACTACAGTACCCAGTATGCATTACGCAAACATGCTATCCCTCCCAGATAAAGGAATCCTGATTGCGAGGACAGACACTAGCAGTGTTTCAAAGCTAAGGCCGCAGTCGAGGCAGGAGGGACCTTCCTAGAGCAGGTATACAAAGATTCCTCCTCAGTGTTCATGCACATTTTATCGCTTTCCAAGAAAAACATGTATTTGTCTTTTTTTTTTTTTCCTTTTCTACACCATTTGCATAAGGCAGCTGTCCTTTACATTGTGTGACAGTTTCATTATGATTAAACCAATAGAAATGCTCCAAAACTGCTAATAATAAAAGCTCTTTACATTGAATTACATTGAATGTAAAGTAACTACAGTATTTGACATTTGAGTATTTGAAAACTGGCTTCTATGGGTGGTCGATCATTTAATGTATTAGCTCCCAAATTATGGAATACTCTCCACCAGTCTATTCGGGATACGACCTCTCTATCTTCATTTAAATCTCTGTTAAAGGCGTACTTGTTTTCACAGTGTTATCATTGCTCCGTTTATACTTGAATGTTTACCTGTATTGTCCTTTTGTTTAATGTGTTGATGTATAATGTGTTGATGTTCCTTGATTGAAAAGCATCCTTGAGCATGGGAAAGGCGCTATATAAATAAAAGTGATGAGTATTTTGGACATAATTGGTTTTCTTTGGACAGTGAAGAATTGAGAAGGCCTGTGCAGGCTGTGCTGACACATCACACGTTTAAAAATATATTATATTCTATTACAAACTCTGCCGCTGCAGCATCTCTCCACTCACGGCTGTTTCTGACATTTTTTAAACTGTTTTGAGCTGTCTGTGAAGGATTGTGGGAGAAAAAACATTGCAAAACAGCCTGTCTGCTAGTACCCCCACCCCACCCTCTACCTTAAAGATACATCACCAGAAGATGGTTTCCTAGTTTTTAATCCTTAAAATCTCGCTCTACAGACTACTGCAGCCCGCGAAGATGTGAGTAGGCATCCTAACTGACAACACATAACTAATGTGGCAATGGTTAAATTTTCCACTTTGTCCCTTTAAAGAGAAATTCCACCAATTTTTTCAAACTTTTCGAACAATTCAGTCCTTGAAATGTAAACAGGGTCAATCAAAGTGGTTTGGTGTGAAATGTTTCCCTGCAGGGACTCAGATTTCTTTACAGTGGTGGTGATAGGAACCAGGGGTCACCACTTCTACAACACAAATACGGCCATTTTATTCACTATCCAAAACCACCATGAACCTCCACGCGTCTTCTAAGCTTAAAGTTGATGGTAAAATAATCATGAATCTTAAAAAATAAGTTTTCGTTGGGGACTATTTTGACCTGACTGCATGGCCCTCCTTGGATTCAATTACATTTTAAGCCAAAACTGTAACAAAACTATAATAAAACAATGTTTCAGGCTTTAGGCTGGGTATTCATAACCATTTCATGTAATGACATTCTGTGAGGAAGCTTTTGGAGGTGGACGTCTGGTTCCTATCACCACCACTGTGAACAGTTCTTATGACTGGGAGCACAGCAAACCACTCTGAATGGCTCTGTTTGCATCTCAACCATTTATTTTTGTGGAAATTTTTGAAAAACCGGTTGAGTTCCCCTTTGAGCTAGAAGAGCATTAAGAGCATGACGTCAATGCATCAACATAATTCGTTTAACCTAAAGTTCATTAACATTGCGGTCTGACAAACATAGCCCCGCTCAACATACCGAACGGCGGCCTCTGCTGACCGACTCGGCCCTGATTTCAAGCAGGGTTGAGAGGTTATTGGAGTGTAAGCAGACAGATAGCAGCACCATGGCGCCCACCGCACGCCAAACAGCCGCGAGCCCGCATCCTTCCAGCCTGCAC
Organism: Colossoma macropomum; assembly: GCF_904425465.1. NCBI lineage: Eukaryota > Metazoa > Chordata > Actinopteri > Characiformes > Serrasalmidae > Colossoma > Colossoma macropomum. Next base: position 45,494,950 of record NW_023494791.1, read on the forward strand.
CCTCGCCGCCGACACGCCTGAATGTCCTGAATGTGCGCTAACCTACATTCACATTTGTGGGCCGAAGCAAACAGCAAAAGCACGCCTGCGGAAAATGCGTTGATTGGGTTGTTATCGACCGTAACTACTGGATGCTAGCTGAGGTAGTTAGCTGACTGGCTACCTAGCTGGGTAGGTGACTCGCTGGTTTGTTGTGTCCTGCTGCTGTAACGATAGCAGAAGTCTGTGTTTGAAGCTAAACGACTAGCTAACCTGCATTAGAAACAAACCAGATACGCTGTTGTAGTAAACTTGGCTGAACCGGAGAGACACACCTGGTTTTGTACTGAGCTGAATGTAACTGCTGCACCATTTAAGGTGGACCGGGCAAACTCGAATAAGAAGCCAACTTCAGTTTCTTTAGTTTTGTTGTATACGCTAGCTAGCTGGGTAGCTAACTTAGCAACAAGCTAAGCCAGGAGTGCACAGCTCCGGTGTCCAGCACACTTTGTTGATTTACCTGCTCCAACACACCTGACAACACTTATCCTTTAATTGCCAGGTTAAGTGGGTGTGCTTGAGCAGGGAAACCCCCAAACTGTGCTGGACACCGGCCCTCCAGGACCGGCGTTGTGCACCCCTATGCTAAGCTAACTAGCTGAGTCGTTGCTGTAGAACTTGGCTAAAGCGAGTGGTCCCATCATTTAGACGCTAGCTTTAGCCAACTAGCTGCCCTTTGCAGTAGAAACAAGCCAAACTAACGTTTGTTATGTTGTAGTAGAACATATTAGGAGCGCAAAGCAGCTGTAGCACTAAAGCACTATAGCACTAAAAGTAGCTGCTGAAGCTTTAGCTAGCTAGCCTCAGTAACTGTGGTGCTAGGCTAAGCTAAGCTAAGCTAGCTTTGCTGTCAGCCTCGTGTGTTCTAACATTACCTTGTCGAGCCGGTGTCGACGCTAACTAACACTCCTTCCTCCTTTTATTGATGGTTGGTCATTAACGTTATATAGCTATAAATCTAGATCGTTGCTATTATTTTTTGAGGCTGCAAAGACGTTCAAAGGGGAACTCCACCGATTTTTTTTAAAATTTCTGCAGTATTAAATGGCTAACATGTCAACAAAGTCATTCAGAGTGGTGGCTGCCCTGCTCAAACACACCATATAAACCTGTTTTTTTTATATGAATATATTTTATTAGTTCAGAATACCATCAATGAAGGGACAGTGTATTGGGGAATGTGCACTGTTGATAACTTCTTTAGTAAAAAAAATCATGCCACTGATTGAGTGTTCAGCAATTTTACAGGGCTGAGGTGGCAACCCTGCCTCAACAGGCAGCATTCATTGCTCACATTGCTTACATAGATGAGTGTAATCAGGTGTGTTTGAGCAGGTAAATCACCAAGTCGTGCTGGACGCCGAGCCCTCCAGGAGGGGGTTGTGCACCTGTGTTCTAGAGAAACTTTACAGTGATGGTGATGGGAACCAGACATCCACCTCTAAAAGCTCCCTCACAGAAAGTTATTGCATGAAATAGTAATGAATACTCAGACTGATGTCTGAAACACTGATTCACAGTAATTGTTTGAGAGGGTTTTAGTCTAAAACATTTTAATCCATTCATTGTGGAGGGCATTGCAAGGCAAAACAGCCCCCAAAGAAAACTTATTTTTCAGAGTGACCATTATTTTGCCCTCATAGGCATTACATAGAAAACTCAGAAGACACGTATATGTTCACTGGTGGTTTTGGATAGTAAATGAAATGGCTGTTTGTATTGTAGACATCAGCACCCCTGGTTTCTATCACTGCCGCTGAAAAGAAATCTGAGTCGGCAAGTTTCTCTACAAATGAATTATTTAACATCAAACAACTCTGAACGACTTTGTTTATATCTTAACCAACTAATTTTGCAGAGCTTGAAAAATGTCTGGAATTCTGCTTTAAGCTTGTTATTCAATAACATTAGTGATGGTAGCACTGAAAAGGCTTGTGAACACGTTGTATTCCTAATACATCTCTTTTTGATAATAATGTGCTACTGTGATTTGAGAGAGTGAAAGAAACTTTGCTCTTGGCGTAAAACATAGTCATGGTCATTTAGCATTAGTGTGACTTGGAGCATCTGGACATTACCATGAAGTGGGTAATTAAATACATAGCTAGTTTAATAGAGAAGCTGTCATCACATGTGATGCAGCTTTAATCATTACTACATAACGTTAACATAGTGGTGAGCTGGTTATAAGCTGTTTAGCTTCTGTGACAGCATTGAGCCCACAAGGTAATGCCGTAATTGATTATTGTAACTTGCATGGCGAGAGGCAGTGGACTACAGACTGAATTGGGCTGTAACCTCTGCTTCTGGCTATGTTTTTATGTGCCAGTGCCATGGCACCATATGAGCCCTGCCTGGCAATCAGCTTTCCAGTGTATTCATTCAGTGAGCTGTCACATGAAGTATTGAAGGGAATTGAACTGATTTTAAAATGGGCGTAATTCAGTTGTTGAGATGTAAACAAAGTCATTTAGAGTGGTTAGATGTGAAATGGTGCGTTGTAGAGAAACTTGCCGACCTGGATTTTTTTACTCTGGTGGTCATAGTCTCACTAGTTACAATTCAAACGAAGCCATTTTATCTACTATTCAAAACGATTAGTGGTCCGATACGCATCTTCTGAGTTTTTATATGTAATGTTGATGGTAAAATATTGGTAAATCGTGGCAGTTTTTGTTGAGGACTGTTTTCACGATGCTGTGCATTCTGTGCCATAAATATATTTAAAAATATGTTTTAGCTGTAGCTGTTTCAGACATCAGCCAGCATATTCATAACCACTTCATGTAATAACTCTCTGTGAGGGAGCTTATAGAGGCATTAAACTGTTCAACCATCTGGTTCCCATCACTACCACTGTAAACAATTCTGACTTGGTAAGTTTCTTTGAAATCACGCTTTTCGTGTTACATTTAAGAAAATCACGTTATACTTGCTGAACCTCATTTTGGGGCCCTAAGGAATCTGGACAGAACTATTGAAGTGCAAAGACAGTACAGTTGACCTGGTCAGGTTTGGTGAGTTTTGACATAATTGGCTGCATCTGTGTAGACAAGATTTGTCTTTACCCTTCATTTCAGATCCTGGAACATGTAGGATGGTGTTTAATTTCTTTTGAAGTCCGCCGCAGTTAAAGTGTAAACCTGATTCTCCAGGTGCAGACGTTGATTGCCTGACATTCAGTTGTCTTGGCGTGTCACACTTTAACCAACCAGACACATCTTTGAAGTGCCCAAGTTGGCCTTAAGATAAATAGAAGTACAAAGTTCTTAATAGGCCTCCACCGTAAATCAGTTTACTGACAGTAATGGGCAAAGTCAGAAAGCCTGTCAGTGCCTAATGGCATCTGCGTGGGACACTTCTGAAGCGTGTGCTGTAATGTTTATGATGTGTCACATTGGTTTGTTGGTTTATGGGAATGAGGAGGAGTGTGTTTGCTGGTCATGATGTAGTAAAAATGCCCCTATTAGATCAGTCTAATGTGCATTGAACTTGCTTTGAAACTTTGAGGCTGATAAATTGCTCATATTTGTAGACACAAGTTTAGGAGTGCAAAACGTCTGTCGCTTATGAAATATGTGCAATATGCTGCTTGAGTCTTATGTATTATTTATATATTAGGGCTGTCAATTATGTGAAATTGTTCGTTGATGCTTCCAGAGGCATTGTTGTGTGTAGCATTGTTTTTGTAGTTAATATTGATTAATCACTTTTGGTTTTTTCTCTTATTTTGACCCTAAAGATTTTCCAAAGCAATTACCGACACTCAGTGAGAGCAACAGTGGCTGCATTTGCCCATAGGTCTCCCGTGAGCACTGTCCAGCGCAAAGGGCTGTCGTCTGTTTTGGAGATCCCTAGGTTGAACTATGCATCCGTTTTCTTGATAAAATTCACTTCGATAGCATGATTTACAAAACCAGATTTTCATCTTTGTAGGTGAGCAAACAAGTCAACATTAACAAGTGTTTTTATTGTGTTTAAGTACTGTTTGTTATTGTGGCAGCTGTACACAATTCGATATGTAGAAACCTGCAAACCAGCCTTTTGTCTCAGCACAGCCGCAGAAGGGGCTCAGCCCTTGGCTTTCACTCCTCATTGCTCGCTAGCAGCTAAACAATCACAATCTGATAACGGGGGAAAAATATTTCATTTGATTACATTAATAAAAATATCCAAGCTGATTTTTATTGCCCTGGCAGAATGGCCGCTATAGGGGGACTATAGGAAGAGGCTACAGCAGCTAATGTTTGAATAAGAGGGCTGCAATCACAGATTGCATATTATGCACATAATGCATTTTATGTGCAGTTTTGCTGTGTGTGTATGGAAGATTGAAGGCCTTTTACATGTGTCAGGTCTGCTGTTTCACCAGTGCTTTATTAGTCATTACTTCTAACATGCATTAATGTGTATGGTCTTTAGGCAAAAGTGCATGCAGAGATGAGATCTCCTCACTAAACCTATTAACTAAATGGAAAAATGACTTGGCTACTTGATATTTTGATAACCCAAATGACTGAATTTACAATTACAGCTGCCCTAAGTTCCGCAGTGATGTCTACATTCTATACGGTTTCCCATTGGGATGGAGTAGAGCCAGTCTAATTGGATGCATGAACCAAGCATGAAGGACGAAGGCAGCAATTCCCACTTTGTCTCCTCTCTGTGGTTATTTGATTTACTGGAAGAAAACAAGTGAATTGCAATTGCTGCATTCTCCCCTGTCTTCGGAAAGGAGTGGCACTGCAGTGGAATTAGCCACTGCTGTGTGTAGGGAATCAGAGCTGGCTCAAGTGTGCAGATAGCATGATGGTGCTTGTCACTAATACTGAATGTTCAGTGTCTTCGTTTGCCTATCAGTAATTGCTTCATATATAAAGTCTTTTTTCTGTAGTGGATGGATGGTAGGGGTGGGCGATATGTTATGTTTATCGTGATTTAATGGTGTTGCAGTGCACTTTCGTATGTGTATCATAGGTACAAACGCATGTACAGTAACTGCATAAACTCCAGTAGTAGCAAGTAGTTGGTTGGATGGCAGCTCATTATGCCACTGACTGATTTTCATACTAAAATAATAAAAAAACACTGTAGTTTCTCATAACCTTTTTCAGATTAGGGCACTACATTTTTGCTGGTGCATTTTCTCCCTTAAGCCGGGCATATTTTAGAAATCTTGTTCTTTGGTGACAGCTCACACTGTATGTTTGAATCGCCCCTCATGTTCGGCCAAAGTCTGCGATTTTATGTGCACACGATGTGCGAAAACACTTGGACCGACTGACATGACATGGGTGCTCACACTGCACATGAAACGCAGCCACTACAGACGCTCTGTCTACAGACAATTTCCAGTAAAGCTATTTCATTCTAAACAACACGCTGTGCCTCTGAGTCCCAAGCAAGAACATTGGCTGAATCTCAAGTGGCTCCCTGCTCCCTTTGTAGTGCACCAAATATTAAAACAGTGGCTCCTGCACCCATAAAGTGCATCAAATGTCTAATAAAAAGCCTTCTGAGATTTAGCCATTGTGCACAGTTCCATACTGGACAAACTGTGCACTATTTTGATGTAGAAGCCAGATTCAGCCATTGACAAACCGCTAAAACAGCTTTGCTAACTTTTGCCACACTGTGCGCTGAAGCTGAGGACCAGGCAGTCTACAGACAGCTCGACGAGGACAAAACACCGTATTTATTTATACTTTGCAATTCAACTCAGTCAAACAGAGCAAAGTCGTCATATATGGATGCCTCTGTGCAGGAGCGGTGGTTTCGATTGTGTGTGGTTTTGGGGGCGACTTTGAGAAATCGGTTCGTGAGGCTGCTCACACTGTGAGACAAGCGACCAAAATTTCGGACATGTCAGAAATCCATCCGATCATCCGATTGCTCAGTCCGAGCTCGTTTGGACAGTTAATCGGGCATCGTTTCCCCTCACACTGCACGGCAAACGACGGCCGATGAAGCTGAAATTCAGCACAATCGTGAAATTCGGGCTTAAAAATGGGCTAAAATCATACAGGCTTTACAGATTGTTCACAAACCTCAGAAAAACTGATGTGATGTTTTGTGTTACGATATTTGCCGTATTACCCACACTTAGCCTGAGGTGAGAACAGTTTGAGTGACACGACCTTTGGGTATGAAATACTAAATCGCAGGGCACCTTGATGGCCTGTTGAGCTTTCCAGTGACGTTGCATTAGCAGCAGTTTAAAAATTTGCTCTGGGACTTCAGTTGTCCTGGATGCTAAGCTTCACCCTCCAGGCTTGGTGGCATTGTGTGATAGAGGGATGCCTGAATTAATCATGACCAAATTGGGTAAAAAATCATAAAGGAAAAACCAAATACCATGATATAACAGCCACATGACGAGTTGTGATATAACATTTTTCAGAAACTAAGCCCAAGAATGAGACCCCCCCCCCACAGACCACAGCTTACAACTCCATTAGCCAAATGAAGCGCTCTGATGTTGACTCCACACTCTCTAATCTAGACTTGCTTTTAAATCAAGTGGATTTAGTCTTCAGTGAATTTAATGGTTGTTATCCATCCATCTTCAGGTATTTTGAGCCCTCTAATAAGTTCAGAATGTTGCAAGATGTTGAAGGTAGAGGCCAGAAAGCGTTTGAGTGATTTGTTTTAAAAGGATGAGATGTTTATTGAGGCTGAAGCACATCTGGCAAGGTGATTAATGCATTTTACTCACCAATCTGATATTCAGTATCTTTGTTGGGTTAAGACCAGCAGAGAAAGCTGGGTCAGATATGAGAGAAAAATAACAAATCTGATCTGATTCTGTAACAAATCTAGCCTAAAAAAAAACAGATGAATGGATGTGACATAACAAAGCGAAGGAAAGTAGGTTGTGTGATAACAACGATACGCTATCATTACTAGATAGTTAAGTATTATATTAGAATTAAAATTATTAGAAATGGGCAACATTTGCACACACTTGGCCTGTGCTAGTAACAGAATCCTTTTATTGAGGTAATAAGTGGAAAATAACTGTGGGAAATTGTCAGACTGGGTTAAGTGAGTGGGGTGATGTGGACTTTAGGACTTTGTTTTGCTTTTTTTTTACTGCCACAAGAAGCAGCAACAACAATAATAATAATAGCAGCAACAACAGTTTATCCGCTGTTAATTTTGAGACAGACCCTGACTCTAAACCAGACTCGGGAGCAAACACGTGGACTTGAAGCTCAGTCTTTGTCAAAAAAAAATTTTTAAAAAATGACATAATAGCACAGTTTAGTAAGTTGGTGTAAACTACGCCACCACTGGACTCTGGGGCAGTGGGAACGTGTTCTCTGGAGCCTCATGCTTCACTATCTATCAGTTTGATGGGTGAATTTGGGTTTGGCAGATGCCAAAAGAAGGCTACTACATGCACTTAGTGCCAACAGTAAAGTTTGGTGGAAGTGGGATAATGTGCTGGGGCTGTTTTTCCAAGGGTTTGGGCCCCTTAGTTCAAGTGTCGGGTGATGTTAATGCTGCAGCATACAAAGGCATTTTAGACAGTTATATACTTCCAACTTTGTGGCAGCAGTTTGGGGAAGAACCTTTCTTGTTCCAGCATGACTGAGACCTTGTGCACAAAGTGAGCTCCATAAAGACAGTTTGACAAGTTTGGTGTGGAGGAACTCCAGTGGCCTGCACAGAGCCCTGACCTCAACCCCAGTGAACACCTTTGGGATGAGTTGCTTGATTGCAAGTCAGGCCTTCTCGTCCAACATCAATGCCTGACCTCACAAATGCTCTTTTGACTTAAATGGCCACAGATTCCCACAGACACACTCCAAAATCTTGTGAAAAGCCTTCCCAGAAGAGTGGAGGCTGTTATTGCTTGCCAACGTCAATGGTTTTGGAACGGAGTGTCCAGCAAGGCCATATAGAAGTGATTATCAGGTGTCCACATACTTTTGAACATATAGTCTAAGTTCAGTTATGTTCACCTGTCGGAATACTAGTGCCCTGTTATCGTTTGCTTGAAATATATATACTTTTAGATAGCTGTTCTAAATGAAATGCTACAGTTTAAAAGAAAAAAATGCTCGGATTGGTATCATATTGTGCTGTATTCATTTTCTTTAGTCAATTGTGACTTGAACTTAACGTTGATCGGGTCAGATCTTCTGAAAGCAGACTGCGTGACTCGGCATGGCACAGCTTTTGTGTATGATATGCCGTTCCAATCGTTAAACGCCTGTAGTGCAGACGTGGTGTGTGAGTGTCCTGGCTGAGCGCCTATTCTCATTCACTCTTTTAGATATTGTTCTCATGCAGTGCAGTGGAAAAAAGTAATCAAAGCCGAGTTTCCACCCCGCCCACGGCCTGCCCTCATCAGCACAGACAGTAATTAACTCGGTGTGTGTGTGTGTGGGGATGTAGATTTGGATGGATGGTAACGGGTCAAAGTCTGCTGGTTTTTCCATTGTTGCTCAGCAGACTGCAGAGTGGACCAAGAGCGCGTTCTTCGAGGGATGGGTCACCTCTCGGGACCTCTGACACACTGTCTGACATGCCTCATCTCTGCAGCACAGCAGAGGAACACTATTCCCAAAGGCTTCAGGGCTGTAATTGTCCGCCTGTTCCCTGAAAATTCAGGTTTTAATTAACCGAATGGGAAAAAGAAGGTTGAATGTGAGGAATGTCTGTTCTGCATGAGTGGGAGTTGGGCTGTGGGTGGGTATTTCAGTCTGGCTTTGGCTTATATTGGGCTGCTACAACTAGTCAATGTGGTGAGTTAGGGGTGCACTTAATTTATAGTTATTGAAAATGGATGAAAGTGGCACTTTTGTTTTTTGTCCAAAAGAGTAAAAAGGCTGAAAATTATGTCCAAAAAAAAGCAGAATTTAGCAGGTCTGCAGTGTCAGATTTACTTAGATAATGTTATTGGCTGATGCATTTAAACAGTTTGAGCAGCAGATAAATTTATTACTTGTTCTTAGAAGCTTTTTAACATTTAACTGATGTAGTGTAATTCTTTAAGGAAGACTGTGTAATTGATACTGAGTAAGTCGATATCGTTTGGTAATAAACTGTCCTTAAGTTATCACAAACACATTTGTGCATTTGTTAGATTTTGCTGAGGTTTATGGCTGTTTCTTCTCTAAAGGAATGCACACTAAAGCAACTTGTGTACTGAGAACTCCCCCTGCTGGAGAAAGTCCAGACTGCTAGACACGGGTTCCAAATCCACATCCGGATGCTTTACATGTTTTCCATCGTTCTAGCGGAGGTGCTCTGGAGTTCAACTTTAGATACCTTTGAGAAACCATGAAGTATTATATTTTCATAATTTTATAACTTTAATTTTTTTTAAACATTCTCTCAGTTGTTTCCCAACATGGCAATTATTGTCTTTGCAGCAGTGTCATCATTAAAGTCAGTAGGAGGTAAAATGAGATACAGCGTTACAGTAAGAAATGGAGTCTGATGGGCTTAATTATCATATACACTGTATGTTTTTGTCACATATTACTGTTAATTACGTTTTTAGAAAAGCTTCTTATTGTATCTTTTCCCACTAAAATATTTTAGAATATTTTAAAGGATATACATGGTTTGTTATTCTTCAGTTTAGGCCATTTTCTCTGATAACAATCAGCAGATTGCAAATAAAAAACAATGATGGTGCTAATCGTTTCATTGCACTATAAAAAAGAAATTACTTGCCTCATGGAAGGAACTTTAAATGATCGTAGAAGCTACTGAAGAGAAGCCAAAGGTTAGGTTAGCTAATCAAATAGTTCTCTGCAGATTCATCAGTAATACTGTAGTCATACTGGATGAAGAGCAGACGTGCATCTTAGGAATGATGACACCACAGCGCTCAAGTCCGCCAGAGTCTTAACACTGGTTGAACTGTGAATCAGCCCCCTAGTTTCCACTTCACATGCAGTGATAATAATGGAAAGTATTGTTTTCTTTCCCTCGACCTCATTTAGACCTAACAAAAACACTATCGTTCCACTGACACGCCACTTCCCACTGTCCAGAGGCCTCAAAGGTCCATGTGTGAACGTGTTCTGACCCACTGTCCCATGCGTGGGAGTGCATCTAAACTGGAGGTAATCGCATGTGTTTCGACTGCAGAGTCATCACCCCCCCCCCTCTTCTTTTATTTCATATTTTCCATTGCTGAGAGAGGAAAAAAGGAATGATTTCATAACAACCTCACCTCACCTTTGGTCCGAGTGCTGAGTCATGGAGAAAGAGAAGGGTTGGGCACGGCTGCAGTGATGTGCAGTGACAGTAAAGACCAAAAAACGAATTAATCGGTTATGATCATTGTCTGGTCAGGTCTGTTAGGAACTGGAACAGATCTGAATGTGGACTGGCTTCTTTCTGATTAAAGGGGTAGGTTTGCACCTGAGCTACAAGGCTAGTATAGCTAACAAATAATAGAAGCTTAGATCCCACCAGTTAGCATCATGCCAACTGTCTAAGACCACATCAGTGCGTATATTGACTTATTAAAAGATGTTTTTTTTGTCTCTATATGGCCTCCTGTCCACCCAAAACAGTGTTTAAAGTCGCTGAAAACAGAGCTTTAGGAAGCAGCTCTCCAGAGTGGTGATTTTACTCGGATGGGTAAAACGTTTTTGTGTATTTTTCAGTTTGCATATAGATATTGATTCAGCAAATCCTCAGCATTATAAATGTGTTGCTTTGCATTTACTTTCCTTTTTTCTGATTGTTTTCAGCATGTATAGGTGAGACTGCATGAAAGGATGCATAAAATCAAGCATATTTTCATGCAGTCTCTAACAAATATTGGCAGTAGAATGGTTCGTACTGAAGAGCTCAGTGACTTGTCTTTGCCACAAGTCAGTTCTTGGAAGTTCTACCCTGCTAGAGCTGCCCCAGACAACTGTAAGTGCTATTATTGTGAATTCGTTTAGGTGCAACAACAGCTCAACCACAAAGCCGTGGGAAAAAAAATGCCTACCTTCTGTTGTGTACTGCATACTACTCTGAATCAGCTGCAGTTTGATTTTATGCTATAAAATTAATTTTCACATGAATTGGAGTGTTTCCACTGTATATATTTTGCAGCACCAGCCGGAATTTTATAAAAAGCCATGAAGTTGCAATTAGAAAACTCGGCGAGAGCCGAGTTGAGCCGAAGTGCGGACTATTCAAATGTTTTTGCAAGCTGTAGTTAGTGAACATAGCGCACTGTGAGGAGGCTGGGTTGACCTTATTTTGCAGTATTGAAGTTCAGTTTTACGTTTTGTGGACTTTTGCAGACAATGGTGGTCTGAAATATGAATAAACTGTGTCGAAGGACTGTTTATCTGTTTTAGTATGTGGAAACCCGGCTACTTGCTCGTTGTAATGTGTTAATGCTAGCCAGCTAGCCAACGAGGGCGAGCTACTGTTAAGAACGATATATCTTGTTTGTTTACAACTTTATGGTAAGGAAATGAAGTGGTTAAGACTGACGGCCGGAGCCTGATCTTCAGTGGCTGGAAAGGGGGGGGTTAAAGGAGGGGTGGTCTTGACCCAGTCCGGGGGGGCGTGGGGTCTGACCTGGGTCTGACCGCTATTAAAAAAAAAAATCTTAAAGGAAACACAGAATTGGAAAGGATTCTACTGCTCTGTTTAAAAACAAACAAACAAAAAACACACACAAACACGCTCCTTAATATTCCTGAAAGAGATTGTCATGTTGCCAAAATACCTGTGGCATTAAAATTTGACTATTCTTAATGAAAATTCAATACAGCAGCAATGACAGAAATGGCTTTAAGCATAATCGCTTGTTTCTAAATTATATTATTGAAACCCACAACAACTAGTCACTCAGCAGCCACTCTAAACCAGCGAACTCCAGGGAGAGAAACACAGTGATTAAACATTCTAACAGTGGAGGTCTCTGAGCACGCTGGTTAGATTTTTAAGGCAGTCTGAATTCACCACACCTTAAACACAAACTGCCATGTGTTTCTGGCTTGAAAAGACTTGTTTTTTTTGCTTCGAAATGTTTTCCGTTTGAAGCACGCTGGCGGTCGCGCTGCTGCAGCTGCCGCGGGGCTGGTTGCCGTGTTGTTCACTTACTAGACAGGATTGTGATACTAAATTAACTCTTTACCGCCACTGTTGCATTTTTGGCACAAGTTTGATGTCAGCTTGGCACCAGAGTAATAATATAACCACAGAAAACAAAAGTCCCCTATGCCATTTGCAGTTTTTGTGTATTTTAAATGTATGTGCCTTTGAAATGGCTTGTTTTGGCAACAAGACTTTGACTAAACGAATGTTAGAATTTCTTTTTTACATGTAAATCAAAAATATGTTGTATCACTGCAAAAAATGCGATGTTGTGACGTTTATGTATTATTCATGGACAGCTCCAGCAAGGGCTGTCTGGATGAGGACATGGCTAAACCGCATTGAAGCATTGAGTTATAGTTGGAAACAATGCGGTCAGTCCGAATGAGTTCTCTGGGATATGGAAGTAGCGTAAGCTGCGGTAATGACTCAGAGCGTACTGACATCACAGAGTGGAGAAGATTAACTCTAAGCTCCAGCCGGACTGGCCACTGCCCCTCCTCTTGGAGAGCTTTGGGCTGAAACATAGTCAGATATTTTTGACAGCGATTTAAAATATGACTGTTCTTAATTCCACTCTGGATGTTGTACCCTATAAAATATGATGGCATTAAGTGTTACTCACAGCTGCACAGTTTGATGTTTGGTAATCGTTATTGTGATATTGACCTTTGCAGAAGGCAAATGAGCCTTCTGCCAGTCTGTGTTCTTTACTGTGTGCTTTAATTAGCCTGATTAATATTATTATGCAAAAGCCAATAACTGCCAAGGATAATATCAACAAATCTATTTGCATTTAGTCTCTGTGCTCTTTTACTTTTATGCATTCTACTGCCTCTTTAACTTTTCCATACTTCCAGTCTTAAAACAGCTGTGTTCTCTCAACAAAAGCCGCTCCCAGTAGAGTCACTGACATTGTTATTCTTCAAAGAGACACGCATTCATATAAGCAGCTACCCAAATTCACCTTAATTTCCTTCTCAGATTTCTGAAGGTGATATTACTGATGAGATTAGATGCAATCTAATCCCAGGGTTTGGCAACCCAAATGTGTAGAAGAGCCATTTTGTCCCACGAAAGTCAAACCACCTTTGGAGCCACAACATTTTTTGGCTGTAAATATGCCTCAGTATGTGCTGATGTTCTAGTACAGGCTAAATATAATGAAAACACAGACTTACTTTGCTCTGCTTTAAGCTTTAGCTCAGCTATAGCTGCTTTTCTCGCATCTCCGGCAGGAAACTTTTCTGCAAAAGTAGAACAGTTTCTTGTAAAATGTCTCAACATTTGATGATTTTAAATTGAAGTGTTCATCGTCCAGCTTCTTGTCATTTTCCCAATCCACCTTAAGTGGTGCCTGGGACGCCAGACTTTAACTGCCCATTTAAGGAGAAATGTTAAAATGTGAGCAAGACGCTGGTGAATGAGAAACTGACTTCAGCTTGTTTGAGTCAAATAAGTCAATTTGTCTCCAAATTTTGGATGTTCATCTTAAATCTTTCTCTTTGCCTTTTTGTTAGCTGCTCGCTAGGTGAGATTGTTGTCTGCGTTGCTATGGTGACCAGCAGTCTGCACGCCAACCTTCAGGGTTAAAGGGTGAATTAGGAGTTGTACATTAACTCCACTTAAGACCATTTACTGTTAAACTATGTTGAACGACCAGCAGAGCTTTATTTTACTGCAAAGGAGGATTATTTTATTTTTACCTACAAATCTGATTCTGCTGTGGAGCCACAACAGGGCAGTAAAAGAGCCCCATGCAGCTCTCAGGGTCTAAAGGATGTGTAGCTGTCAAGAAGCCCTCAATGAGAAAAGAGAAAAAGAAATTTCACACTAGAACATTGAAACTGGACATCTGAGATGTGGAGAATGAGTCTAAATGTGTATTTGGGATCATTTAAGGCATAAGAAGCAGAAAATGCAGCCAACTTGTAAGACTGAACTTTTGGAGGTGTGAAAAAATACCCCTGCAGATTTTTATTATTTTTATTTTTTTTAAATAGCTGAAAGCAAGTCTTCTGAAAAGAATGAAAGCTGTAATGGAGGTAGAGAGTCAACATGGTAAATAATATTACATTTTGTTGTTGAGGCTTCTGTTTAAATTTTCTGTTATTTTTTTTTCTTTCTTTCTGATGGTTAAAAATTGATAACTTGTAAATGAAAGGGTGGTCTCTGATTTGCCCTGTACTGGAGGTCAGCATGTTAGACCAAATAATGCAGGCCAGTCTTTAACCATCTCACACTATCAGTATACCAGTGGTAATATATAGCGAGGCCTATCACACTAGCACTTTGTCCGTATTGTGCCACCCTAATATTTACCAATTGTTAATCACATATGTGTAAGTAGTAACTGTGCTGCCTGGTCATGTTAAAATCAAAATACACAAGATATGTTTGAGTCTGTAAACTGAAAATAAGACCCTTAATGACCCTAATTAGTCCCCTAGATGGAGCACATTGAGCAGCTGTCCACTGCTGAGCAAATGTCCCTGATGCACTCTCAGCAAATCAGCTGTAGAGCTGCTGCTGCACTTTTTCACGTCGTCAGAGTTATATTTGACTTTGCCCTTTAACTAACTTTTTTTGTTTTGTGTTCTCATTATTTTTTACTTCACAGACTGCAGAAAATATTTAAAGCTCCACTGAAGGGCTGCAGAGTTTGCGACTGTGTGCGTTAGTGTCCAAGTTCAAGGGCTCCATCTGTCCTAAATCTAATTTTAGAGTGTGATAAATAGGGGTGATAACATACCGGATGTTCCTATTCAGCTACATCATTTTTTTGGGATATTAGAATTGATTGTGATAATATTCAGTAAAGTGTGTACTGTGCAAAAGTCAGACCATTCATTTTTTTTTTTTTATATATTCCAGTCAAAGTGGCCAATAAGTACAAGTTATACATGTTTCAGCATCTGAGGACAAAGCAGAAAACATATGTTTAATAGAACATTACATTCACTTTCACAACGAAATACAGTCAGGTTCATAAATATTTGGTCGCCGACAAATATATATTGTTATTTTAGATTAGTACTCCAGTATGTTGTGGTAATTTTTCAGTATATGGTGTGTCTGCACTTCGAGACTTGGGCCCAATCCCATTTCTTATTTTTACCCCTACCCCTTGTTTTCGAGTTACAAGGGGTAGTGGTTGAAATCTTCCCTATGAAATGGGACCCTCAAATAAAAAGAGCATTACTTCATTAACAGCTATTAGAGCTGCTCTGTAGGCGACCCTGCCAGTCCGCAGTGATAGCAGAGGAGGGTAAATTTCAGCTCCTCACTGCTGGGCTTTAGTTACATTTAGGGAATCATATGCCTTCAAAGAGGGGGGCAATTATTTATTATCGCCCACCCCTAATTCTTGTGAAAAAGTCAGCTATTCACCAGCTTCTTGTTTGAATTTTCCCGTTCCACCTTAAATGGAGCAACAGTTACATTCTGGCGCCTCAGGCATCAGAACTGCTGCACCGTTTAAGGCAGAACGGGAAAATTTGAACAAGAACGGGTTTAGCTAGCTAACAAGACACACTACTAGCTGTTTTTATGCTTGTTGTGAAGAAAAGGACCATAATACATTAAAATGCCATTAAGCTTGGATAATACAGCAGTCACCACATTTTTCTCATGACGAAAATTCTCACGTTTCTTTGGTCGCTTGCGCAGCCATCTTGCCGTTTTTTGTGTTTGTCTCATAACATTCAGTTTGAAGTGCGCCTCTGCCTGTGCGCCCTACCCTTCTATCTCAACAAAAATCGGGACACCCCACCCCTACACATGAACATGCAAAACGGAGGGGTAAGGGCTAAGCGGTAGGGGCGATCAGTGAAATGGGATTGGGCCTTAGATGTCGGTTGCCTTTTTTTAATTTATTTTGTTTAAAGTAAGTGGAAATTAAATGAATGACTAGCCAAATTTCTCAATTATTATATAGAAAAAAAGTCCCAAAAATGTTTGGTTTTTGTTTTTATTCTATATTCTGCTGTGTAAATATTGTCTTTCATCTTTTATATTCACTGTGTTTTTAAAAACAATTCTGAATCTGATTAGTTGGATTGTGATAGTTTGGTATTTCATGATGCTGTGAATCATTTACTAAGGAATCATATCAAATAGAATCATTCAGAGATTTATTTATTAAGCACAATCGCAATTAATTTGTTTGGATAATCTGTCTGGTCACCTAAAAAAAACAGAAGAAAAATAGATCTTGTGCACATTGCCTTATTGTCCAATAAAGGAATCCAGTCATTGTTACTGGTTTTCCATTTGTTCCGTGGATCAATTCACCCAAAGGTTTTTCCAAATCAGCCTGTGCTCCCGGCTCCATCGGCCCACTCGTCCAGTTCTTTCTCTGATCAGTGTTAAAAAAATGATGAGCAAAACTGACCAAAATCTCTTTTTCTGCGTCTCTCAGTTTCCCAGGCATGGCGATGGTTTCTGTACGCGGCCTCTATTTTGTGGTCACTCTGTTCTTGGGCAGCTTCTTCGGCAGTATTTTTATGCTGGGTCCAGTGCTGCCTTTGATGCTGCTGTCCCCCGCTTGGTACCGCTGGCTTACTGACCGCATCGTGGCAACCTGGCTGACCCTGCCTGTGGTATGTTCTCATCTTCATCGCTCATTAGATCAGCACTGTAGTGCACCAATAATCTACTGCAGCTTTTTCTTGGCTTTTTTAGGCACAAAAATATAGTGGTATGCCAAAGTTTTGGTGCCCCTGGTCAGATTAAAAGTAAATCTGAGTGAACACATCTTCCACAGACAACACACTTTAATACACAGTTACTGTTTATTTGCTTTATTTAACGTATTCTAGGACACATTTAAATTACATTATATTTAAATTACCTTGAAATTAAACAATTGGTAGGGCACATTTTATTTTGAATGTTTATTTTTTTCCCAGGAAATAAATAAAAATCATGTTCCCTTCATCGTTTTGACCAGGGATGGTCAAGCTTTTGCATACAACTGTACGAAAGTATAAAAGCATACAATGATGCTTGTTTTTTTTTTTTTAAGTTTCATAAATATTTTCCAATTCAGTGTCCATCAGTTAGCCAAGTATGTGTTTATTGACCTCTTGTTTTAAACCAAAGCAATTTGCACACACAACTTCAACAGGCGTTTAGGAAAAAACCCTTTTTGTGTTAATAAACATGTTACTATATATTATCTTATAGGAAAATAACAAATTGTATTTCTACAAAGTTGGTGTTGCTTCCAAATATTTGGCCTGTAGCATATATAGTGTAATATAAGGAAAGAATAAACGTGACAACGTCATGTGACACTGTACACTCGTGCTGAAACCTGAATGTATAACATGTTTAACATGTAAAAAGAGGAGCTTCTGTTTAGCCAAAATACTGTTGCATAGAGAAACCCGTATATCCGCTTGTGAACTGGATATCATCCAGCATGACTTTCAGATCGTTTCCTGTTTAAACAGAAAAGACTATATTTTTAGAAACCAGCAAAACCGCTGACTCCCATAGAATTCAGTTCGTTACACATTCTGATTACAACCCAAGTTGACCAAACAAGAGCATATTTGCATAAAGACCTTCCTGTAAAGCCAGACTAATAGTCTGGGGGGCAGATCTACTTATGTTTTGCACAAAACTGTTTTTTGGCAGTAAAAAGTGACTGACACTTTACTGTTATAGATGCAACGGCCCATAAACGTAACTAATAACATCAATTAATATGATTTTGCACTTTTGCCTCATTGTGTGTGCTTTTATGGGAATTTATTTCTCAAAGCTCAAAATACTGTTGTTAAATATTATTATGATGAAGCACCTACTCTGATTTACTAAAGCTGATAAATACTGTAAATACTGATTTGATGATGCGTGCTATTGAACACCTGAGAAAAGCTTGTTTTATTTTGGCACAAACATGACTGACAGTGTTGCTCAGAGACATCCTTCCAACAAAATGAAGGCCAGTTTTTAACAGAAATCCTTTCAATAATATGTCAAATATTGGCTTATATTGGATCTCTTTGAATTGTTTTGATGAAATAATGACTTATGTTCTCAGTATTTTGATCATGTATGTTGAAATTTATTTATTTTCTCAATATTTTGATTGTGTATGTTGAATTAATGTATTATTTTCTCAAAGTATTTACTTATTATCTCAGAATATTTATACTTTTTCACATAGGACTAGAATTTTTTTTTTCCCCTTTGGAAATCCAAAGAAAGCTTCCAAACAAAAAGGATTGGAGCGAAACGGGTTTACATTGTGCTGCTTATATGTTAATTACGAGGTTGCAACTGTGTTTATTTGCATGAAAGTTCTAGACTGTCACTATTTAGCACCTCTTTCAGTAAATCTGCTCCTTAGTGCCCAGCACTACGTACACTGCCCTTCAAAAGCTTGACAACTTGCCTTCTTTTGAAATTTTCCAAGTAGTGTTTGGTCTTCACTATTACTTTTTAATTGGGAAGAAATAATTACCAGTATCTGTTTGCTGAATCCTTGACTTGTACAGTTTTTGCAAAGTAAAATGGCAAAATCTAAACAGCAATATCTATTTAGTGTGTCAGGTGGTTGCAATTTGGTTTTAAAACTGGTGGTTTTTATGGTTTGTGTGGTGTGGTTGGTATAGTGTAGTGGGTAACACCTCTGTTCAATCCCCCACTTGGACAAACCGCCTGCACTATACCAAAAAGTGTCCTTGGGCAAGACTCCTAACACTACCTTCACCTACCTGTGTAAAATGATCAAATTGTAAGTCGCTCTGGATAAGAGCGTCTGCCAGATGCAGATCCAGGTGCACCCAAAATTTTTGATGTGACTGAGTGATGTTTGTGTATTCCTTCTCTCTCCAGGCTTTGTTGGAGGTGGTGTTTGGAGTGAAGGTGGTTATAACAGGCGATGGCTTTGTGCCGGGGGAGCGCAGTGTGATTATAATGAACCATCGCACTCGGCTGGACTGGATGTTTCTGTGGTGCTGTCTGCTGAGGTACAGCTACCTCCGCCTGGAGAAGATCTGCCTGAAAGTTGCCCTCAAAGCGGTGCCTGGTTTTGGTGGGTGAGCTCCTTCCTCCCAACACATAATATGCATAAACACACCACACACACTCTTATCCTTCCGTTTTATCATGTTACCTGTTTTGCATTGCGTTGTAAATCTTACTGACACACATTTTAGATGATAGACATTTTGCTGAAAAATCAAAACTCTCCCAGTACCCCAAAAATTTGAAAATGGACGAAAGTGTGGACAAAATTCAGGCTTCAGGATGCTTTTATTGCTTGATGTGGGTGGTATGTAATGATGTAGGCGGGCAGTTAGCACAATGCTAATTGGTTGAGTATTAGCTTCCTTTACTTATTTACCATTTGGCAAAATTCACGGTTTTGAATGATAAACATGCCATTCGTATGATTGTTGGTCAAACCTTGTGTAGATTTTGAGTTTTTAGTTTTGAGAGGGTCAGGGGTGTCTGCTGCCAGCTGGTCATTCTGAGAGTTCAATCCTTCTCTCAGAGAATGGCCTCTAAAATTTGTATTCGCCTTGTTGTCCGACTGAATGAATTAAATATTTCTACAGCAGTTACCCCTGTGTATTAGTCTCAGAGTGCACCAGAAAGCATGAAAATTTGGGTGCTAAATTTGTCTCCTAGGAATGATGCTGCCTGATTCCTCTAGAGGAGAATAAGTCTCTGAACTTGTCACCTTCTTCACTGCTCATGGGTTTTCGTGGCTGACCCACACTAGCCTTATAGCTTCAGTGCCAAAAACACCAAACATGTCTTGGGTGGTTGAGTGTGTTTGGGGTAAGAGGAAGATTGTTCTTGTGATCCTGGTCATTACAGTGATGTTTCCTCGTGTTTTGTGCATCTTATTTAGGATGGGCGATGCAGGTGGCCTCATTTATCTTCATCCAGAGGAGATGGGAGGAGGATCGTAGCCACATGGAAAATATGCTGGAGTACTTCTGCGATATCAGGGAACCTTTGCAGCTGCTTCTCTTCCCCGAGGGCACTGACCTCACCGGTGAGGCGCACACAACTCGCGCACATATGCTCATGTGTATATATACATGCACACAGTATAAGGGATGGGCATTAGAAGCAGTGCATGTGAATGAAGGCCTCCTTAGTTGACCTACTTGGATTTCTACTACTTTTAGGAATAACGTCATTGGCTGTGTTTACATGCAAAGATTTTTGCCAATCCGATTCCAAAAACAGATTTAGACTAAGGTGTTTATATTCTCACTCTACTCAACAATCTAATGAAGATCTCCGTTTACATGCACACTACAAGTAATCTGATCCAAAATGATGCTCGTACGTAGAGAACCGCTTAGTGTAAACGTTACCGTGACAGCGAGCATCACGTGAGGTCCCAGTCAGAGAGAGACGAGTTTTCAGGGGCACGCTTGTGTTTTTAATTACTTATGGTGTTTTTAATTACTACTTATGGCAGAAAAACGTTCTTCACATGTCCTTATTAAAGAAGGCCGAGAGGAAGACATCGTGTTCTGAGACACATAAGCTGGACGTCCGTCCCACCGCCGTCTTTTAAAGATCAGAGCATAAACTTCGTCTCCTCTGCAGACCAGTTTCTGCTCCGCCATGTTGAACATTATAAACTTTCACTATGACGTGACGCACATGATCAGAACATACTTAAACTTTCAGATTATTATTCTCTACATGATTATTATTGTTCTATTTAACAGATTATTTACAGGATTACCCATCTCGTTCAATCGGATAGAAATTGCACTCCGATTGAAGTGTATGCATGGATGTATTCTGTTCCAATTGAGCTATTAGTCAGATTATTAATGGATTATTAGGCTGCATGTAAATGTGGCTGTTGTGCCCAGTTGATATCGTATAAAATATAGACTTGTAACTTCTTTAGAAACAGAGGCTTTGAAAAGTGGGCATGGTCTTAATATTTACCCTACATTGAGAGAAAAAGTGATTCTTCTTTGCTTTACGGTGTGTCAAAGCAAAATATAGAGATGTCTGTTTGCCATTTTATGTTTTGACAAAAAACCCAGAAAAAAATTATGCAGGTGAGCAAATCTCAATTAAAATGTACTATTTTTCAGTATTTATTGAATAGTAACTGTAGTTGCTAGTAAGCTGATTAGTATTTAAACAGTCCATGGTCAAAATGACTTTTGACTATTTGACTGGTATTTGGATAGTTAAGCCATTTTTACTGCATCCAACAAAGCCAGCATCTGCACAATTAATGTTTTTTAAATATATATAATTTTATAATTTGTTTTTATAGCAAATAAATAGAAAGAAGTGGTATTTCAGAAGGAGAGATTTTATTTATGTAAGCTATATGGAACTACAGATTTCTGAGACAGTGCCAGTGCTTTGCTCCTAGAGCAAATGTTTATCACCCAGTTTATGCTGGGGTGCCATGACCTGCTGCTGCAATCAACATTCAGTGCAGTTTCAAACCAAACAGTGGAATAAAACCACACAACAAAATCTAGGCAATGACTGTATTAAAGACTGTTTAAAAATAACCTGAAGACAAACAATACTCAACATCAGCTCCACAGTACTTGACTTCTGTGCATGTTTCAACTTTCTCAGTAGTCCAATTTTTATACACGTTGCTATACTGTATACAGTACGTTTGGAGTTCTCTTGATTAGTCATCCTGCAACCTCAAAAAGGCTTATAGAACTCCAAACTAATGGTCTGCCTGCCGCAGACAGTTTCAGTTGACCTCCCAGATCTTACCTGAAACTGTTAGTGGGTTTCTGGCTTTGTAAACTATGTGACTATTGATGTGTTGACTGGTCTTATACCTATCCCTGCTATCTAGCCCATCTGTTGCTGCACAATTAATTAGCCACCCTCTACCCCATTCATGAATGGAGAGGGACCACCGAAGGACCTCACTCGTCACAGTCACTGCAAAATCTGACAACAAAGCCGCAGAAACTGACTAAAGGCTACGGATGGCTAATACAAACTGCGCATCAACAGATGGGCTGCAGTCTCTTTCTGTAAACCAGCAAGGTGAAGCTGCAAGAGAGGAGTATACCTCTCTTCATGGAGGTCTGTCCAATCCCCTTATTAGAGCTGGCTTTAGAGGAGATTTTGATACCTGTTTAACAGTGACGTCTTCATTTTAGTGGGCTTAGCTTCTCTCTCACTCTCTCCTGCTCCCACTAGTTTGGAGGAAGGGGATTTGATGCTTAATCTTGTCTGTAGGAGCCCAGGGGATCACAAAGGCCTGATCTAATTACTGATCAAGAGTGGGTCTAGGTGCACACACACAGAAGGGCACACGTGTGCGCACCAGCGCGTGAACATCGTGACCTCTATCAGACAGAACAAGAAAGACACTCAGCAGCTCTTTATAGGGCAGGGTATTGATATACACTCAGCCTCGACTTCCTTTGACGACACCTGGCAGATTAAATCGCTGGTGCTACCAGGCTGAAGTGCTAAGGGTTAATGGACGAATAATAGGATTATTGCAATAATTACAATAATTACAATTGTGTGATTTTTGCTTGTTACACATTTGTGGAGTCCAGAAAATACAGAAAGATGAACTGATATTCAAAATCTGTATTCATTTACTTATTTATTTTGGTTATCCAAATACAAACCTCAATTCCAAAGCACTTTGAGACAGAAAGCAGTGATTTGTAAATCCACTTTGACACTTTCTTTAAACAGAAAGTACAAAGTTTTAATGATGGTTCGAGTCTCGCCACTTTGCCGAAAAACATGTCTGCAAATAATTCAGCAGTTTAAGAACAATGTTCTTCAGTGAGAGACAGCAGAGATTTTAAGGATTTTAAGTATGCATAATATCATAAGTGGAATTTAGAGGGCACCCTCTGTGTGTAAAAGGCAAGGGCCCAGCTGAAAGTCTGTGACCTTTAGTCACTCAGACAGCGCTTCATTACTAAAACGGCATGCTTCTGTGATAGATATCACCACATGGGTTAAGGAGTGCTTTGACAAACTCATT
This sequence comes from Colossoma macropomum, assembly GCF_904425465.1. Classification (NCBI taxonomy): domain Eukaryota; kingdom Metazoa; phylum Chordata; class Actinopteri; order Characiformes; family Serrasalmidae; genus Colossoma; species Colossoma macropomum. Next base: position 45,518,057 of record NW_023494791.1, read on the forward strand.
GTTTATTGCTGAAAATGTAAGGGAAGACTATGCTTTGCACAGCAGAAGTTCTTTGGGCTCAAGCTCGTCTAAAATGAGAATGCACAGTGGAAACGTGTTGTGGTCTGACGAGTCAACCTTTCAGATTGTCTAAGGAAATAATGGATATTGTTCCCTGGGCCAATAAAGGAAAGGGCAGTCCAGATTGTTACCAGCATAAAGTGCAAAAGCCCGAGTCTGTCATGGTATGGGGACGTATGTGGCACCCGTGGCATCTGGGAAGACACCATAAACGCTTAAAGAGAGATGCACTTTTTGAAGCAACATAAGCTGCCTTATAGAAAACATGTTGTTCAGGGAAATCCATGCTCATTTTAACATGACAACAGCAAGCTGCATTCGGTGTTCCATTGAAAATGTGTGGTGGGTCTGTACAGCTGCACAGCTGAAGACTTGTAAAGCCAAAGGCTGGATGTTTTGCAAAGTGTTGTTAAAAGGATGAAGGTAAACACGCTGTTTTTGGAACATGTTAGGGGGGCGTCAGTTCTGAAATGAGCATATTTTTACAAAGAAAACAAAGTTCTACAGGTAAAACGAAATCAGTTTTTGTACTGTTTTCAATTTAATGCAGCTCAAACAGATTTCATTGGTTACTGTTTTCTGTTTTTTAGTATTATTTTACATGCTGTCCTAACTTTTTTGTACTAATCTATGAAATCTGTCATCTGTAGATAACACTCGTGCCAGAAGTGATGAGTTTGCGGAAAAGAATGGTCTCCCAAAGTATGAGTACGTGCTTCATCCACGGACGACTGGCTTCACCTTCATCGTGGACACACTTCGGAAAGGTCAGAGGCTTCACATGGGCTCATTTAAACATTGTACTTCACTGTGTTTCTAAGTAGGGATGTGTTCTAACTTTGATACTTGAGTATTAGTAAGATGCAACGAGTGGATTTTCAGTTAACCGTGGGTATATTGTAGTTTATATTCATAATTCACAAACAGGGTGAACTGGTCTGGACCCGTCAGCAGGTCCAAACTTTTATTATTTAATTATATGCCTTAGCCAGTTTGCATTGTAGTCTATGTAGTTACTGGATAATAAACCTTAATATGTAATAATGCTGAGATTGTATGAAGTTAAGTAACCATAAATACTTGGTTATGTGGTTCCTGACACTGTGTGACATCTATAAAAATCTAGACTCGGGCTTCAAGATGGCTACAACTACTGTTTTCTTTGGTGTTGTGTAAATTTAATTTCTCAGCAGATTAAAAAATTGTCAAGTATTTTTTAATAGGTTCATACTATTAATTTATTTTTTTGGTTTTTAAGCTTCTGGAGACAAAAGAACTATTGTATTAGTAAAAGAAGGCAAAACCATCTGCAGTGACCTGCAGTGATGATGCTCCCTCCCTTGCCGTAGCTGCTCTGTTCCTGCTGGGTTACTCTGTCTCAGAGGGCACCTCTAATTAAGGAAATGTGCTGCACCTGATCCCTTCAGCCCTGGGAATAAACCCATCCATGTCGGGCTCCTTCTGTGTTCATACAGCTGACAGTCAGAATGGAACTTCACCAATGCAAAACAGTGTTTTACTGAACACCCTGTTCCCGAACTTGATGCAATAGCGTGATGTTGCGCGTAATTATTTTTGTTAGTGATGCACAGAAAGGAAATTTGAGGCCATATGCTGACTAATAATTAATAACTTTACTGTGTCTGATAACAATTTCAATATGTGTTAATTTGTTTTGCATTTTAACAGGTTTTCACTGTAATCCATATTATTATGCACCGTGCAGGTTATAGATGAATCATTGATTAGTTGTACATGGACGGACCAATCAGAAGCATCCAAACACCCACTTAATGTGCACGTCACCACACAGCCCCAACTAACTGTCAATTTCTCACACTGTTCTGCATTCAAAAAGCCTAAATAAATGGATAAGCTGGCCTTCTTCAGCAAAAATATCAGTCTGAGGCTGCTTGCCTAAAACATCTTAAGTATTTTTCTTTGAAGTGCTGAATTTATGATCATGTATCTTTTTCATTTTTCAAATAAACATCTGTCTGAAGAGATTTCACACAGCTCTTAAGCTCATAATGCCAGATATTTTATGCAAATGACTACAAAATCATTGCAATTTAAATAGCAGTTACAACAGTAGTCAGAAAAATAGCTATTAGATCATTTTGCCAAATCATTCAGCCCTACCGAACAGAGACGCTTCCATTTTAATCAGTGTTTCAGCCCCCATCGGCTGTGCTGGACAGACATCTTCTGTCTATTAAAACGCAAGCCTGTTTTTTCACTTGAAGCCTAAACTCCATAGATATCAAATCGCATGCTTCCTCTTTCTATACCGTTCTAAATTGTATTACTATGAACTATATTAACTGTTATACTGTAGTAGTTTACTGCACTGTACTTACAGTGAGACTTTTTCTGATACAACCATAAAACGTATTCATCGCAATAGACTGATCTGCGTTTTTGTGCAGTCAAGTTTTAGACTTGGTGTAAAACTGTTTAATCAGAGAATAGATGTAGAAAGTTGATATTCCGGCCTGAATGGTTAAGGGACAGAGCGGAGTCGGAGGCTACAGTACTTGGATAAGTATCGCTGTATGTTTTTGTGATGATTTATTAAACTTTTCGTGCTTTCATGGTATACCGACCTGATTTGCTGGATGTCCAATAATTAAATTCTAATTATTATGAAGTATTAATTAAATATTGACTAAAATTAAATCGGTTGCCAGTACTCAACTGTGGTGCTGTATTGTGGTCAATTAAAATGAACACTTCTTGTGAAATTTTAAATAATTAATAAATGTACTCTTAACTCTTAGTTAAGCAATTATATGATGCTTATTGAAGTAAATCAGTATTAATTTATGTTTTCAGCATATCAGTATATAAGGAAGAGGTAACACACAAGGTGTTGTGAGGCCATTGCGAAACAGGATTATGCTAGAAACCAAATCCCCCAAATGTTGTGTAATGTTAATACACTAATGCTAAGCGATACAAAATGACATTTAATATTAATATATTAGAATTAGAAACTGCTACAAATTGCAGTACCTTAGTTTTGCAACAGGCTTTTAATAGCACAGCCACCCACACCAACTCATACTGTATGTACATTTGTATGCAAAAGTTCAGATCATGTTTTGTGGATTTTTCTTAGTGGCAATAAGCACATCCTCTGAGAACGCTCCTAATTATTCCATGATTCTGCTAATTTTGGTGCACAATTTCTATTTAATTGTTGAGTTCAACAAACTGGAAAAAAATGCAGTAAATAAATAGTAAATGGTACAGATAGCATTTGATTCCTGTCCTCTCAACTGTGGATTTGTTATAACGTACTACATTTTACACTGCAATATGATGATCGAATAGCTTTAAACAGCCAAGTTAATTTAAGTGGAACCTCTTATTGGTCGTAACCCCAACCAGACCCTACAAGTGAGTCCTGCACAGCCATTAGAAACAGTTTGGTCCATTCCTCCTGTTAAAATGTTTCATTTTATTTACATTTTGCTTTGGAACCTGTTTATTTTTATTTTGCTTTTGAAGGACCTGCTTCAGATCACACTATAGCTTCTCAGTGGGATTGAGGTCAAGACTCTGAATTGGCTGACATTTTTAGATTCTAGATCACAGACGGATGTCCTAACTTGATACAGCTTGGAATTGGCTCAGTGATTTCAAGCTGTCCAGACACAAAGGAGCTGTGCACCATGATGCTCCATGCCATGCTTCTCAATTCACCAGGAAGTTCTAATGCATCTCATCTCTCTGTTCCAGTAGTGTTGTGGAATGTATAGATAGTCCTAAAAAGCTACAGAGAATGTGAAGGTACAGGAAGATAAACTGTCTTTTGTTCGTTAAATTTTATTATCTTTATTTATTATTATGACCAAAAGAGCTGGATTAGTTTTAACAGGTGAGGTTTTATAATGTGTGGGATTTTATAACATGCCCAGGCTGATTGGTTTAGGATAAAGTATCTGTAATTTCCCCAACTTCCCACAGAGGGCCTGGATTAAAAGATCATAGCCCAGAGGTCTGTGATCATTATACCCCTGGACCCACTTAGTAGCAAAACACACTGCACAGTTGTGTCTATTAACAGGGTTTGTTATTCCATTAGTATGAAGTGGGTTGGAACTTGACTACTGTTACTGAGGGAGCTCTGCATTCAGCCAATTACAGAAGACCATTCACTCCAACATCATCACTGTTTATACTGGATTAAAACTTATTGCTGTCAGACTGTAAAGCTACCATCACTGCGGATTCATACTGGATTAAAATCACTCTAAAATTACTGCTGTCAGACTAAGAGAATTAAACACTGCAGATTCATACTGGGTTTAAATCAGGCCTCAGTTATTACTTTCAGACTGTAAAAGCTACACAAACTACAGATTCATACAGGATTAAAATCGACCTGCCATTACTGCTGTCAGACTGTAAAACTACACACACTGCAGATTCATACTGGATTAAAATCGCTCCACAATTATTACTGTCAGACTGTAAAACTACACACACTGCAGATTCATACTGGATTAAAATCGCTCCACAATTATTACTGTCAGACTGTAAAACTACACACACTGCAGATTCATACTGGATTAAAATCGCTCCACAATTATTACTGTCAGACTGTAAAAACTACACACACTGCAGATTCATACTGGATTAATATCACTCACAATTATTACTGTCAGACTGTAAAACTACACACACTACAGATTCATACTGGATTAAAATCACAGAAACAACCCAGTAGGGCTGTAGTGAACATCAGGTCATGTTTTAGAAGCCACACAAATCTAGATTATTCTCAGAGGTTTACGTTGTAGCTAATGGAGCACGGTGGCATTTCAGATTCCACACACATGCTGTCACAGTGTAATGAGGTAAAGCTGGCGTCCCACCAAGAGTCTAAAGCAGACGGCTCTGTATTACACTAATGCGCCACTAAACAGGTGTATGAGCCTCTCTGATGTCCCACACATTAGAATATGTTCCAAGAGCTGATGCCATGCCGCCATGCGCATGCGCACCCTCTATCCAGTCTTTCTATTTTTGGCCGCTATGCACCAGGGTAAGTGTGCGTGGGGGCCCAGGCATGTGTCATCCATTAAACTCATTTGTCATGCTCTGACTCTATTGTATGCCTGGCAGCTCTCTCTTATGTAAGCAGTGTGATGATGGTGTCGGTGTGCTAGCGGAGATTATGTGCTATATTTAAAGACATGCTCTGAGGTGCTCTGCCAGAAATACACAGTAATGTGCACTGGTCTTTTTTTGGAAGACTGCATCTAAAATTGCTTGAATACTCACTCATTTTTACCCATTACTCATTGAGTCCTCATTGTCGTGCCTTTGCTACAAGATACTGAAGTGCGGGTTTGTTCTGGTAACATTGCCTACTAGGACGCACTTGACTCATCCTCTGGCCTTTGTATCAGCAAATTGTAACGTTTACAATACCTGTCAAAAGTTTGGGGACAGCTAGGGCTAAATGTAGGTAGGAACAAAATCATTAGAGATGAGAGTGAAATTTCTAAACTAATCCAACACTTTAAGGCAGAGCTCAAAGTAGGGCTCGATGGGCCAGTCCTCAACGTAGTCTGATGGACAGCAAGGCTGTAAAAGACACTCAGACAGTAGCGTGAAAAATACATGTACTCACCACTGAGAAATGGTTTGTCCACAGTGGCTGTGTTTACATGCAAAGATTTTTGCCAATCCGATTGAATACATTCCGATTACAGATTTAGACTGAGGTGTTTATATGCTCACTCTATTCAACAGTCTGATCGAAAATCTTTGAAATACACACTACAAGTGGTCTGATCCAAAATGACGCACATGCTTGGAGTACCACTTAGAGTAAACGTTACCATGACAGCGAACGTCACGTGAGGTCCAGTCTGAGTGAGATGAGTTTTCATTCGGCGCGTTTGGGTTTTTTTTTTTAATTGCTTTAAAAACATCAGACTCAGAAAAAGTACTTCGCGTGTGCTCTTTAAAGAAGGCCGAGAGGAAGACGTCGTGTTCTGAGACTCATGAGCTGGACGTCCGTCCCACCGCCGTCTTTTAAAGCTCAGAGCATAAACTTCGTCTCCTCTGCAGACCAGTTTCTGCTCCTGCCATGTTGAACATTATAAACTTTCACTATGACGCGACGCACATGATCAGAACGGACTTAAACTTTCAGATTGGGAATGTAATCAGATACGGGCGTTTACATGAATATTATTCTTCTATTTAACAGATTATTTACAGGATTACCCACCTCGTTCCATCAGATAGAAATTGTATTCCGAATGGCCTCAATCGGACTAGTGTTCATGTGGATTTTTCTATTCCGATTGAGCTAAGTGGTCAGCGTAGTGTTTTCCTTTAGCAGCTATAGCCAGTCAGCAGCCTATCCATGTTGTCCGTCCACACACACACACACCTATACAAACACATACACAGACAGACACACACACACTAACAACAGGCCATGTAGGAGGAGAACAGAGTGAAGCACCACCACACTTTTATTCCCTGCCAAGGCCAAAGAATCTGGGGTTGAAATAATAATAATAATAATAATAAATCACAATTTTTTTTATTTTGGTAAACATTGAAAATGGGTCTAACAGACCCCAACACCACACCAGGGTTAATGACCTAATCATTAGACACAGCAAGCTTACATTGCCAGTGTTAATTCCATTCACTACTGCTGTTGGTTAAGGCTACTATAGCCGACTAGACTAACTTAGCGACTCTAACTAATGCTAAAGATTTAGTCTCGAGGCTCTCAGGATTTTTTTTTATTTTAAATGTTAAATAATTTTTTGTAAAGTTGTGTCGTTAATTATAGCAGTAGTTAATTATTCAACAGTAGGTACAAAGTATCTGCATGTACTTGTGGATCACCGAAATAACTCCACCTCTGCTTTCCCCTGTCTGTTCCACAGGTAACAACCTGGACGCGGTCCACGACGTCACCGTGGCGTACCCGCAGAACATCCCTCAGACTGAGCGCCACCTAGTGCTGGGCCTCTTCCCGCGCGAGATCCACTTCCACGTGCGGCGCTACCCGCTGTCCACCCTGCCCGAGCAATCCGATCTCCTGCAGGCCTGGTGCCAGGATCGCTGGGCAGAGAAGGAGCGACGGCTGCGGGAGTTTTACGGGGCGTCGCCACGGCTGTTCGATGACCCCGAGGCCCGGGTGCCGCCCTGCAAGAGCGAGCTGAGGGTGACACTGGTCAAAGCTGCGTCCCTCTGCTACTGGACCCTGTTCATAACCTTGTCCTTCGTCGGCCTCTGGTTGTGGGCACCTCTGCGAATGTACTTTCTGCTGGTGGTGGCATTCTTCCTGGTTCAGCAGAAGGTCATGGGCGGGGTTGAGATGATGGAGCTGGCGTGCCATCGCCACTGGAACGGAAAGCCCCCGAGAAGTAGAGAGAAGGACGGACCTCAGGTGAAGAAGGAGTGAGAAGACTGACTGGATCAGGGCGAATATAAGGACTGCAGGCAGGTGGAGCCCCCTGCTGGAACGGAGCACATCCCGCACAATGAACTCTCAGCATCGCTGCCTTTTCCAGCTGGATCCCTCACTCTGTCGCTTTCAGTGAAGGGAGAAGGAAAGAAAGGAGCATGCTTGCTTCACAGATGCCTCAATGCTACAGTGATGGATGGAAGCAGAAAGAAATAAGGATCGATTTTTTTTTCTTCTATGCTGGAAGCTCAAATATACTGTTTTACAAAAGTCACTGTGCGAGTCATGTGTGAGAGGGAGGAAGGTTGTATGTGTGCGTGTTTTTACCCGGACTCATCTTTTCATTCCCCTGAATATCCTTCTGTCTGTTCCATCCTTACTGAGTCTCTTGGTTGTTTTTTTTATTTGTAGGGCTGGCCCCAATCATTTGAATACTTGAGGATTCTTTCCTTATGTTGGTAGTTGTTTCATTATCTAGTATTCAGAAACTTCATTTTTTAGTAGTCCTTTAGACCCCAGCAGACCTTCTCCTGGAGTCCCAACAGTAAAGAGTCAAGGCCTATTCACACCAAGTACGTTTTTTTCTGACAAAAACATAAGTTTTTATGGGAAATCTGGAGAAAGATGGAAGAGGAAGGAAAAATGGATTCCTCAAATAGTAGCAGCGATGAATTTGGCATTGTTTTTATGAATGCTATAACCAGTCATTGTGTTGTACTCACCGCCATTTGCAGCCTTTCACCTCAGGTCCTACATGTAGTTTCTTTAGCATTTGCATTTTTATAGTCAGCTCTGAGCAAGATGAGCTGTTCTGTGGTTTGTATGGTGTACTGAGTAACACCTCTGCCTTCTACGCTGTAGACTGGGGTTCAATCCCCTGTCTGAGTAAATACACTGCACTATACCTATAAGAGTCCTTGGGCAAGACTCCCAACACTACCTTTGCCTACCTGTGTAAAAATGGTGAAAAATTGTAAGCTGCTCTGGATAAGAGCGTCTGCCAAATGCCATAAATGTAAATGTTCTGCTGCCATTTGTTTAGACTGCAACCATGACAACAGGGCTCTGATTGGTTGCAGTAAATCGATGGTTGCAGTAATCGAGGATTAAAATTTTGTCTGCGACGTCGCAGTCAGTCAGTTTTGGACTCGGTGTGAAAGACGGCGTTAATATATGTGCGTTCATTCTTAAATCTTTTTCATTTATGGTTTTTATTTTTGTCTATAAAATTGGTGTGATTAGGCCTGTAGAGATGTATTTATCACTGTCTTAAACAAAGCATTTTATCATTAAACCTGGAAAAATGGTCAATACTGAATGATGGTAATGATATTAGACTGTAAAACCTGATGTCATACACATAATGTTAGCTAAAGGCTGAACACAGTCTGCCCCGTCCCCCCCTTATGATTTCAGAGTGTCACCCTTGGCCTTCAACCAACTGAAGCAAGATAAGTTAATAAAAGATATTATAAAGGCAAACAGTGTTTAAACAAAGAGAAATTCATGTTATTCATGCCATTTACCTGAACATTCAGGCAAAGCCAAGGTCACTTGTTTAGCCGGAGCCAAGAAACAGGCTCTGCAGGCTGGCCAGCTAGCCTGTTTAGCTGATTCGTAGGTTGTGAGTGGCGTTAAGTGGCGAATTTAGTAGAGAACATTGAAATAATTTGCAACCTCAATCCTGAACAAGATTAATGTTCATCTAAGCTATTTCACTTGTGATTGAATCGAACTTGGATCACTAATTTAGTTCGGCTATCCAGGTAAATTGACTGTTTATCATCACAGCAACTACTGTATCATCACTGCGATCTGTAAGCAAAAGTCCAGTCATCTTCCTTTGTGTATCAGACATCATGTTACAGCACATCGGTCTCTGTGTCTTTGGGACGTTCATCTTAAAAAAGGATGTGTGAATGTGTAACTGTTACCATTCGAAAACGAATCATTTTTGAATAAAAAAATGAACGAAATTAAAGTTCTAGGTAATTATGCGATGTAAATATTTCTTGTAAGGGTGATTTTCAAGTAATCATTCGGAAAAAACCGAGTGTTCAAAGTGTGCAAAATGCCGTTGGGGCCAGCTCTACTGTTTTGTCGTTTAGGTTTGTTTTTGTTTTTGCCTCTCGGTCTTATTTTCCTGTTTTAATTTTGTGGTATTTTCTCCTTTCTCAATGTCTTGGTCCTCTTATTTTACTTTGCCACAAGGCAGTGAGTCACTCATTGCTCTAGCCATCTTTTGAAATCATTTTAATATTTTTTTTATGATTATTTTTGTGCCCCCATTTTGTTTTTTTAATAGATTTTTTGTTTTTTGTATATATTTATTTATTTTATAGTTAGGGATAACAGCCATACTGCATAGCTGTTGATTAAGGCACTGTTGTTGGCCTTTGTTAGTCACAGTGTAGCCAAACAAATCACTGTAATGGGGGGGAAAAAGACTTGACAGCATTTAAGCACTTGGAAGCCGCCGGATATCTCTCGTACATAGCGCCTTTAAGACTAAAGAAGTGAATCAAGCTGAATAATAGTTATTTACTTAATCTTTTCCAGCAACATCTGGTTTAGTACGGCAGGTAGGCAAAGGCGGGCTGAGTGCATGGCTGCGGATGCTTTTTGCATGAGGAAAACCAAAGACTGAGCTTTGGCAAAGCTGCAGTAGGAAACTAACTGAACGTTAAAGTAAGAGCGCATTGAGACATACTCTACTACCACAGCTTAGAGAGAGAGATAGATATACTGCTCACAGCCATTTGGTGGTCAAAGACAGCACAAACAAACTCATCAAATATGGCTGTGTTTATGCAGTTTGCAAAAGAACAAAAAAGAAATTGGGTGAATTTGATTGTAAAATGGAGAAAGAAGCGAATTAAATGGCTTATAGCTTTCAGTCAGGGCTGCTTTAAGTAAATCACGTTGACGCTTGTTTAATGCTGTATGTATGAATATGTAAATCCAGCTTTCATTGAGCTTTGAGATCATCTAGTTAACAGATACTCCAACCATGTACTTGCTTGTTGCTGCAGCGTGCTCCAAATCTACGGTTGGGGAAAGGTATCTGGTGGGATATGGGTTCACATTATGTCTCATGATGCTGTTTAGACACAGGATATTCTGACAGCGATTCTTCTCTCTCTTCCTCAGTTGATCTGTCTGTGCTCCGCCCGGAAAAGTGTTGTTTTGTAGCTACTGTTGCCAGGCTGGACGAGGTTTATGGAACGCTGGCAAAAATCCCAACCGAATAAGAACTTGGGCCGTGTCGACTTACATTATGTTTCTAGTTGCAGGGGCATAAATCTCTGACCTCACAATCTGATTCAGTAGTGATTCTGAGTCTATAGGAAGTCTATAGAGAAATCTAACAGTGCATTGAATTTGATTATTTTGATACAATTAAGAATTAAAAAAAAGAATGAAATAGACTAAATACCTAAATGTGACTGGAGGAACTGCTGTTTACACTATAGTGAAATACAGACATGTTTGAAAACCTGACCCGCCCACAAACGCATTGTTTCATAGCAACTGTTACCAGGTTAGACCATCGTTGCAGCTCTAGGAAAGACCGCTTTATTTAAAGTGGCTAGAGATTTTGGCAACAGAATATCCACCATGAATGTGTTTAACCTCTTATTGACCAGGGTATATTTTGGTTTGTCCATCTGAATTTACATGACCAAATTGTAAGGCAAATTATTCAGTAACTGCATGAAATAACTGTAAATCTTTACTGATGTTTTTGATTTTTAATTTAAAAGCTCCCTTCAAATTAACAGAACGTGTTTTATGATCATACACATACTGCTATATGCTTACAGTTTATTGCAGAAAGCCAAAAATCTTAGATGCTCTTTGAATTATTTAATAAAAATAACTTTTACAGAGCAGATCACTGAAGAGACGCCATCTGTTTATAGTTTATAGCCCAGATTTGTGGAATATGGGTCAAACTTCAGTAGACAAAAAAAGAGAGTTCAGCTTCTTCTATTATAAAGTTTTAAAATTACATTACCCATCTACTTGACTGGAAAGAAGAGTTACAGCTCTCATACGACCCCCACCTTTTGAATGTAGCTTATGAAATATGAAAGTTATGAAGAATATGACGAAGTGCGTTTTGGAACCACCGGTGGTCTCAAGGAGTTGAAAAGGTTAAAATTTTTTTTTAAAAAAACCTACCCGAAGGGGACTTACACCGATTTTTCAAAATTTCTGCACCATTCAGTCGTCAAAATGTAAACACTCATTCAGAGTGATTTGATGAGTGAATTGGTTCACTGTAGAGAAACTCACCGTCACTGATTTCTTTACACTGATGGTGATAGGAACCAGCAGTCGCCATAGTCATAAATCTGAAAAATTGTTTTCTTTGAGAACTGTTTTGCCTTAGAACACCCTGCATGTATCTCTCCACCATATAAATAGTATTTGTGCTCAATTACACACACAAAAGACAATCTAACAGTATGATACTGATGCACACTAAATAAATATCATTTAAAATGAAAAATGCCCTCTTTTTGGTCAATATAGTTTCTCATTGAGTTGAATGAGAACGTTCCGTACTGCTTGTCTAACCTAGCAACAGTAGTTAGAACAGAATGTATTTGTGGGCGGAGCATTTGAGCGCTTTATTTTGTCAAATCTGCATTGTGTCGTTATTAATTACATGAATACATTTATGTGTTTTGTATGGATGTGAAAGGTTTTTCTTTATTTTTTGATCTACATGTAGCCTTTCCAATAGGATAAAAATCTGAAAGAAATATGTAACCGAATCTTCATGCTGCTTATCATTTTTTCATTGGGATCTTTCCGCCTGTCACAATCACAAAATTTGAACTGGAGATTAATTGCAATCCACAGTTTTATTCTCTTTGTTTATGGTACGCAACTGTTAAGCGCAAGCCTTCGCGTAAACGGGAGCTGTTCAGTAGCTTCCTGCTGACGACCAATACAGTTTGAGCTCAAATAAACAAACATAACTCAGCACTGCCCTCTAGAGGTGATTAGCACCAGTCAGTTAGAGCTTCTGTTTTTGTAAAAGACCCAAGACGTGTCTCGGTAAATCCATTTGCTGCTTTCTTTTATTTACATGCATTTGTTTTAGTCCAGCTGATGAAAACACCTTCTTTAAATATGATTGTGAAAAACTGTGGAAATTGCGATTAACAGCTCAAATAACTGCGAACAGGTGATTATGTAATAATTGTGACAGGCCTCTTTCTGCCTCTGTCTTTTTTTTACCTCATAGTTTGAGTTGATCTATGTGGCTCGAGGCAAATTGTCATAAAGCGACATTATTAAGCAACACTAGCTTCGTAAGAGTGCAGTACAGGAAGGTGGAAGTGTGTCAGTGAAGATTGAAAACATTACCAAAATCATGTAAGAGGGTTTTACATGATCATTTTATGGGGCAAGACCACCCTTCACACACACACACTTGTACATTGCCCTCGCCATCCACCACTGATCTGATACACCGTCCTCCTCTTAGCAACATGCCTGACAATCCATTGAAATCAGTCTTGTTTATGTGTTTGTATCTATCCTTAATGCTGACATACTTTACGGTAGGAAAAGATTAAGCTTATAATCTTAATCAAAGGACATCTAATCTTATGTTATTGTTAATGAGGAACGAGGGTAATCATATGTTTTCAATGCTGAATGATTAATGCAGTTTACATGTTTACAAGTGCAACACAGCTAATCTTTCTGTTGTGATGTAGAGGAAGATCCAGCCACTGTGATGGGGAATGTTATTCGTCTGTAAGGTTCACCAAACGCTCTCAATCATTATGTAATATGATACTGTTTATCTGTTGTTCTCTTTGTTGGTAAATCACACTATAGTCACTCTCCTCAGGTATGCTTGTTTTTTTTTTCTTCTTTTCAATCATTGTCGTCTGTCGTTAAATCAATAGCTGTCAGCGCTCCAATAAATAACTACATTTTCAGCCTCGTGTCTCCTCCTGTCTTGCCTCTGGGTGGGCGCTAGGGGTGGGTATCATAAAAAGACCACTTATAGGGAGCCTGTAAATAGCAACCTCCATACACTGCAGAGTAACAAGTACAGCAGCATGCAAAGTTTGGTCAAAATGTGTTACTGTCAAGAGATTTGAGCTCTCAGAATACTTTCCAAGGTCTCAGGCCTTAGTTAGCTAGTTAGGGCTGTGGTTAGTTCGTAGTCATGGTTAGGAAGGCCAAATGATACGAATTTCAAAGCTTTGTAAATGAATGTACTCAAAAATCCGATCATAATCAGATTTCTGCAGTTATCTGATTATTCCTTTTTACATGACCATTTGAATAATGAATAATCTGATTTCTTCGATTGGATTAAGGTCTGGAAATCTGATGAAGAGAGCTGGATTTTAGATCGGTAATCAGATTTCTCAATGCACGTATGCTCTTACTCTGATTTCTTTCGGAGTTGTCAGTCTGTGCATGTGCGAAAACAGACTGCTGTACCGGAAATAAGCAGCAGCGTCGCAGTGAGATGCAGCAAAACACTTTTGGAGCGACGCTGAAACCAAATACATGCTTGACGAAATTAAGGATTTAAATATTCTTCATTGTCTAGATGATGTATATTAATATTTTCAGGTAAAGTTGTGTCTTCTGTGAGTTTTATTGGCTGGTTGCAAAGAAATCCGATTACTGTCTGACTCATGTAGACCCAGAGTTTTTACATTACCTGATTACTCAAGTGTATATAAATGCGTTCATCGGATTACTGACAAAATCTGACAAAAATGTTCTGCAGTTATCAGATTATTAAGTGCCTCTAAAAAAATGCACTGACTCCTCAAACCTCGTCCCAACAATCAGCAGCCATGGGCTCCTCCAGGCAGCTGCCTCACATTCTGAACATTAAAATAATTGATGTCCACTAAGCAGGAGTGTTTTCAGGTAGCCGTTTGAGAGTTTCAGAGAGCGTGTACAAACCTTCACTCTCCCAGCTCGGTAGCATTGCATGATTGGAGGAGACTTAACTAGCAGATGAAATTATGACTAAATTGGGGACAAATTTGGGATAAAAAATCCCCCTCAAAAAACATAACACGACCAGATTTGAGCATATTTAGTTCAGTAAGTTGTGAAGCGTCACTCTTTGAGAGGTGACTGTAAAAAAAACCTAACCAAAAGGGAAATTCCACCAAATTTCTTCTTGTCAGTCAGATTGGTTTGATGAGTGAAATGGCTCCTTCTAGAAAAACCAGAGGAACCAGGGGTCTCAATCATCATAAATCCGTGAGAATTATGTTTTCTTTGAGAACTATTTTGCCTTAGAACACCCTGCATGTACCTCTTCATCATATAAATAATATAAAAAAGATCTATGCAAGTAAGAAAACAGGCCAAAACCTTAAATCATGCCTTTAGAGGCAGACGTCTGGTTCCTATCACCACCACTGTTAATAATAATGCCTCTGTTAGTTTCTTTTCAATGAAGCATTTCACATCAAACCACTCTGAATAACTTTGGTTACATTTTAATGATTCAGTTATGCAGACATTTTGAAAAAATGGTGGACTTTCCCTTTCAAATAGGAGCAAAATTGAATTAAACTGTATTTTAATTGTTAGCAGCTAGTGTAACTGTGAGCAGCAGAGGACGGTCGCATGCCTGCGGTGTCTTCTCATGGACGAGTTACACAACTCTCACACACACGCATGCACAGACGGAGGGGAGTCGACGGGATAGGACGTTTGAAGGTGAAACCGAGTTGCCGTGACAACTGATGTTGACTCCCCTGTTGCCTGGTAACATGTGATGTCAATGCAAAGCAGCTCTGCTCTTTTTTCTCCCGCTCCCCGCCCTTTCCCTCTGCTGACAGAGATACGGCTGAGTGTTCACATGTGTCCTTGCTGTCTGTTTTGACATCACAGAGCGCTCAGGGATGAAGGCTGCTGGTGTGACCTGTGCTGGGCGGGTGGAGGTGAGAGAAGGCCTGCAGGTCTCACGTCCTGAAGTTTCAGACGCCTGTAGAGGACAAATATACCTCACAGTTCACGTGCATACAGCCAACATGACCCAGGTGTGTCTTCTGTCAATAACAGCCTCAAATACATATACAAAATAAACCTTCTTGGCTGGAAAGGACCTTCATGTTGTGTGGAGCCTTTAGAAACATTTCTAAAGATGCTGCTTTACAGAACTGTCTTTTGAAAGGTTCTCTAGGGAAACAAAAGTTGTTCTACTTTAAAGAACTTTTTTTTATCTCCAAACCTTTATTGTCGGGTCAAATTCACTCCATGTACTAAAGGGGAGCTCCGATTTTTCTGAAAGCTCTGCATAAGTAAATGGTTAAGATGTAAACAAAGCCATTCAGGGTGTTTTGTGTGAAATGCTCTGTTGTAGAAAAACAGTAGGAACCAGAGTTTAAAGCTCCCTCACAGAACGTTATTTCATGAAATGGTTATGAATACACAGCCTGATGCCTGAGACATTGTTTTATGGTACTTTTGAGGTTTTGGCCAAATGCTACACACCAACTGGACACATCATTAAGTACACCTCCTCGTTTCTACACTCTTTGTCCATTTCATCAGCTCCACTGACCATATTGGAGCACTTTGTAGTTCTACAATTACAGACTGTAGTCCATCTGTTTCTCTGCATACTTTGTTAGCCCCCTTTTACCCTGTTCTTCAGTGGTCAGGACCCCCATGGACCCTCACAGAACAGGTACTATTTGGGTGGTGGATCAATAAGCACTGCAGTAACACTGACGTGGTGGTGGTGTATTAGTGTGTTTTGTGCTGGTCTGAGTGGATCAGACACAGCAGTGCTGCTGGAGTTTTTAAACACTGTGTCCACTCACTGTCCACTCTATTAGACACTCCTACCTTGTCAGTCCACCTTGTAAAGTCAGAGAGGATAGCTCATCTGCTGCTGCACAGTTTGTGTTCAGTGGTCACAGGACGCTGTTGGTAAGATTGTCTTTGTACTGGTTTTGTTCACATACAGATATATAAGTCTTAAGATAGATGGATACCAAGTTTACCGAGTTTACAGGGTTAATCGTGGTCAGCCTTGTGTGTTGAGCGGGTCCAGTGAAATACAGACAAAATCAATTCATCAAGCTTTTGGGGGGATTTTTGAGTTTGAAAATAGCCTGAGAATTTTATTTTGGCAGAAAAAGGGAACATACTTTATTGACTATTATTACAAACCATTCCAACTTTCCAGAAAGGATCAATGTGTTTTCACCACCCTATTAGGAACCAAACTAAGGGAATGAATAATAATAGAAATGTGGTTCTGATTTGTTTATCTTTAAAACATTTTGATGGCTGTTCATATGTTGCGTAATAATATTTCCCAAAAGCTCCGAGCTACAAGCAGACGGACGTGTAGGGTGCAGGTCAGAACGGTCCTGAGGCAAAGTCAGTTTCATAAATGTAGAGGAGAATGTGTAGAGTTTGATCACTGGATGTGTGGATTTTTACCGTTTAATGTTTCCATTTGTTTTTATTGGTGTTTCTATGTTTTGCTGAATGACGTACAGTTCATTAGCGTCTCACTCTTAGCTTCTATCTAGAACCAAAAAAGGACTCTACGACTTGTAACAATAGCATAAGAAGCACACTTAAATACATCAATAGTATACTATTTGTATATTTGCATGTGTATTTCATGTATTTTTGAAAATTTACCTAAAATGTATTTTCATGTATTTTTTGAAAAGTAGATTTTTAAAGTAATACATTTTGAAATATGTTTAAATTTATTAACAAACTGATGCAAAAGTGTATCAATATATATCTATCTATCTATCTCTATATATCTATATATCTATATATATATATATATATATATATATATATATATATATATATATAAATGCTGCTGGAGTTTTTAAACACTGTGTCCACTCACTGTCCACTCTATTAGACACTCCTACCTTGTCAGTCCACCTTGTAGATGTAAAGTCAGAGACGATAGCTCATCTGCTGCTGCACAGTTTATGTTGGTCCTTCATCGGTGGTCACAGGATGCTGCTCACAGGACGCTGTTGGCTGGATATTTTTGGTTGGTGGACTATTCTCAGTCCAGCAGTGACACTGAGGTGTTTAAAAACTCCAGCAGCACTGCTGTGTCTGATCCACTCAGACCAGCGCAACACACACTAACACACCACCACCACGTCAGCGTTACTGCAGTGCTGACAGTGATTCGCCACCCAAATAATACCTGCTCTGTGAGGGTCCATGGGGGTCCTGACCACTGAAGAACAGGGTAAAAGGGTGCTAACAAAGTATCAGAGAAACAGATGGACTACAGTCTGTAACTGTAGAACTACAAAGTGCACCTATATAGTAAGTGGAGCTGATAAAATGGACAATGAGCACAGAAACAAGGAGGTGGTCATAATGCTATGCCTGATCGGTGTGTATATATATATATATATATACTGGTGTAATGTGTGAAATGTGTGTAAGTTTTGTACGTTGATGAACAAAAATGCACCTGTACAGTGCATGTTTTTCAACAATTGAAATGTACATACTTGGGGCCCCCTGGTGGCTTGGAGACCCTAAGCATCCACCGTTTACAGCAAAAAACGGCCCTGCCCAACTAAAAGACACTGACAGTGAGATGAATGGAATATGAAGATTATTAATGCTGGCTAAGCTTCATGTGTTCTATTAACCCTGGAAGGCACTTTGCAAAAGCAGTAATGTTGACTGAATTAATGAAAAACAGCATGTAATAGCATAACACGGTCAAAATGAGCACTTAGAAGTAGCACGTTCTGCCTTTTTAGGTACCGTCTTTGTGCTTCTAAGCTATTTCTAGGCTGACACAAACGTGCCTGTGGTCCACATGCAAAAGCCAAGGCTAACCATTAGCTGTGAGTGTTCGGAAAACAAAACATGCTGAACTGGTTACAAACATGACATATAAACCCGGGCGCGTAGTGAGGTTTTAACCCCAGAGCCTGTTCACAATGGAAAGAGGTTATGAAAGAGGTCAGACCAGGTCAGCTTAAAGGTCAAATATGCAATGAAGTTTTTACTGTAACTGAATGGAACTGAATGGAACAGGTTTTAAAGTCTGAGCCATGATGCACTGATGTTAGTTTGTATTGAAGTTTGATCAGTGTGATTAGGCCTTACTTGACTGTCTGATTCATTTCGATGGCTGCTAGATTAGCCCTGCTCCTTTTAAAACCGCTTAAGTGCCTTAGCCAAGTTATTATGTCCTAAATAGCACCTTTAACCTAATTTCCAAGGCAGTAAAGAAGGCCAGACAGTCTATGTAGCATATGTGTAATCTTGGGTACAGTGTAATTAACCTGAAACAGGCCATAGAACTAATGATGTTTATGCAGGAGCTTCAAACCAAACACCATGTGATCCAACCAAACACACACACACATTCTGCTTCTAAATCGGATTGGCTGAGCTATCTTCAAAGCCATTGTAAAATGTCCAAACATAGCTAAGGAGAATATTTTATTAGAGGGGAATTCTGCTGATTTTTCCACATTTCTGCATAATTAAAGGGTTTAGATGTAAACAAAGTCATTCAGAGTGGTTTGGTGTGAAACGCTCTGTTCTAGAGAAACTTAGAGTCAGAATTGTTCCCAGTGATGGTGATGGGAACCAGACATCCACCTCTAAAAGCTTCCTCACAGAAAGTTATTACATGAAATGCTTATAAATATGCTGCCTGATGCCTGAGACACTGTTTTATGATGTTTATGAAGTTGTTTACTTCTCAACCATAAAGTTATGCGAGTGGAATTCATTTTTAATAACGATAGCTGCTCAAGATAATGACATTCTGAGAATGCCTGTTGATTGGCTTTATTTATTTGGGTTGCTTACTTAATTTGCATAATGCAAAGTAGTAACTTGCACAACAAACTCAAGGAAAATTAACATTTACCCTCCAACATCTGACCGAACTTGCTGACCGACTCAATTTGCTGGGATGCTGAGATGCTAAACATGTGATGCTAACATTTGCCATTTGTTTTTACAGCTTTCCAGAGCTTTGCAGTTAGTTTACTTAAATTTTACAGTGGTCACCTCATGGTAAATCTTCATTCTATAATGACTTCCATTCATTGCACCTAACTCAGAGTCTTTTATCGCCATCTGGTGTAGAGAGAGAGGAATTACCGCCACTTATTAACTCGAAGTTTTCATTAAATGACAGAAAGAAGCGACATTTGCTGAATGATAACGTTTGCATGCCGGTTTTCCTACCAAACACAAATCTGCTGATAAGGCCAAAAACCAAAACTCGTTGAGCGCTGTTGTCATTTTAAAGAGAAATCTGACCCCAGGGCACTGGCTGTTTTCGCTAGTGCTTGTAAAAGAATGCTGATTTTCAGCAGTGGACAAAGTACGCATATCCTTGAATGAGAGTGGAGATACCCTTAGTAAAGTATTACCTGAGCGAAAAGAAAGAAGGTGCTTTTAAAAGTACTGAAAGTAAAAGTACTGTGAGTATTTTCATGCATTTCTATTAAGAAGTACTCCAGACATTAAGAACAGAGTTATAAACTCTCTTAAAAAACTTGCTGGTTATTAAAACATGACATTACTCGGAAACTATTATTTTCAGTATTCGAAAACTCTTGCATTCTGGAATGCAAGAGTGGAATGAAAAGTACGATGTTTGATAAGGTATACATACTCGAAAAGAGTACTTAAGTATGCTCTTAAAAATAATGGTATCCAATGGCTTTTGGCTCAGATGCAGGGCCCCCACCCACCAATCCCATTCTTTTGTATACAGGATCAGAATTATTAGTTTAGAAAAGAGAAAGGGCTTGAATAAGTGCTAAAAAGTACATACTCTACGCCCCCTAGTGGTATAGCAGGAAACAGCCCTGCTTGGACTTCAATTCTGTTCTGTTGAGGGTGGCCATATGTCCTCTTTTTGGGACCTTTTTGGGAAATTGCCTGAAATGACTGGGACTTTGCTACTCCATGCTGCCCTCTTGCCCTGTGTGTTCTGTTTTGAAAACCTAAATATGGTCACCATCTCTGTAATAAAAAGCTTTAAATGGCACAGACATAGAATTAAGCTTCAGATTTGAACATCATCTTCCACTGAAAAGTTCTTTAGGGAAACAAAAATAGTTCTTCTGTCACTTCCAAAGAATCCTTTTTGGCACCTTTATTGCTTTATTTCTAGTGATTCAGCAGGAGCAGTATAACTGGTGGTAATGAGGCTGAGGGATATTTCACATGACAGTGAAACCGCTTTGGGGGTCCTGGGATCCATTGCTTGGATTTTAAACGAACCTAAGCTACAGAACCCGTTTTGTACAGTACTAGAGAGACTTACATTAGCTGAGCCGGTGGATTCTGAGTTTGAATGTATGAAGAATCTGTCAAATCTGTCTCACATTTATTAGAAGATATAAACAAAAGTAAATTCCTGATTAAGCATGTTTGGTTCTTTAGTTTTGTGCTGGAGCTACGAGACTGGCGACCTGTCCAGGGTGTATCCTGCCTTCCGCCCAATGACAGCTGGGATAGGCTCCAGCACCCCACCGCGACCCAGAAGGATAAGCGGTTTAGATGATGGATGGATGGAGCTACGAGGCTAATATAGCTAACAAATACTGAAAGCAAATAGCCAGCAATTCGCATTGTGCCACAAAATCCACTGCTACTTCTGTTTTTATCTATGTTTTTATCTTTTTATCTAGGCTACTTATC
Source organism: Colossoma macropomum (assembly GCF_904425465.1). Classification (NCBI taxonomy): domain Eukaryota; kingdom Metazoa; phylum Chordata; class Actinopteri; order Characiformes; family Serrasalmidae; genus Colossoma; species Colossoma macropomum. Next base: position 45,539,268 of record NW_023494791.1, read on the forward strand.
TATTACTTATCTTATCTACTTTATCTATGCATCCTTTTGATCATTTTTGTAGATGACAGGATGTCACAGTGTGCGGAACTAACTCTGTTTGAGACTAGTTGGTCAACCTGAAATCAAAATGGGCCTTTATCTTAATTCTTATCTGTAAGTATCATGTCGTATCATTTAACCGTTGCGTCCAGTATAAAACTAAATCAGCAAACTTCAGACACTCATTTACAGTTTAGATAAGGGGGGAAAGAATGTACTGACTGAACTATCACTTTAAAGCAGTGCTCAGTGTTGGACTGGTGAATGGTGGTGTCTATAGGTCGTTGGAGTTCATGCGCAGCTCTTTGTCATGCACGTAAGCGTGGAACCCCCCAGGAGGAGGTGCGTCAGAGAGGGAAGGAAGACTTTTCCATTATCCGTCTGCTGGGATGTACGAGCTGCACTTGTTGTTATCTTTACACTCCGTTTGGTTTGCACCAAATCTTGTACGTACCTATTAAGAGAGAGAGAGATGCTGGAAAAAGCCATGTGCAGTGCATCATGTTTCCTGACAACAAGGATGTTCTTCATATGATCTGCTTCACTTCCTCCAGCTTAGACGAGCATAGTTTACGCAACCAGTGAAGGAGTTCAGGAACAGATATAGTGTTATTGATAAAAGAAACTAAAAAAATACAATTGGTGAACAGGGTTCGGTTGTAGTGGGAGTATTTTGGAGTGCATAGTCAAAATAGAGAAATTAAATATCAATTTGATCAGTTATTAATCTCAGAGTAACTGAGCTCTGCTAAAGCCTGAGTGGACTGATAAATCAATGTGGTGATCGGTTGTTAATCTCAGAGTTACTGAGCTCTGCTAAAGCCTGAGTGGACTGATAAATCAATGTGATGATCGGTTATTAATCTCAGTGTTACTGAGCTCTGCTAAAGCCTGAGTGGACTGATAAATCAATGTGATCATCGGTTATTAATCTCAGTGTTACTGAGCTCTGCTAAAGCCTGAGTAGACTGATAAATCAATGTGATGATCGGTTATTAATCTCAGTGTTACTGAGCTCTGCTAAAGCCTGAGTGGACTGATAAATCAATGTGATGATCAGTTATTAATCTCAGAGTTACTGAGCTCTGCTAAAGCCTGAGTGGACTGATAAATCAATGTGATGATCAGTTATTAATCTCAGTGTTACTGAGCTCTGCTAAAGCCTGAGTAGACTGATAAATCAATGTGATGATCAGTTATTAATCTCAGTGTTACTGAGCTCTGCTAAAGCCTGAGTAGACTGATAAATCAATGTGATGATCAGTTATTAATCTCAGTGTTACTGAGCTCTACTAAAGCCCAACCCTGTTGGTGAGCGGTAATTATTATTCAGCGCTTGTATTTTCACTACTGTGCAACAAGTGCAATCTATGACTACTGTATCCATAGCTAACAGTCAGTTACCCTGTACATTAATTTTTTTCAGAAATAACAGAAAACCTGTTATCTCAAAGGTCAGGTGTTTCAGCAGAAACACACAGAGTATTCCTATAATTCTGAGTATGTGAGGCGCTCCCTGAGCTCCAGGCTGCTCAATACATATTTGCTGAATACGTATTTTCTAGTGCTTTGCAGTAGACATTTTTACAGTGTGGTTGGGCACAATCACCTTTCATATGTCATCATCACTCTAACTTCATGTCACTAGGGCGTCTCAGTTTGGGGTAAAAAAAAATCTTCCACTACCTACAGTCCTTAGTCAGTGTAGCAATGGAAACAGCCAGAGACAAAAAAAGTTATATGGACCTCTCTCTCTCTATGTGTGTGTGTGGAGTATACACATATATATATATATATATATATATATATGTGTGTGTGTGTGTGTGTGTGTATGTGTATTTATATGTATCGCTGTTGGAAGAAAACCTTGTATCTCCAAAATGGTAACTTTACAGGGGAAGGAAAAAACCTGCTTAACTTTTAATGTCAACTTTTAAAGTCAATAGAACCAGATTCCAGATTTTCGTCCAAGTCATTTTGGCCCGTTTCTTATGGCTGTGATATATATATATATATATATATATATATATATATATATATATAGTAGAAAAGTAATGTTGAGGAAGGCCTAGGCCTTGGAGAAAAAGAGAAAAATATTTATAATTATATATATATATATATATATATATATATATATATATATATAAAATTATAAATATTTTTCTCTTTTTCTCCAAGGCCTAGGCCTTCCTCAACATTACTTTTCTACTAAGCTGGGAGGATGAGCGTTAGCACCTGCTTCCTCTGAGCCATATAAATCACTACTGCTGCTAACACAATGCCACTGGGCAGCTCAACATGCTTGGAGGAGAACACTAACTACTAATTCTATTACATCAGCTGACAGACACCCATGTTGGCTCGCTGAGTGATGGAGAGGAAAGAGAGAACCATCCTAGCTCCCCTGACACAGTGAGGACAATGATGCTGCACTCCTGAGCACGAATGACTGTAGCATCTCCAGGGACTGAAATCAGAATCTCCTGAAGATCGGGCCAATGCTTAGATGGCAGAGAAGGACAGTGAACAAAGGACAGGTAGAGCATGGCATCAGACAAATGATGTTATGTTTGAGTGAATATCAGAAAGTAAAATAAATTTTTGTTGTATAACTTGTTCATAAATCATGATATAATGGTAAGATATGCTCTTAAAAATAATGGTGTGAGAGGGGGCCAAGCTCTTTGGAGTGAAAGAAGAATGTGTAAAGAACCATTTAAAGCTCGAAGGAACCTTTGTTTTTTAAGAAGTAATGGTGTTTCAGAGAAGTGAATCTGAATGTACAGTAATAACAGATATCTTTAATATTAGCTTTATTTTTAAGAGCATATGATGTGATTTACAAACAGGTAATACAACGATAACTGATTCTACATCTGAATTGATTTTACAGTGAAATTTACAGCTGTTCACTCAAACTTAACAAGTAATCAGGTCAGAGTTCAGAAAAGACAAAACGTGACACAGTAATTGAAGTCTATTGTTTATAAGGAAAAATATCACCAAAATTTCACCTGTAAATAACCATAGACAATCCTTAAAATGACCCTGTGCGTGTACAAATGGAGTGTCTTGGTTTGTTTAAAGATGAAATTTTCACATTTTTTTTTCAAATTGCTGCCATATTTGGTAAGTCATGGACTTTGTTCTTGCTACATTTATACTTTTAGTCATATGGTTGACTTTCTTACCTTACAGAGCTACACAAACAACACAGACTTTAATGTTTACAATACATTCTAATATCAAAGCCATCTTCAAGTCCTAGTGATTGTACTTATTCCTGGTCCAAAGACTAATAATCATCAGTATATAAATACAATGCCACATTGGTCTTAGCTTAAATAAAGGTAAAAGAATTTTCCAGTAAAAAATGATTGCATTTTAAGAAAAATGAACATTGCTTAATAGTAGTAGGCACTGTCTGGGAAATTTCGCCTGTGACTTTTTTACGGTAAAAGTTCCATTCCTGTTCTTATGTGGCAAACCATGTAGCTACTAATGTAGAAAGCAGAATAAACATTTCTGGCTTTCCTATTTAAAGCCTCAATCAGGAATTGCTGCCACTGGTCAAAGCTTGACCAGTTTTTGGTTGAGCAATATAAGCAGCAATGCTAACAAGACTGCATTCACCAAAAGCTAAAATATGCAGGCGATTTCACCATCTGCTGATAAACCCAGAGCTGCGGCTAGAACGGCAATTCCTTATTTGGGCTTCAAAAAGCCAGCTCTACTAAGAGATTGGTACAGAAATTTATCATAATCATACAGTAGCTTTACATGTAAAGACGAATTAGATTTTTCAACATTTCTGCGTAATTCCACCAATGAGATGTACACAAAGTCATTCAGAGTGGTTTGATATAGAGAAATTGTCCGATTCATATTTTGAATCGGACAGTTTTTGAAGCCAGTGAACCTACATGTGTCTTCCGAGTTTTATATGGAATGTTGATTTATGGTAAAAAAGTGTAAAATCTGAAAAATAAGATTTCTTTGGGGACTATTGTGCCTTAGAACACCTTGCATGTGTTGTAGGACTAAAAGCTTAGCATAAAAGTATCATAAAACAAGGTTCTGGCAGTGTATTAATAATGTGTACTAACTTTCTGTGCGAGAGGCATTAAAGCATTAAACTCCTCAGGCGTCTGGTTCCTATCACCACCACTGTGAACAGTTCTGACCCAGTAAGTTTCTCTAGAACAGAGCATTTCACACCAAACCACTCTAAATGACTTTGTTTATGAATTAACAATGTAATTATGCACAAAATTTGAAAAATCAGTGGAATTCCCCTTTAAGGTTAGGAGTCTGAATGTATATAGTTGTATTCCAGCACTGTCAGCATTGCTTACAATCTCCACCGAGTTCAGCAGGGACAGATTTACAATTGCCTAAAGCCCAACTACTCAAAGTCCAGGGGGCATCAAGTACAAGCACAGCAAGTTAATAAATACAGTAGTTTGAATTTTGCACTCACAAGTCAGAGGCCCTTCTACTCGTCTCCCTGAGGTGCCTGTTTTTTTTTTTTCTTTTTCTTTTTATCTGAAACACTCTGGGCCAGCTTCTCAGAGCCACGTTAGCCTTATCCTTTGACTGAAAAGCAAAGAGAGGACAGTCAAGGAACAGGCGTCGTCAAGTTCTGAGAAACTAGCCCTCAAGGCTTAAAACTTTGTGACATCTGAGATTCTGAGATTCCCTTCTAACTTTTTAGTGTCCCGTTCCCTGAGCAGGTTTTTGGTGCCGTCCATCATGTCCACTGACACTTCTCCAGATGAGCGGGACTGGCTCGCTTTATGTCCTAAAAGTAATTTAGACTCTACCGGGCAGCAGGACAGTTTGAGACAGTCGGGGGACATGCAGGGGTTGCTACACTGGCTGCTGTCCAGTTCACCGTCGCTGACCTCCAGCTGAGCAGTAACGCTGTGGATGCCGGCCTTGTGGAAGACCTCCCTGATCTGGGAGTGGAGGCTCTTAAACTGGGATTCAGGAAATTCAGATTTTACTTTGACGTGCAAGGTAGCTACGTTGCGATCCTTGACCAACTCCCACACGTGAACTTCATGCACGCCGATGACCCCAGGCAGCCGGCACACGTCCACCACTGTGTGGATGGAAAGGAGAAAGAGAGGAAAATTGAAAAGTCATTTGTTTTTGCAAGTAGAAGAGGAGATTTTTATTATGATTTAAACTTGATGAAACATTATTCCACACAGTCTATGCAGAAAAAATACAACTTATAGTCTACATCTGTGCCACATTTTTATTTCTTGTCACTGAAACACATGGAAGTGCTGACTCTGTCGACGCAGAATGAAAACTGAATATAAATGTAAATTAGCTATGTAATTAGTTATGTCTTCTAAGAGTTCAGCTGAGTGGGAGTATTTGATTAAGTGGGACTTTTATTATACATAAGCCTTTATGTATAATAAGTTCTAGAATGTAGAATGGTAACAGCATGCAATAAACAAATGTCCAAACTTCTCATTTTTAGATAGCTTCTTGTTGAACTGGTCTGTAACTCACTCACACACATTTAGGAGCTGAAGTTTCTCCACAAGTGGGTGCTATTAGCTCTCAAGTTTTTCTTTTTCTTTTGTGGACCAAGAAAAGAGAGGAAACCCTTGGTTGTTTAGCAAAAAGGTAAAGAGGCTACTTTCCTCATCAAAAAGGACCTGTAAAGTGCTGAATCCAAAGAAGTAAACAAATAGAAAAAATTGGTTGGTAATGGATCTTGTTGGCACTTGTGACTCGCCTCAGTGGTATCTTAAGCTGGTGGTTCATGGAACTTACACAGTGTCTGATCCACTCATGCCAGCACAACACACACTAACACACCACCACCACTTCAGTGTCACTGCAGTGCTGAGAATGATCCACCACCCAAATAATACCTGCTCTGTGAGGGTCCATGGGGGTCCTGACCATTGAAAAACAGGCAAACAACGTATGCACTACAAAGTAGAACTACAAAGAGCTCCTATATGGTCAATGAAACTGGTAAATTAGACAATGAGTGTAGAAACAAGGGGGTGATTTTAATGTTATGGCTGGTCAGTGTATATGTTGCTCATATAGAACATTATATATATTTATTGGGCTGAGGGCTGGAATGCTATTAGCATGCTGAGGAAGGCTGTGTCTGTGCTTGACCTGTGAATTTAATAAATATTTTATGAATTATACGAGTGCTGTCCAAACTTTTTCTGTGCTTTTCTGTAATATTCTACATACAGAATAAAGATTATGTTGTTTGACCACTTCACAAGTGAGACACCATGTACCCTTGTTTATTCATAAGTATATAAAACATTGTCTCGATGGGACATGCAAAATGCCAAGTGCTTGAATCGATGGTTTTCTGACCAGTGACAACAAACCAACGTATCCTATAATAAAACCAACACCTTTTTGTCACAGCAGCGTTGTGGAGGCCCCTGGCAATACGGAGGCCCCAGGCACTTGCCTATTCCACCTTTAACTGCCTCTGGCCCTGGTCATTAGGCTCTAAAGTGTGAATAAATAAAGCCCTAAAACAACAGGTTTGCTTATTTTAGCCCTTCATACTCACATATTGTGGAGACAGTCATGTCAGGTGGGCTCATCTGCAGAAGAATGCTAGTGGTCTCTTTCATGAGAGGAATGGCCGAGGACAGGATGATGATCACCATCGCCAGCGTCAGGCTGGGGTCCACATAGCACTGCCAGTTACAGGGGGCATTGTCGGGCAAGGGCCTTACATAAAACAGAACAGAGGCCACCACCACAACCACTGACCCCAAAGCATCGTTCAGCACGTGGAGTAAAACTCCTGAGAGCGAGGAAGAGAGGTGAGTGAGGTAGAGGGAGGAAGAGCAACAAGTGTAATCAACTATAAACACAGCAAAGCCAGGACGTCCATCAGATCTCTGCGCTGCAGCTAAATAAGGCACATACCGTTCACTGTTGTTACTGTTTTTACTTTTGCAATACTAATACAGCAAGAAATATAATATATGCAAATAAATGCAAAATAAGAGTCCTTTAACAAATCACAAAACTTTTCATCATGTGCATCCTGACCAACCTCAAATATTCTAGATGAGTTTCTGTGGCCACTTTGATTCATCTAGGCATTCTTGTGATCCAACAATGGTGGATCGTTTTGGTCAAAATAATGCAGGTCAATTTTTAAAAGTTAAACTTTCTCTCCAGCAACTAATGTTTGTGAACAATTCAGCCAAAAGCAGTGGGAGCACAACTATTACAACCTACCCCACATGTTGGGTTTACTGTAACAGACTGAAGGGCTGGTTGCAACAGTTGCTAAAAAGTCTAATGAACTGATGCAAAACACTGTAACACACAATAAAAGGCCTTAATCAACAGCAACATAATCATTATCTAATAGGTTGTAAATGCCGTTTCATGATTATGTAACAGTTACATATGCATTAATAAACTGCATCAATTATAGCTTGTTATGAAAGATTTAGTTATTTGATATGCATAGCTTAAAATAATAAAATAATAAATAACCATGAGAGCAGTCCATACCGCGTGGTATTTTGTCCACTTTGTGCAGTGCTAGCCTCCCATCAAAAGTTTGGGGACACCTCACTGTTTTAATGTTCATGCTGTCTTTGTAGGTTTGCAGTAACTAAGCATGTGAAACAGAAAGCTGTTTAGATCTAAGCATCAAAAAAAAAAAAACAACTTGCAGCAAAGCTAGTCAAACTAAAGTGCATCCTGCACAGTGCACAGTGTCTGATCCACTCGTACCAGCACAACACACACTAACACACCACCACCATGTCAGTGTCACTGCAGTGCTGAGAATGATCCACCACCCAAATAATACCTGCTCTGTGAGGGTCCATGGGGGTCCTGACTATTGAAAAACAGGCTAACAAAGTATGCAAACAGATGGACTACGGTCTGTAACTGTAGAACTACAAAGTGCACCTATATAGTAAGTGGAGCTGATAAAATGGACAATGAGCGCAGAAACAAGGAGGTTATTGTAATGTTATGGCTGGTCAGTGTATATGTTGCTTCTATAGAGCGTTACACATTTTCTTCTCAAATATTTAATAATATTCAACTCAAAAATGTTAAGAATGATTTGGTAAAAAAACAAAAACAAACAAAAAAATTTGTTTCTCGCTCTCCCTTACTCTTCATACCAAGCAAGACACCTTGATGAACATGGATCTATGTGCTGAATTATACAGTATCAACACTCAGCTGTTTTATGTTGAAAAAACCTTTGCACTGAAACATAACAGTGAAAAAGGCAAGGTGTCCCCAAACTTTTGACCAGTAGAGGTGAGTGAGGCTGTGTGATCAGGCAGGGCTTTCTGTCTGATAGCTGCAGGGCTTTCTGTCTGATAGCTGCACGCACGATAAGTCCAGAGAACCTACCTCTTATGTTTAGCGGCTGGCCGTCGCTCTGATTCTTATCTTTCTGCTGTGAGTCAGTCTGTTGGGCGAGGGAGCCTGTGGATGGACAGAAAACCAGTGCTGAGCGCACTTGCTGGCATTCAGGGGGTTAAGAACCATTTACACAGATCTGGGGAGAACAGTATGAACATGTGGAGAAGGTTAAAATGAAGGTTGAGACCACACTGTAAAAAGTGAAGCAACTGTCAAAGAATGGCTTTTCATTCAAATCCTGCACACTGAACATGCTGCTCATAATCACTGTACATGCACATACATATTTACATACATCTGCGTCTGTGCAAACAGGGTTTTGTTTAAACAGGGTCAAAATCACAGTCGTGAGTTTTTTTCTTCTTCTTTGTTTCTGGCAGCAGTGTGTCACAATTTTGACTTACTATATCAAAATAATGACGATTTCTCTAGATATTAGGTAAGCTAATATCTAGAGAAATCGTCATTATTTTGATATAATAAGTCAAAATTGTGAGTAAGGAGTTACTCTCTCAAACATTTGACTTACTCTGTCAGAATAATTATTTTCTCTAAATATTGGCTTATTACGTTAAAAAAGAACATATTTTCCCCAAATATTGACTTACTATGTCAAAACAGAAGACTTATTTAATCAAAATATTGATTTACTTTGTCCATATAATGACCTATTTTCTCTAAATGTCACCATGTCAAAACTCATTGGCAGCATTGGCTTTCTATGTCAAAATAAAGACTTATTTTCTCAAAATATTAACTGACTATGTCGAAATAATTACTTATTTTCTCAAAATAACTTAGTTAACTTACTATGTAGACATAATGACTCATTTCTCTAAATTTTGGTTTAATATGTCAAATTAAGGACCACATTTTGACTTACTATGACAATGACAATACTATTTTTTTTCCTAAATATTGGCTGACTATGTTAAAATAATGACTTATTTTCTCTAAATTATGACTTACTTTGTCGAAATAATGATTTATTGACTCTAAATATTAGCTTACTATGTCAAAATAAAGACTTATTTTCTCAGAAAATTTACTTACTACGTTGAAATAATTACTTATCAAATTTAATAATACATTATGCCTCAATAACTCAAAATCTCGACAAAATAATGAATTCTAAGTCATGATTTTCAGATACTAAAGCAATATTTTGACAAAATGGATCATTATTTCGACAAACTACGCCAAAGGTTTGACATCCTGCCAGAAACTGAGACAGAAAAATAAGATTTTTCCTGCTGTGTCTGGCGGAACGGGCTCCACATTACTGTCGAAAAGAGTCAATAACGAAGGAAAAATCGCTGACTCACGCAAACCGCAACTCGGACACGTTTTTATCCCACCCGTATTGCGACAGCCTCGACTTTGCTGTGCTATGATTGGCTAGAACTGCTCGTGAGCAGGAGCCACTAGCCAATCACAAAGCGCTCAAGAGCGGCTCGCCGGAATATGGGTGGGAAAATCAAAAGTAACGCACTTTCTGTGCGGATAAAAGAGTTTAACGCTCGTTTGTTCCTCGCGCTACCGAGTCCCGCTTATCTCTGCCTCTATAGAAGCGAAAAAGCAGCAACCGTTGCGAAAATATGAGCACCTGCTTCTCCGTTCATGACCACTTTCTCATCGCTCTTCTCCTCGGCTGCTCCACGCTGGCCTCTCCCGCACAACCACCGGCAGTCCTGGAAGATGAAAAGCCCCACCACGTTGACCGCCAGCCCCAGCGAGCCGACCACCAGCACCAGGAAAGGGTCGTCGATGGGCTCTGGTCGGCTGAGCCTCTTGATGGCCTCGGCCGAGATGGAGAAGAGGAGGGCGGTCAGGAAGACGGCGTTGGAGAGCGCGCCCACCACCTCCACCCTGGCCAGGCCGTAGGAGCAGCGCTCCGAGCCGCTGCGGCGCGACAGGCGGGCGGACAGCAGCCCCACACAGAGCGACACCATGTCGGACAGCATGTTGAAGGAGTCCGAGACCAGCGCGATGGAGTTCCCCGCGTAGCCCGCCACAATCTCGGCCACGAAGAACACCACGGTGATCACCAGCATGAAGATCAGGCGGCAGGTTTTGCCCGTGTAGCGACCCATTCTCTCTCTCTGTCTCTCTCTGTCTCTCTCTCTCTCTCTCTCTCTCTCTCTCTCTCTCTCAGGGAGGTCTACAGTGCGCGCACTCGCGGAGGGGAAAACAGCGCGCGATGCTTGTTTGTCAGCCCTCGGTCCGTTTAAAAGCCTTCGGTTCGCTCCCCCTCCCCCTCCACCGCCCCTCCTCTGTCCATCCATTCAGAGTTCAGCTCCGGTAGCACCTGCGGCAGGTAAGACAGAGGGGGCGGCGCTACGGAGGGGTTGGTTGCTATGGATATAATGTGTCAATGTTGAATTTAAAATAACATTATTAAGCATGTTTTATTATTAATAATAAGTCACATATATTATAATTATAATTATATGAATAAATAAAGAACAAACAGTAATTCATATTATTATACTATTATTACACTGTACCATTATTAATTACGAACGTTAATGATTAGCATATCATGCTGTCAGGACTCCATCTCCATTTTTTGTATTTATTTCATTTATTTATTTGTTTGTTTATTTGTTTACATGCTCTAAAAAATGCTAGTTTTCCTTGAAACATTTACATATACCCCTCTATTAGGCCTGCAGCAGCTTAGCCCTGCACCTTCATGTTGAAGTTATAAGGGGTGTTTCAGCCCTGCCTGCTTTGCATGAGGCGCAATACAACTAATCAGAACAGAGCTCATTTACATATATATTTATATATCTTTGGAACAAAACCTTGTATCTCCAAAACTGTAACTTTACACAACACAGAAAAACCTGTCTTAACTTGCAATGAATGTTAATGTAATATAATTTTTTCCAAAGAATTTCGGACCATTTCTGTTGGTCTCTTTGGCATGAAATTGTAATACAATGCAAAGAGTAACTGGAGTTTATAAATTATGCATAAAAAAACCTACAAGAGTGGAGATGCAGCGTTTTTACTCGACAGTGATGATATATCAGCAACACAAAACAGCCTGTTAAATCATAAGGGATACAAAGTGAGTCGTTTTAACCATGACTGCTTTTGGTATATAAGCCCACACAGATGCTGCAAGTGGGCAAAATAAAAGACACTGAAAATGTAGGATGTGTGTCTTTTAACAATCATTAAACTTTTAAAGAGCTAAAACTTCGTCCCAGACATTTATTATTTTTATTACATCTCTTAGGTAACAGCCACAATCAACAGCTCTCTAGATCTTTGAGACTTCTACCACAGGTCACTGACTTATCTGACAGATCCTTCCTGTGTGTGATCAGTGTGCCTCTGATTAATCTTACCTGTGAACTTAACTGCACTAATAATAATAATAAATCTCAAATAATGCACTTGCTATTCATTTGACTCAGCACCTTCAGGTGTCTTTAAGGTAAGTGACTGAAATCTAAACTTTGTTTCTCCCTCACGTAGTCATGAATCTCACAGAGGTCTGCGGGGGTAAGGTTACCAGACACACCCTTAGACACGTTTACAGGGAACACACACTTGGACTGAAAATGTTACAATTTCTGACGGTCAGAAACTTCATATCTCCAACACGGCAACTTTACAGGAGACAGAAAAAACACACTTTACTTTGAATGGAAGTCAGTGTAACCAGACTTTTTTTCAAAGTAATTTTATTCCATTTTTTTTTGGTCTGTTCATCATGAAATTTACACACAATGTAAAGGACAACAGATGTTTCCAAATTATGTCAGAACCTGAAAAACAACAAAAATGGAGATACATGGTTTTGTTCCGAGAGCAGCGATATATCATCGCTGCCCAAAGAAAAATATGTATCAATTTTTATTTTTCTGCACCATTTGAGCACAGCTGTTCTTGTACATTGTGTCAAAATTTTATGATGAATGAACCAATAGAAATGCTCCAAAATGGAATTAAACCTCTTTACATTAGCTTACATCAAAGGTTAAGAATATATATATATATATATATATATATATATATATATATATAGATGTAGATATATGTGTGTGTGTGTGTGTGTGTGTGTGTGTGTGTAACTGCTGCATCATTTAAGGTGCAACAGGAATTTTGAATAAGAGGCCATACCAGTTTTGTCAAATTACTTGAGTTATTTTCTAATTTTTTTATAAGTACATCCTGTATAGTTAAGCTTTCTGAGTAGAGTTGTAAAGTCATCTCTAATAAACTTGCTCTTGTGGTTTCTAACATGGACAAAAGCTGCATAAAATCAGTAGCAGCAGCCAGAAAGTTACATAAACAATAATCCACTTGCATAAAGAAGGAGAAAGTCGAAGTGAAAGAACAGCAGAACTGGAGTTTAAAAAATGATTAAAAGCTACAGAGAAAATGTGACTCCTGACAACCACCTGGAAGACCTGACAGACCACCAGCACTTCCCCATCAGATAAACAGCACTTAAAGCCTTCATCTTTGAGAGAGAGGAGAAAATCAAGCTCCATGGAAACACACATCAAACAAAGAAGCTGCTGGTAATCTCAGAACAATGGACTGACCACCCCAGAGTGCAGACCTGAACATCAAAGAATGAGGGGTTACTTGGATCATGAGAATTTTGGAGGTGTGTCTGCAGATTTCTTTGAAAAACTGGAAGTGAGTCTCATGAAAAGAATGGAAGCTGGAATAAAGATAAACACTGACAAATTATATTGAGCTGTTGAGGCTTCTGTGTAATTTTTGGCTTTTTTCCTGATGCTGAAAAATAACTTCGGTCTATTTGACTGGAAGTTAATTAAGTGGAGGACAGTCCCAAACTTTTACACAGCACTACTGTAAGTAATCCATAGACCTGCATGTCCATATCCATTACAAAGCAACTCAGGTGATTGTTATCATTTATTTTCCCTGAACTGCTGCAAACATGGATTCAGAACTGCCCATTAATGACCCGTAGGACCAGTCTAGCTTGTACAGTAACATTACTCCAGAGGAATTTCTCCTTTTTCTACTTTTTTTTGTTCACGTTTCTTCTTTTTTTTTCTGAGTTCTTGGGAGGTTAATGAGGTCAGGGTGTGTTGGCGTCACAGCAGGTCCACAGCTCCCTTATTCAGCTGTAATATATAAAAACGCCAGTGTTGTCAGTAATCACCTCATCAATTGCACTGTACTTGAGCTCAGTGGCTGCCAGGCCTGGACTAAACTCCAATATTCAAATGTGTTAAATGATCGAAGGGGTTATAAATTCTCAGATTAGAGTCTGGAACTACAGGTTCACAGAATGCAGTAAAAGAGCATACACTGAAAAAAAATGTCTCATCAGATCTACTGAAAAAAATACTTCATGTTGTAACAAGTAAATTAACTAGTTTTATTCAACCTAAATAAATACTTTTAATGAATGATTCTTTCAATCAGTGTAATATTTTTGTTGAATAAAACTTCGTTACCACATGAAGTAATGTTTTAAGTTGATCTGGTGAGCCATTTTTTACAGTGAAAAACTGTAAAATAAACAGTAATAACTCGACTTGGTTAACTATCTATGCAGTGAATGTAACTACTTTGCATATTGTTTTGGGGCTGTTTTAGCTGCCCACGCCTCTTTCCCATCTTATTCCTCCACCATTCTTCTGTGGCGTTCTATAACAACCTGACACTTTATTAGCTTCTCCATTGCTTTGTTGAAAGTTCAAAACTTTTTCAATATTGTAGTTTGGCAAACAGCTCAATACTCTATACTTTCAAGGTTGCCTGCATTTGGTTGTGTTTCTATTGATAAAAGAGAGACTGAGTTAAAGAACGGACGTGTAAATCAAGCTGTAAAAATGTGAAAATTCTTCTTTGTCACAAAATGTTCGGGGCTATGTGACCTGCTGTCTGCTGTCTGTTCTCAGTCGTTGAGAACCAGGGCTTTCGCGCTATGCTGCACACTTTGGAGCCGAGATTTAGTATCCAGTCTCGAAAATACCCCCCGACTCTCTACAACGAGACCAAAAGGGTGGCTGTAACGCGCTGCGTGGACACCCATTACCACTGGATCTTATTTCAGGGTAACAGCACATTTTATCGCAGATGAGTGGCAGCAGCGTCTCTGAATGAGAGCCTTCTAGTTCACTTGCCACATCACCTCCATTTGATTTATTAATAAAAGATATTTTAGATAATTAAAGCAAAGTATTTGTAATGATCCGTAATGCATTTACATTATGGATTATTACAAATACTTTGTTTTAAAACTACCAAGTCCTCAGACAGTAGGAAGATAGAAATCATGTATAGAGAAAAAAGATGCATCGAGATGCATCGATAATCGTTTTATAATCGCATCGCAGCCCTCTGAACCGTAATCGAATCGAATCGTGAGGTGCCTAAAGATTCCCACCCCTAACACTTAGTATCAAAATCAAAATTCTGGTATTATGATGGCCCTACACTCTTAAAAAAGATGTTCTTTAGTAAAGGAATTGGTTCTATTTAGAACCATCAGATCTATCTAGAACCATTTCATGCTTAAATTGTTCTTTGCATGGGGTAATGGTTCTTCAGATTGATGGAGAATGTGTCATTCAAAATATTTTCAACCATATGAAAATGGTTCTATAAAGCACCAAAAAGTTCTGTCATTACACACTCAACCTCTCAGCAATAGAAGAACCCTGTTTGGTGCTGTATAGAACCATTTTCAAAAAGGTTCTTTATAGAACCAAATACAACACATTCTCTATCAATCTGAAGAACCATTTCACCATGCAAGGAACGATTTACACATTAAATGGTTCTACACAGAACTCATGGTCCTAAATAGAACCATTCATTTAACTTAAGAACCCTTGAAGAAGCGTATTTTATGAGAGAGTAGGTAGATGCGAGTCATTTGGTCAATGACGAAATAACCACTTATAAGTGTTTCATATGGTTCCATATAGAACATTTTTGAAAAGGCCTCGATATAGCACCAAAAAGGGTTCCTCTATTGTTACAGCCTTGACCCTGTAATAATAGAAGAACCCTTTTCATCTACAGCACATTCTCCATCAATCTGAAGAACCATTTAATAATACAAAGAACACTTTAATCATGTAAAGAGTTCTTTGAATGTCCTTGGCTCAAAATAAAATCATTTTCGTCACTAAAGAACCCTTAAAGAACCATCATTTTTAAGAGTGTAGAGCTGTTTGACCAATCAGACACAAGTTGCTCAGCCAACACAACGAAAGAAGAATCACTGAAGAACCTCACAGTGGATGGTTCTTTAAAGAGCCACTGTTGTACATTTTATAGTTATACAGTTTAAAGAACCTCCACATAATGCAAAGGTTCTATACCAATTAAATTTTTTTCTAAAGCTCTAGAACTGTACTGTCCAGGCTAAGAACCATTTGAGAACCTTCATTTTTAAGGAGTAAATAGGACCTTTTGTGAACATAATCAAAAAGAACAAATTAAGCTTTGAAATCACTGTAAAAAGTTCTGATGTGTTTTTGGCCAAAAGCATTTTTAAGGCATTACATTTAATAGAGTCTTTGAAAGAAAATGTATGTAGAATATGATCAGATAAGGTCAATAATCGTCTTCTCTCTTCTTCTCATACACACAACACACTTTGTTATTACAGTGGAGTGAAGTTTGTGGTCCTGCTACAAAGTACAACTCTGAACACTCATTTCCCTCCCGCCAGATTTACGTGCCTCCAGCTCCACAACACAGTTAGAAAATGTTTAATCATAAACCTGCGCTTAACCCTCCGGGATAAACGACGACGTCTACGCCCTCAAAGACCTCGTACAATTATCAGTTATCTCGTTCATAACTCATTAAAGCACTCATTGTAGAAAATGAAGACTTAAAATGTTTCAGCAAATGAGATGCTACACATCCTTTCAGACCCACAGCGCTGATTCGTCTTCTCACAGTGGAAGGATGGACAGAAACACCTGTGGATGTTTTCAGATCTGAAGCAGCTTGATTTTCTCCTCTCTCTCAGAGATGAAAGCTTTAAGTGCTGTTTATCTGATGGGGGCAGTTTTGGTGTCCTCCAGCTCTTCCGGGTGGCTGTTAGGAGCCACATTTTCTCTGTAGCTTTTAATCAGTTTTTGAACTGCTTTTTCACTTTGACTTCCTCCTTCCTTATGCAAGTGGGTTATCTTATGTCTGGTCTCCTCAGAAAGTCTCCTGGAACTTATAATGAACAACTTATAATGGCTGGATATAAAATATGATTTTAGGAAATTTACAGTGTTGCCATGTTTCTTGTCTTTTTTTGTTTAAACAGAAACAAGCAAATACAGAAAGTAAGTTGAATGCAATTTTAACTTATTATGTAACCATGTAATTAATTAATTACATATAGGCTAACTAATTATAGACTTTTCACTCAATGTACAATAACTACAGCCATTTAAGGGTTAAAAAGGCAGTATGCCTCATTTTTCCATTTCTCATCAGTCATGCTCTGTGGATACTTGATCACATGTTCAGCTGCATGACATCACAGCATGCAATGACATCACAGAGGAAGTGATCTGACCACTGACCACGGCATAAAACGAAACTTCTTTGTCATTATCACATATACCACATACTATACTGTCTATTTTTCACGGTTAATAAAAACAAAAGACTTTAAAGGTGCACTAATAATACTAATAATACTGTAAGCAGACCTTTTCATTTGAATCTGATATTTCATAATGATATTTGGTCTGGAACATTGCATGGAGTTGTGAAAATGCTGTAGCTGGGAAAATACAGAAGCAGTAACAGTGGAAAATACTTGGTGTTTCTAAAGCATGTGCTCGACCACATGACTGCCAAAGTGCCAAAAATGTGTTATTATGATGATGATGATGTTAATTTTTACTTCAGCAGTTTAGGTTTTAATATGTGCTGAGTATATATATATATATATATATATATATATATATATATATATATATATATGTGTGTGTGTGTGTGTGTGTGTGTCTATATATATATATATATAGGTGAGCCCACAACCAGAAGACTGACTGGGTATTCCTGGTTGTGCTGTTGGGCCACTCCCCCAGGTGGCGCTGCTTTGCTAGCAACTCAGTGCTGCTCCCCAACTTCGCATGTTTAGACAGCGAAATTGAAAGAAATCTTCCCTTATAGGATCAGTTAGGTCTAATAACAATATTAATGTGATAACAATATCAATATATATGATAACAGTATCAACATAACAATCACTGTAGACACTTCAGTGATGGCCGTCCAGCAAAGGCTTGTCCGTCTTGTTTTTACAAAGTCAGCATTGCTTCCAAACTTTGGTGTGAAGTGTACGACTGTAGGCTGCGTGTTCTCACGTTAGAACAGAAGGAGGACAGAAATCGTGGCACGTCCATGATCCAGGTTCAGTTTTCAAACGAGTGAATAATATATGACAGACAAAGCAGGATGTGAGGCATGACTGATCCTCAGATCTGCTAATGTAGAGCGTCATCAGGGTGGCTCTGCTGGGTACAGGGGGCAGGGCAGTAACCAAAACCCACCAGTCGGTCAAAAGCACCAGAGTAGGCACGTACGCACACGGACACACGCACACACACACACACACCAGATTTGATTTTATACATTGCCTGGACAAGTTCATACATATATCCCATATGCATATAAGTACGTATATAAAATGTAAGTATGTGTGTGTAATAATAATAATATGTTCCATATCGCTGTTGTCGGAAGAAAACCTTGTCCATTTTCGTTGTTTTTTAGTTTTTGACATAATTTGAAAATGTCTGTGGCCCTTTACATTGTGTGTAATTTTCATGAAGAATGGACCAAAAGAAATGACCCAAACTTACTTGGAAAAAAGTCTGGTTCCATTGACTTACATTAAAAGTAAAGTATGTTTTTTCCTTCTCCTGTAAAGTTACCATTTTGGAGATACGAGGTTTTCTTCAGACAACAGTGATATATATTATATATATTTTGTCACTGTCAGAACAATATCATTGTATCTCATTTTTCCTTTTGGACACAGTTTGAAAAGTTTACATTGTGTTAAAAAGTCATGATGAACAAACCTGGTTCCATTAACTCCCAGTCAAAGTTAAGAGTGTTTTCTCCTTCTCCTGTAAAGTTAACATTTACGTACTTTTGTGAAAAGCACTTGAGTCAGGATCATTTTGTCTTGAAAATGTACAAAAACAAACATACACAAACACACACACATGCTCACACGTATCGTCATCGTCACAGTGACTCAGCTCGTCACCGAGAGGCAGGCAGGTAACCAAAACACACCGTCTAGAGGTCTCTATAGGGGTGGAAACATAAGACAGCGGTACGCAAGCCAGTGTCACGCTCACAGTTAGACTGAGGACAGAAGACGCACTAATTAATTCAGTAACTGCTAATGAGGAACGAGCTGTTCACACTCACAGTTACAATTCACATTCAGTTCATTTACATACAGAATGCAAAGCCATACTGTGATGACTTAGCCGATTTGTGAGAAGATCTTCACATGTTGTAAAGGTTCTTTACCAATTTAAGGGTTCTTTCTAGACCTTTTACATAATGTGGAGGTTCTTTATACTTTGAATAACTCAAGGAACCATTTAACATTTTGATACAGGTAATATTTACTGTTTACATGTTACTTTAGATTCAAAGCTAAGGTGGATGATGGATATTTATTATAGATCTGATTGTTTGTGATGTTTATTCTATAAAGTTAGACCCTTTATTTACTTCATTTCGAGTCAAAATGGCCCTTATTTTCAGTGTCTCAGCAGCTAAATATAATATCTGTTTTTCAGTATTTAGTGTCCACTCTGTTCTTGTTGCAGCTTCTTTTCTTTTCCGAATCACTTTCAGTTTCTCACATAAATCTGCAGGGATATTTTTCCACACTTCCAAAGTTCAGTCGTAGAAGTTGGTCACATTTTCTGCTTCTCACAATCCAATAACTCCAAACCCATTCAGTGGTGTTGAGGTCTGGACTCTGGGGTGGTCAGTCCATTGTTAAGCTTCTTTGTTTGATGTGTCCGTCTCCTTTTCTCAGTGAGGTTTTTCTCAACAGCTATACATCCTTTCAGACCCATAGCGCTGAGTCGTCTTCTCACAGTGGAAGGATGGACAGAAACACCTGTGGATGTTTTCCGATGAGAAGCAGCTTGATTTTCTGTTCTGCTAGATCTGCCCCGTCAACTGTAAGTGCTATTATTATGAAATGGAAGTGTCTAGAAGCAGCAACAGCTCAGCCACGAAGCAGCAGACCACGCAAACTCACAGAGTGGGGATGCTGAAGCACACAGTGCCTATCCTCTGTTGAATCACTCACTAAAGAGTTCCAATTTGCCTCTGGAAGCAACATCAGCAAAAGAACTGTGCATCAGGAGCTTCATGAAAAGGGTTTCCATGGCCGAGCAGCCGCACACAAGCCTCACATCACCAAGTACAATGCCAGGTGTCGGATGAAGGGGTGTAAAGCGCAGCCACTGGACTCTGGAGCAGTGGAAATGTATTCTGTGGAGTGATGAATCAGCTTCTCCATCTGGCAATCCGATGGATGAGTCTGGGTTTGTTGAATGCCAGGAGAACGTAACCTGCCTGACTGCATTGTACCAACTGTAAAGTTTGGTGGAGGAGGGATGATGATATGGGGTTGTTTTTCAGGGGTTGGCCTAGAACCCTTAGCTCTAGTGAAGGGAAATCATAATGGAAATCTCATAGAGAGCTTCCCAGTAGGAAGGAAGCTGTTATAGCTGCAAAGGGGGGACCAACTCCTTATTAATGCCTATGGATTTAGAATGGGATGTCATCAAAGTCCCTGTAGGTGTAATGTGTAGCTGTCCTGATACTTTTGTCCATATAATGTATTTTTCTTTGACATTCAGTGGTCGTTACTTACTTGGCACTGTAGTGAATGGTCAATAAAGGACCAACACAAACACAATGCAAGATGGCTGCTTTAGCACACATGATGTAGCCCATGACAGGCCTGGCCACTGCATGATGAGTCAAATCAGGTGATAAATGAGCGAAATAAATGCACAGTCTACGGGATTCTCACGACTGGAATACTTACCGGACAACATCTGTGAGAAAGTAGAACTGAAAAGAAAGAGCGTAGCTTATCTTTAAACATACTGTCTAATCATGCACTGATAGCAACGTTCTAATAAAGTTAATAAGTATCTACTTCCACTATGCCTCTCTTTTTCCCCTCATGCATGAACACGTGTCTTATTATATCACACAGCAGCCTGAGTCTGCAACAAAGTTCAACCTGCTCTCATTGAGATATGAAAGGGTTAATAATAAAGCTCAGTTAAACCTGCTGACACTGACTCCTCCGCTGCTGAATGTGCTCTAATTATACTGACAAGAAACATACCAGCATGGAGAGAACTGCTGTCCTTTTTTTATGTGGGATAGTTAAGATCCATATCCACGAGTAAGCACTGCAGTTATTCATTGACCGTATAGGGGATTAAAGGGGAATTCCATCCAAATTTTTTTTCAGAAATTGCTCCACAATTGAGTCATTGCGATGTAAAGTCATTCAGAGTGGTTTGATGTGAAATAAGAGATTCCTGATTACTTTAACAGTGCTGGGTGATATGAACCACGGATCACAATGTGTAATGTAAATATAGCTGTTTCATTTACTATGCAAAACAAGGATGCTTGCATGAGTCTTCTGACTTTTTATTAATGTTTATGAAGGTAAAATTGTGGCAAATCTGAAACAAAAAGTCTTGGCTACTCTTTTTCCTTACAGTGCACTGCACGTATCCCTCCGCCATAAATATATTTTAGGCCAACGTTTTCAAAACAGTCATAAATCATTTCTGTGTGGTAGCTTTCAGAGGCATTAAACTCTGATTCTGATTCAGACGTCTGGTTCCCATCACCACCATAGAAATATTTCGACTTATTTCTCCAGAATGGAACATTTCACATCACACCACTCTGAACGACTTTACATCTATTTATTTTGTTTATTTGACAGGGACAGTACAGATAAACAATGTATATAGGGCATCTAGCTTAAGCTAAACTGCGGCCCTTAACCAGTAAATTAGGCAAAAATGTGGAAGCATGCAAAATTAAGTAGAACGTCCCTTTAAAGGAGTAGCAAAACATCTAATTTACACAATTTATCCTTTGTAGTCGGGATCATTGTATCAGTAACAGTCTATCATAATGTCAAAACCCTCATAAGCAGGTCTGTTTTTTCTCCTCCTCTGTTTGTTTACTGGTTGCTATGCCTTTATCTTTGAATTTGGCAGTAAAACCAATTCTGATTCTGATTTAATCAATCAGAACATGTTGCTGCTATGATTAGGAATTATAATCTTTACTATCATCAGCTATTATTAACAACATTGAATGGGGTGATCGGATATTTCCCAAATAATTTATTATTTGAGAACAACTCAACCGTTTCAGGTAACGACAGTTTCATAGTTGTATGCTTCTATTACCCGTTAGCTACATTAGCTTCACAGCTCCAGTGTAAAACCAAAGAAGTGAACATGTCTTGGCTGATTGACTTCATCTTACATAAGGGGTAAAAGTGTGTAAATCCGATTTGTGGTCAAAATACTCCTTTAAATATGTTTTTGCTTTATACACACATAGATTGCAGGTTTCCACATTAAGCCTGGTCCTACAAACTGATTTTGGTGGAAAATCCCTTTTGAGTCCAAGACAAGGCTTGAACTGTCTCCCGCAGCAGAGCCCACAAAGCCTCAGTCATGAGATTGAAGCTTTACTGAAATGAGAGCTGCTGAACAGATGTGGTTATGTCGCCATCTAGTGGACAAAGCAAGTGTCATTTTCAGGTTGTTTCACTGTGGTGGGGTTCATACGCCAGTTTACTTACAATGTAGGTTGTGGTTTGTAGGTAAGTTGAGTTTAGCAGTTTAAAGGGGTTTAAAGGGAATTCTGAGTCAGATTTTTCCACAGTGGTGTTGACAGGAAAAAGGCGTCTGAAGAGTTTAATGTCTCTAAAAGTTTCCTCACAGAAAGTTGTTACATAAAATGGTTTTTGCCCAAAACATCATATTTGATATCTTTACTGATGGTTGAGAGGTACATGCAGGGTCTTATTTGGCAAAACAGCCCCCTGCTAAAACGTACTTTTTCAGATGTCTCACTATTTTATCATTATCAAATAAACTAAATGTATTAAAAAGATGACGCATAGTAGTAGTTCATAAAATGGCTATATTTGTGTTGTAGACATCAAGACTTCTGGTCCCTATCACCACCACTGTAAGGAATGAACCATCTACAAAGGACAATTTCACATCAAACCACTCTGAATGACTCTGATTACATATAAACCACTGTATTTTGAAAAAAGCAGGTGGAATTTCCCTTTAAATCTGACCACAAAATTCCTGTACTCTATATATAATAATGTGCTAAAAGCATCCATGAAAATGATATTCTAACCCTTTATAATTCTAAATTTAATTCTATTCTATGATATTCTAATTTTTTGTTTAATTGTGTGAGATATAGTTTTAAACATTTAATTGTGACGGCCAAAGACTTTTGCCCCATAGTGTATTTCATCGTCAAAGAAAATATTTTGTTTACGTTTGCAGTAAGTTATATTTGGCGGTATAGCTGTGGTCTGGGACCACCCTGCCCTTCCATGTGCCTACACGGAAAGTCTAACAGACACAGCTTGAAGGAGGATGCAGGTTGCAAAGTGGCTTGCAGAGGAAGTGGCAAGAATGGGCCGGCTAAAGTAGTTTAAATAAATGCCCTGACAAATTTAGCCAATTGTATGCATAGCAGGCGATCAGCTGAGCCGTCAGCTGATACTGGCTGGTGATTTGATTGGGGCCTGAGCTTGACTTCATGGCCTGTGTGAACTAATGCTATACTCTATATTTTCAATATTGATCTGTACTTACAGTTCAACTGTTCATTTTACAGTATATATATATATATATATATATATATATATATATATATATATATATATATATATATACACACATATATATACACACATACATATATATATATAAATAAATGTTCACTGCTTGCACTATTTTATTTTTATCACTATAATTTTTTTTCTCCTGCTCTATTTATTTACAGGTTGCTATGCCTTTTCTTTTAATTTGGCAATAAAACCAATTCTGATTCTATCAACACGAACATGTGGTATCTATGATAAAGAACTGTTGCTAAAGAAAAATAATAATAATTATTATTAATTATTATTAACAACATTGGTAGGTGTGTATGATCAGAATCCAAATTTTTACTCCAAACTCACATTTGGCTAATTTAATATTTTATATTGGCTGAGTACCTGTCCAGGGTGTATCCTGCCTTCCGCCCAATGACAGCTGGGATAGGCTCCAGCACCCCACCGCGACCCAGAAGGATAAGCGGTTAAGATGATGTATGTATGTATGTATTGGCTGAGTGCAGCAGTTTTATAATGTAAATAACTTGAGTCAAGTCCACTTGCTGTATTTGAATGCTTGTGTGCATATTATAGAGCAACTAGTGTTATTTATATTAAATCTTTGGCTAATAGAAAGTACTGGAAATGTTCTAGTTTGTGTTCTTTTAGCCGACACAGCATGAGCCTCAGGTAAAATAAATAAATTAACAAAAAAAGTCACAAATTCTGTATAGTACCCAAAACACTGCAAAATAAAAAACCAGTGTGTGATTTTGAAAGACATCATCGTTTATTTGAAATGAACCACAAAACATCAAGGAACAAAGCTAAAGGAGAAAACACACAATTGTCTTTCAGATGGAAATTTTCCATTATATGCAACAAATGAGCATAAATAATTCTAACAACATCATTAAACCCAATAACCATACTAATGAGCACTTTGACCAAATCATAATGACCATGCCTTATGAAACTAAGATGATATATTGGTCTATCAGTAATGTTTATAACAACCATAATAAAAAGAATTATATAACGACGTAATGCTCGACAATGCAGACGTAAGGACTAAGGGTGGACTGTGATCTTCAAAGCAATTCACTTAAAGGAATACGCCAGCGTTTTCAAGCCAATCTCTACCTGCTGCATTTGTACTGTTACCACAGATGCACCTCCTCGTGCTTATAAGGAACAGAAAGCCAACTGAAAGGGCTGAACGATCATATTTTTATTGTTATTGTGATGTGGGTTTCCGTGATAAACACATCATTAAGAGCTGAGATGACAGAGCAGATCGATTTACCTCATACACGCAGCACCAGAGAGACGTCATTACGAACTGTTAGAAGCCTAAGTGCTTCCCTGTGCACAGCACTGAAACTACTCCATCCTCAACTATAAGCCTGTAAAAACATGTGAAACATTAGGATTGTTCTCACACCCAGTATTGTTTTAAGAGTGCGAGGCAGTGATGGTTACTGTCACAACAAACATCTTTAATAACTAAAGGCAAATAAATAAAAAAAAAAAAATTAATTCCTTCTTTTTATTATGCACAGTTGTAAATGACGCTTTTGTAATTTTGCATTTTGCTACTTGTTTAAAGGAGAAGATGGTTAGATCTCTGTTTACACATCCAAAATAAGTCTGTACTTGCATCGTATCCAGTCAGAGGCACAGTTTTAATAATAATTTATCGTTCTGATATCCTCATTGTGACATCCAACAGCATTTTCTGTTCATATCGTACAGCCCTACCAACTGACTAGAGATTTAGAGTAGAGGTAAATGGGCAGTTGCTGAATTCCATAAAGAAAAATGTAAAGTTAACTGACTATATAATGTAAAACCACAACCATTTTGCTCCAATAAGGTCTTACCAAAGCTGTTCTTATGACTGTAGTTGACTGTACAATACGAATACAGTACAATGCAGATAGAGATTTGGGTGAAAACACTGAACACAGATGCTGAACCACGAAAACATTCTTAAGCACAACTGAAATTTGATCCAGCCTGGGCACAGAGGTGTCTAAATCATAAAATCTTAAAGCCTCTTAGACCTCAAGAGCTGATCCTGTTTTGCACATAGTAGCTGCGATCAGCGCAATAAGAGCGGACTCTTATCTGGGCTTCAGTTAAAATGTGGTGATTAGAATAGAATGGAATACAGCGGAGTTGAATACTGAGTCAGCCACTGTATTTGAAATGTCCCAACTACATACTAAACACTACTACTGTAAGATATACATCACATAAAATGATACCTGGGCAAGAGAAAACATCTTAAATCTCATCAGGATGTCTAACACTTCTCATTTTTGGACTGTTGTAAGAAATTTCTAAGATTATTTAACTTACTTTTAGACATTTTTTCACTTTGTCATTTGATCTACAGAAATTATTCTACTGGCAAATAATTTGCTTGTTTCAAGAAGTAATGCTTGGATCATCTGACGATTGAACACAATTTCTCTATATAAAATGACTTAAACCGAGTAAAAATACATCCAGAAATAAGTGAAATAAGCCTATAATATTCTTACATCAATCTCAAAATGAGAAGTAATAAGAGCTATTGATAAGGCTTAAGATGATATAGCATTTTTTACAGTGTGTAACATTTACTGTAAATTGTTAATTGTAAGAGATTTTGCCTTATTTGCTAACCTTGCATGTTTCTGCTTCACCCTGAATTGTGGAACAATAGCTGCCACCTACAATACATCACTGCTGTAGTAACAAATCCTCACATGGCTGAAATATTGACTTAACTGTAACATTAATGTAATCAGATTTTATTCCAAATAACTTTGTACCGTTTCTATGAGCTAATTTATTTATTTTTTTTTAATTTTTGCAATTGTATGACATGAATAAAGCAGGTAAGAGCTCTCGCCCTGTATATGAATGCTACGGCTACTCTTGTGTCAAATCTGCTGTAGCATAATTATACATGACTTATGTGCTAAATGTCCTTTTGACATAGCGCATTATTTGATTCATGTTACTTAAACAGGCAACTAATTTATCATTTACAGATTTGTAATGCTGATTCTGCCATTTACAGAGCAAATACTGTTACCTATACTGGTACTTTGGCTGAAAGAACATGCCGGAAATGCACTAATGTGTGTTCACTTAGCTCAAACAGTGTGAGTTCGGGCCAGTTTTGGTTGTAGAGAGAGTCTGGCATTAAAATTCACAACTGGGGCATCCCTATCCTACACCTTATATACAGTGAAAATAGAATTAGTGTTTAGTGTACAGCTGGGACACAGCACAGAGTCTGAAGGCTAAATCACCCCTCCTTTATGATTCTAGTGTTGGTTACCTGGGCAGGGATTAAGCCAATATTCACAGCATTCTGAATGGAGGTTCTCCATTTAAAGAAAAAAACAGTACAGGACTAGGCTTAATCCCTGTCCAGGTGACCAACCCTAGATATTGCATTTTACTGCAGGTGTGGAGTACTTACTGTGATTGACCAATGAGATTACATTCACTTTTGGGCACAATGGGGCAATCAAGAGAACATTCGTGAACATTCCCAGTACAACTATGAGCTGCCTGATCACAATTAAATGAGTCCCACTGCAGAACAATCAGCCCAGTGATGTAACAAACAATGTAAACTCTACTGAAAAAATGAGGATCTGAAAGGTGCTGTACGTGTGCACTGAAGCCGCGGAACAGGTGCAGTACAGCATTGGACCACTACAATATTACAAAGCCTTGATGGTACAGCAGCCAGGGCAGATTTTGGGTGCTAGATTTGTTCCATGCGTGTGCGCATATCTCATACTCATAGCTCTGATGTTGCAGGAGTAAAAGGTACCAATGGGCAAAGATGCCAGCACACATATACTGAAGGTTACCTTGGAGTAGATATGAAACATCACCACAAAGCCTTGGTACACCATAGCAAAGAGCAGGTTGTGAGGAAGGTTCACCAAGAGGAGCGCGAAAGCCTGCTTTCAAGACGCGTCCGAGGGGATGTGCTCCTCAAAACCCTCGCTCTCTCTCACCAGCGCCCTCTCCAGGATGACGCGGCCCTCTTTGTAGCGCTGGCTGTCCTCCGTGGCGAACTCATAGATCCAGCCCAACTTACTGTTGCAGTTCTTACAGCTGACGTCACGCACCATGTGCCTGCCCGTCAACATCACGCGATCCTGCACCTCGCTGTACTGCAGGTTCACCACCTTAAGACATAAAAACAGTCTTTAGTGTAGCAGTGCGTGAAAGATAAGCTGGTGAGATCTGCAGACCATCTGATAGGCGGAGGCTGTTATTTATTCCATCCATTTACATCAAAAACACTAGACCGTGAGACAGCCCTCAGCTAAAAACTTAGCTAAAAAAAATTAAACATGTTTTTGTATTCATACAGATATCCTCTTTATTTTTAACCAAGCAGAAGAATATTTAACATAAAATATTCAGTGACAACATGAAACAGCTCATTAAAAGAGCTTAACAAATAGGTTTGTACAGGAAACTGCAATTTGAGAGTATGTTGTTGCTTTTAGATGCTTGCATTTTCACAATAATACCACTTACAGTTGACCAGGGCAGATCTAGCAGGGCTGACATTTCATGAACTGACCTATGCAATGGTGGCATCCTATAAGAGCACTATGCTTAAAATCACTGAGCTCTTCAGTACAACCCAGTCTGCTCCTAAGATATGATTGATTTTACGCCTGTTAGCAATGTTTGGCTGAAACATCTGAACTCAATAATTAGGAGTCCACATACTTTTGGCCATATAGTGAATTTCACTCAACTTGGACCTCTATCTAGCAGTGGAGTATAAACTTGGCTATCAATTCAATGAAACAGCTAAACTAAGACTAAAACACATCACTAAACAAAGATTTTGCTTCATAGACAATGAACAGAGAAGCACTTAAGAGAATTTGGAAAAGGATCTCCCTCTAAAGCATTTTGCACTCAAAACCATCATCAATATAATAAAAACCGCTGTTGCAAAGTTTTATAACTAGAGCTGAAAAGCTTTAAGAGAAATATGACAGATGTGTTGAAAGACGTAATGCTATTCTGTACTGAAGAAAAACATTCATTGTAAACCCTCTCAACAGCGCCCTCTACTCAGATCAACTCTGAAGGTATTACTGAGTAGGAGTTCTCTCTAAATAGAAAAAAATCTGGTCACAACTAAGCATCATTTCCCACTGTGCCATGTATTTGTTGGATGTACTGTTTTTGTTGTACTTCATTTTCACAGTTGTTTGATTTTTCCTCTTGAACTCTCTTGAATAGTTTATTTGCAAATGGTGAGGGAACTGTGCTCCCAGTTTATCATAGCCTACAATATTTTAAACTGTGAAGTCCATTCCAAACCTCTGAAAAACTAAATATTATGATGCATAATGCATACGGTGATGTATTGTGTGGTTATATTTTTGGCATATAGTCTATCCTTACAGTAAACACTACAACAGTACCAGACGTAAGCTGATAAATACAGTTTGTCCTTCAGCAGCAGAGTTTCTTCCAAGCAGTAAACAAAGGGACAACAAACACAAACGAGGACATTCATGGTTTGGTCTGGGGTCAATGTTTGTATACAGGTTCTGGTAACAGGTGCATGTGCATAAGTGACTCATTCACTGGAGCTGTGTTTGTGTACGGCTGCAGACTCGTGCAGATACGTGCCTTGTTGAACAGGAAGGCTCTGCCTGTGGCTCCAGTGAAACGAGTGGAGATCAGCTCGGAGCGGTTGGTCAGGATGGTGTCGCAGTTGGCACAGGAGAAAAGCCGCGTGCCCCCGATGTGGTCCAGAAAGATTCGGCCCATGGCGCACTCCGCAGTCCACACAGTCCTGCACACATGACATTACACGTTCTGATGTACACTTGTCTCCTCAGCCATGCACTGAATGACTGACTCAATACACTGTAATACATTTCAACAGGCAGATCCTACACATATCATTAAAGGGGAACTACACTGATTTTTCAAAATCTCTACATAATTAAAGGATTACGATGTAAACAGAGTCAGTCAGAATGGCTTCTCTGTTTAAAGGCTCTAAACTCAGTCAGAATTATCCACAGTGGTGGTGATAGAAACCAGGCGTTTAAAGCGTTTAATGCCTGTAGAAGGTATTTGACATAATGTTATTACATTAAATTGTTATGAATATATTGTCTGATGCCTGAGACACTATATTTTAATTCATATTCACAGCAGAGAGGTACATGCAGGGCATTGTGCGGTGAAACAGTACCTAAAAAAAAAAAGCTTTTTTCAGATTTACTACTACTTTACCATCATTAATATTACAAAAATAAACTCAGAAGACACGTGTAGGTTCACCGGTCTTTTCGGATAGTAAATAAAAAGGCTGTATTTGTGTTGTAAACATGGTGACCCCTGGTTCCTATCACCACCACAGAAAAGACATTTTGAGTCACTAAGTTTCTCAGAACCAAACCATTCTGAATGACTTCGCTGGCATCTCAATGATTGACTTATTCTGAAATCTTGAGAAATCTGAGGCATTCCCCTTTCACAGTGAGGCTGTTGTCCTGCACACCACAGAACAGACAAGATACATTAGATTTAGTTACTATGGTCAGCTCTTTAGATTTCTTTAGACAGACGTCCTGGTAGTAGCTTTTATCTTTTGAAGACCTTCATCCTTAAAAGACTTAGTTGTCGTCAGCAGCCTCTTCATATAAAATGTCTCTCAGTGTTTCTTCACTTCACAAAGCGTCATCTGAGAGCTCGTTAGCATCGACTTTAGCAGTTTTGACCAAACCATTAAGACAACACTGAAGTTGGCTTCCTATTCACCAGCTTGTTGTTCGAATTTTCCCGTTCCACCTTAAATGGTGCAGCAGTTATTATAACAACGCCCGAGACGCCTGAGGCACCAGAAGGCTTCTGCAGGACCATTTAAGGTGGAACGGGTGAATTCCAACAAGAAGCTGGCGAACAAGAAGCTGACTTCAGCTTCGTAGTTAGTATTAAGGACGTAAGTTAGCTCAGGGTTGATTTCTGCAGCGTAACACGTTTAAAAACGACTGAATAAAAGCATAACCCACTTAACCCCCAACTCTCATGAGCAAAGCAGCTGAAATTGTCTGTAAACTGACAGGTTTTCACTACTTTGTTGTTGAGGCAGACGGAACATTTTCTCACTCGTTTACACTCGATTATACCAGCTAAACAGGCAAAAAACAGCCAAGTCTTACCCGCCTTCGGTCTCGTCCTAATAACACGCGTTGTGTGTCTGTATCTGTAGTCTTTGTGGTCAGTGCTGAGTGGTTTTCTGACCGTTTTTGTCCTGTTAAGAGCGCCACATTCCCTCACTGCTCGCTGTTGTTTTTGTTTTTCTGCTACAGCTGGCTCTCAGCAGCGCTGTCAACATCCGGTCGAGTGGTGACGTAGAACCGAACTCGAGGAAGTTGTTTCGCATTTTTTCACATAATTTTTTCCCCTTCTTTGTATTTTTCATATTTAACTGTATTTAATCGTTTATTTTACCTTTCCATTGTCATACCGTCATCGTACTTTTACTTGTACTGTTCTGCTTTTATATGAAGTTTTTATTTGTCATATTTAAAAGTACTTATTGTGTTCAAACTCCTGTTTTGTATCTCCACTCATCTCTTTTGTACGTCTGACTACTTTATGAGCTCTGCCTTCCTTATAGATCCACTAAATGCTGACCATTTGAACTGCGGTTTCACAGAATGAATGAATGAATGAATGAATATTCAGATCTTACATATTTACAAGGATTATGTTATGATCTATTTAAACCCAAGGCAAAAACAGAGATGCATACTATATATATATATATATATATATATATATATATATATATATATATATATATATATATATATATACACATACAAGTACATACAAAATCATCATTAGGGTACTTTTTATTGGACGGTGTTTGTCCCAAACCCTAACCCCTACATTTACATTTGTGCAAATAAATAAATAAATAAATAAATAAATAAATAATAATAATAATAATAATAATAATAATAATAATAATAATACATTTGTATGTTTATCTTTTTCCATTTCTTTTAAAGTGAAGTTTGGGTTTAATTGTATTTTTTTATTAGTTAAATTTTTTAAATAAAAAACCTTTTTAAAAAGGTGCAGTAACAGATTTTCATGTCACTACTGACACACAAAAACTGTGTGCTATTACACAGACTTAATTAATGAATGAACTTCTAACCAGTCTTGATGTACAAGTACTGCTTAGTACAGTGTGGTTTTGGACGCAGCAAATGAGATTTAGTATGAGAAACGTGGAGCCTTATTTTAGCCACGCCCCTGCATTTTAGAGCAGGAAGTGAGACTGCATCCCTGTCCATCATGGCCACATGGTGAGCTGCTAGATCTCAGTGTTTTGAAGTTAATGTGTCCCAAAGTCTGAACATTAGGAATCATCATTATTGAAACACATCTTTTCTGCAATGAACTAAACTTTTTGGTATTTTCATTAAAAATGTTATGAATTTGTCCGTGTACAACTATAAAAAGGTTGTGTTTGCTATTCAGGAACTGGCTGGTGTTTTTGAGTCCTGTTTAAAATGAGCTAAAATTACCAAAACAGTCACTACTGAAACATTTTGTACTGATTTAGTAATGTTCTGATTGTTTTGGTAGTGAAAAAATTGAATAATAATAAACTAAATAAAAATTAAAAATAAAATCTATCTCATAACTAACAGAACCCTTCAGACTAACAGAACCCTTCAGACTAACAGAAGCCTTCTGACTAACAAAGTGCAAAGTTTAGCAATCGGATTCCATTCAAGAGATCTGAGTCATATTTCACAGCTGAATAAGCTGGAGATGGCAGTTCTTGAGAAAACGTTTTTTCATATCCTGCTGAAAAAGTCCCATAGAAACCATTGATGGTTTTGTGATGTGTTTTGGCTTTTTTAATGAAACTATATTACAAGGTAAAAGATCCTAATGGTTTAACAGGAGACCAGCAGCTGATTCTAAATGTATTTGATGGTTTCGGAATGGAATCTTAATGTGTTCTACAGGAAACTAGTGGTCTCTATTGGAAACAATTAAGCCAATTCCCATTAGAAAGCAAAACCAAACAAAATAAGGTTTTAATCCTAATGGTTTCTGATGGTGCTTTTAATTAAAAATAAAATCTAGGGAAATTCAAAGACATCAATGCCTATTAGCGCTTTCAAAAACAGTATTTCATAAAGAAATAATTATTGCTGTGATGTCATACAAAAAATGTTGGGGACGTTTTTCCAAAGATGGAAATCCCCAAAACTTATAACCACCAACACAATATTGCTATTAAAAAATGCTGGGGTTTTTACACATGTCAGTGTCACTGCTAAGATCACCCAAACATGTCCAGCCGAGAATGTTTTTATGGTCAGAAACTGACCATTGATGAAGGGTCAGAGGTCAACAAATGGACTGCAGTCTAAGGAGGGCCTTCTAATGAAGTGACCAGAGAGGGTTGTGTTCTGAAAACGTCCTGTTTCTGTGAAAATTTGAAGGATCATCTTTTCATAGAATAATAACAGTCAGTCGTCAGACACTCTGTGGCAAACAGTCCTGAGTGAATGTAGCTCATGTAGCATTTCTGTCTGGGAACTTCATCTCGTGACTCATCAGGGAATATTTTTTCTGACATGACCTCATTTGACGTGCCATTTGTTACATCTCCACTGCAGGGTTAGATCATCATGGAAGGAGTTCACGACCTTCACTGTGCAAAGTAACAGGACCGCTTGGATACCTGACATTAAAGCTGCATTAGCTGACTGAATGTTTCAGCGTCCAAGACTAAAAAGGGTTTCATAATGGAGAATCCCTTTTAACAGTGGAATGTACAGGACGCATCTGGAAAACTGAAGGAAAAAGTTTCCGTCTCCTGCAGATCATCACTAAGAAACCTCACCTCCATCCATGATTCACAACAGAGATGCGACACAAGCAGAGACGGCTTCTTCAGAAACAAATATTTATCTTGAGAACCCTTCTGACTAACAAAGTGCAAAGTTTAGCAATTGGAATCCATTCAAGAGATCTGAGCTGAATGAGCTGTAGATGGCATTTCTTGTGAAATGTTATTTATATCCTGCTGAGAAAGTTCCATAGAAACCACTGATGGTTTTGTGATGTGTTTTTGGCTTTTCTAATGGGATGATATCACAATGTAAAGGAACCTAATGTTTAAACAGTTGACCAGTGGCTGATTCTAAATGCATTTGATGGTTTCCAAATGGGATCTAAAGGTGTTCTACAGGAAACTAGTGGTCTTCATTGGAAACCATTAAGCCAATTCCTATTAGAAAGCAAAACCATAAGGTTTTAATACTAATGGTTTCTGATGGTGCTTTTTCAGCAGAGTATAATATTGGAGTGCCACATAATGAATGAATGTTACCAACGTTGGACTCGCCCCTCAGGGCATTTTCATACTAGACCTTTTTTCCTTTTTTCCGCAGCCCACATGTTGAAAACCACTGTTTGTTTATATTTAAATAAAATGTTGGCTTTGTTCGCTGATGTTCATTAGTTCCAAAAAGTGAAACATTGTCTGAAAGCAGATTTGAATGGTATTGTTACTATATTTAATAATAAAAATTGATGTAGTTTAATTTATTTTCATTTGACTTTTGGTGGAGATTTTTAATAAGATTTTGATAAGAATAGAACAGAGAATTACTTTACCATTGATTACCTTACCAGTTGACTAAGACTAGTGTGTGTGTATATATATATATATATGTATGTGTGTGTGTGTGTGTGTGTGTGTGTGTGTGTGTGTATTGTCTAGGTCTCCTCCACTCCTGATCTCGGTCTTCACTT
Source organism: Colossoma macropomum (assembly GCF_904425465.1). Taxonomy (NCBI): domain Eukaryota; kingdom Metazoa; phylum Chordata; class Actinopteri; order Characiformes; family Serrasalmidae; genus Colossoma; species Colossoma macropomum. The sequence continues at coordinate 45,573,493 of NW_023494791.1, forward strand.
GGACTCGACTGCTAAAAGTCTTGATCTTGAGTCCGACTCGGCTCTTGTGCTCTTGACTATAACACTAACTATTGTGCTAAGTAGCTATACTTTTTTGCAAACTACAGACTAAACAACCATTTCAAGTTGTTTCGATTCTCTTCTTTGAACACTGCAGTTATTGCCTGTAGCAGTTCTTCAGACTGAAGCTTTCTCTACAACAAAATGTGTGTTAGGTTGTTATGAACCTGATAAGTTGTTAGCAGGGGTTTACAATGCAGCTGCAGCTAACATTAAGACTAAAACTCCCTACTTAAGACTCAAGACTCGACTCTGACTCACATGAAGCAACTTGTAAACATTTCTGTTCTACAACAAGTCTGATGCTTTTATCAGATTGCTTACAGTAAGGGGATACATATAGTGATGGGACCCAAGTATTCAGACACTTTTTTGCACTTTTTTGATTGGGAAGACTTCATCATCATCATCATCATCATCATCACTTTTATTTATATAGTGCCTTCCCCATACTCAAGAACGCTGTACATTCAGAAAGCAACAAAATACATAATCAACAATACATAACAAAGAACACACCCACACACACACACACACACACACACACACACACACACACACGCACGCACATGCACACACACCACTCTACGGTTCCCACAGCTAGCAGGGGGTTTTCACTGACCACAATATAGACTTCACACAATGAGTAGCAATCATGGTGAAGGAGCTTCCTAAGTTCTCACAGATAACATTCTTAAAAACACAAGAATAGAAAAAGCCACAGAGCCATAGCAAAGACCTTAACCCTTGTGTGGTGTTGATGTGTTTGTTACTCAGTGGTCTGGTGGTCCCACTGCGTTATTGGTTTTTTAAATCAATACAGCCATAACAATTTATGTAAAAATACCAGATGTTTAAAATATCACAGCATAGGGTTCTCCTTTAGCAGCTGCAGCCAGTCAGCAGCCTGTCCATGTTGTCCACCCACACACACACACGTATACACACACACACACACACACACACACACACACACATCTACTCATCCCTGGTGCGCCATGCAAGATTTCACAACATGTACTCAGACAAACGATAGTAAACATAAGAGAGACGCCAGCAGTCACTAAAAAAGAGAACAATAAACAATGAACTGCATCAAATTAGGCCACTTACTCACACCTTTAATGTCATGCTAATAAGATGTCTCTATAAATTCAATCTATCTCACATGCTTGCATGGCCTAGCCGATCTCCTGACTTGATGTAAATGTACAACAGCCGGCTCAGTTTCATGTGGGAGTGATGTTGAAACTGAACGTTAACTGGATGTAGTTTCTGACAGATGGTTATGACAAGAGGCATGAAATCTCAGAGGATGATCAAGTGCTGCAGAGCTAGTACATCTGTTGTGATAGAGCTTGTAATGTAGGGAGAGAGATGTTAGCGCTGTGTTCATCAATGTTTATATCCAGTTTGATACATACACAGTGTAGGGAATCTGACTGCATTGTGGTTGTGATGCCTTGTTTGTACTAACTGCATTAAGAGGGCTTATTTGTGGCTCGCTCTGGACAGCCAGGCTCCCGTCACATGGTCCAGCCAAGTGTCCTTAAACAGGCAGCTGTGCCAAAATGGTGCACTGGAAAAAGTGATGCTGTGAATTCACATGCAATTTCCACAAGAATGAAATATATCAATGCAATTTTATTTTTTTTAGTTTATTTACATAACATTTGGCAACAACCGTGATGTAGTCACATTTGAATTCAAGGTATTATTATTCATTTTTTCACTCTGGCTGAAATCTGAAAGAAGATCTACATGCTTCTTAGCACATATGGCTTATAAAGCAGTGGTGGAAGCACAACTACTGAGTAAGAAAAGCGAATATGAAAGAGTGGAAATTTAGAAGCAGTGCCAACAGCTCTAACTCTTCAGTTTGCGTGTTGATCCAAGAATGCAAACACATCAGATGAAGACTTCAAGCTGCTCAGTGTCAGTGAGTCAGCGGGGAACGTGGCCTGGAACACCTTGATGCATAAATTCTGTTCGGAGTAGCACCTGGGATTATCTATTGTACATTCACACTATAACAACCATAAATATTCGTTTAAAATGTACAATGTCTTAACAATAATATTTTAACAGATATGCTTTCTCACTCAGCAAAAAAACATATCCCAGCAAGTGAAATAATCTTACATGTAGTCTAAATATGTAATATTTCTCACTTGAGATTGTTATTATTAAAGAATATTATTAGATAATTTTTGCATCTTTTGGTGTCAAACTGCCTCTTCATTGGCAAATAATTTGCCTTTAATTAAGAAACAACAAAGATAAGGTTGGTGCAATTATCTGCCTATGGAATAAGACACTTTCAGTAGATAAACTAACTATAATCTTTTTATATTCTTACAATCTCAAAATGACAAATATTAGATATATTGACTACATTTGAGATTTTTTTTTTGCCAAGATATATTAGTGCTATTTATTAGTATATTAGTGTTACGTTAATGGCAGTGATTAACGTTAAGATACTAACATTCTTAACTTTACTGTAGGGGTGTTACAGTAATATATATATATTGTGTGTGTGTGTGTGTGTGTGTGTGTGTGTGTGTGTGTGTGTGCCGCTGCTGTCGCAAAAAAAACCTTGTATCTCCATTTTGTTGTTTTTCAAAAGTCTGGTTCCATTGACTTACATTAAAAGTAAAGTATGTTTTTTCTTTCTCCTATAAAGTTATTATTTTGGAGAAAATATGAGGTTTTGTTCCGACAGCATATTTATATATATATATATATATATATATATATATATATATATAGCCCTGCGATGGACTGGTGACCTGTCCAGGGTGTATCCTGCCTTCTGCCCAATGACAGCTGGGATAGGCTCCAGCACCCCACCGTGACCCAGAAGGATAAGCGGTTTAGAAGATGTATGTACGTACGTATATATATATAAATATATATATATATATATATATATATATATATATAATATATATATATATATATATCGCTGTTGTCAGAATAAAACCTCATCTTCAAAATGGTAACTTTACAGGAGAAAGAAAAAACATACTTTACTTTTAATGTAAATCAGTGGAACCAGACTTTTTTCAAAGTCTTATAGATGTTTTGTTAACCCCCTTTTCACCCTGTTCTTCAATGGTTAGGACCCCCACAAGACCAGTGGTGTGTTAGTGTGTGTTGCGCAGGTATGAGTGGATCAGACACAGCAGTGCTGCTCTGTGGTGTACCTGTGGGGGTCCTGACCATTGAAAAATAGAGTAAAACATTGTTGGCTAGAAAAGTATGCAGAGAAACAGATGGACTCCAGTCTGTACCTGTATGGTAAGTAGAGCTGATTAAATGGAGAAACAAGGAGGTGATTTTCATGAAGAGGCTGGCCAGTGGGTGTGTATATAAACAGTTTTTATATATTTATATATAACAGTTTATACAGTATTATATGTATACAGTAGTAGATTAAGTGTTTATAATAACTGTGTAGTTACACATTAACAATACATGAAACAACAATGTAACAACTGGTAATGTATTAATTGCTAACAGCTTATGTAAATACACAATAATGTAGAAGTGTATTGATAGCTGTAACAGCATATTTTTCTCTTACATTTTCTCTTACATTATACACGTGTAATAGCAGAGTGTAATAACATTTGAACTGCTGTTTTTCCAGCAAGACTTTTCTGATGGTAACAGGACTATAATCGCCCACATTATGAGAAATGCTAACTTTCCTAGTATTTTGCTAGCTGTAGCTGTACGCTTGTGTTGTGACATAATAACTTAACCAAGCTTTTAACTTTGAACTATTCTGTAATGTGATGGTTTCAGCAGTTCACCCTGTTAGACATGTGTAATTACATAAGAGACAATATGCCATAGTCCTGTAATTACATGAGTACAAACTGAAGTTGATACATGTGTGTATTTCCATAAGGTGAACTACTGTAATCCATGTGTAACAGTGAACACATCACCATTGCTGTTGCATGTATCATTAATTTGTAATTATATAGTTATTAGAGACATTTAATTTAAAGTGGGCTGCTATATTCAATTTAAATTTAAAATCAAATGTTCATTTCAAGTGTGTGCATGTGTGTGTCTGAAGTATTAGTGTGTTGTGCCAAGTCATTGAGGAGTGGCTCGATGAAGCACTCCACTTAGATGGGACGGAGGATTCCAGTGTGCTGTCTGGAGGTTCTGGGTAGGAGTCACTCTCTCTATGACTGACCACTAGTCTGGGTAAGTTTATGGTCTTTTTTTAAATTTGTTACTATTTGTGAGCTATTTGTGTGACTTTTGTGTGACTTAACACAAAAATGTGTTTATTTAACTTAATAAACAGCTAATGAGCTGTTTATAGCCATACAGAAAAATGACATATTGAAAAGATGTAACAATGGACACCAACATCTTCTGCAAGTTTTCTTAAATTGGTTCCTGAGAAAGGTCCCTAAGAAAAGGTCTATGCCAGGTTCATAACGTGTCTTAAAATGCAAAACTGTTCTCATCTTTGTGCTCTTGAGTGTGTGTAGATTCTGTTCTTATCTAAGAACAAAGCCCACATAAGAAAACACTGGCAAATGTCAGAATCTTATCATGAAAACTGGTTTTAAGAAGAAATTTCTTCTTAAGAATGGTTGGTGAAGGAGGCCAAATGGATGATATCCATGTATTTTTTGGAATATACTCTGATATAAAAATTTATGACAATATATGGTCATATTTTCATAGCAGTGAAAGGCTAATCCATCACAGGATTATTTACAACAGGAAAAGAGCCCTTGATTAAAGAATGTTTGTGACGTAGGGAGTATGGAATTGTCTAAACGTGTTCTTAATCTTAACCATAATTCTACGGATAACAGTGATGATTCAGATTAATGTCTCCGAGGAGGTGAATTCCATGGCTTTAATTTAGCTACTTGCTCTTCAAGAAATATTTATGATACTTATTATTTACAACATATTATTTTTAGATGGGAGATAATTGTTCACTATTTCAAATGCTGCAAATACTGCAAAAGAGATACAGTACAGAAACCACTCTCATGCTTTTTCCTTTCTGTATTTTAGATCTTTCTTTCATTTATTTTGAACCAAAAATGAAGAGCCTAAAACTCTAAAGGTCATGCAGATGTTTTTATATCATTTGATAATATCAGCTTCCCACAATGAACAGACTAATAGAAATGGTCCAACATTACTTTGAACAAAATCTTACAGTGTTTTTAGCTTTTTTTCTTCTCCTGTACATCCTGTCATCTCACATTTAGTTTTATGTACTGCAAACTTGATAAACATACATAAATACATAAAATACATATATTAAGACACCTCAAACTGAATATTTTGCTGCTGTCGGAACAACACCTCTCCATAAAATCCAAAAATATCTCCAAAATGATAACTTTACAGGAGAAGGAAAAAACTTACTTTACCTTTAATGTAAGTCAATGGAACCAGACTTTCTTCCATATAATTTTGGGTCATTTGTTTTGGTCCCTTCATCGTGAAATTTACAGACTATGTAAAGGACAACAGGTATTTTCAAATTATGTCAAAAACTGAAAAACGACAAAAATGGAGATACACGGTTTTGTTTTGTCAGCAGTGCTATCCTATATATCACTCAACTATTTTGAGCTAAGGAATTATTTTTGATGATTTTGTATGTTTCAATGATGAATCAACTTATCGCAGTTTAGTTCAATCTGTTTCTACTGGCAACTTTCAAACCGCCATACATGTAAAATGAAACTACTGTTGGTTTTAATTGTTTCTCTCTCATTAACACAAATGTGTTGAATCGAGCTAAACTAAGTGAGCTGCGTTGCTTCAATGAAATATAGTGACTTGTTGGTTTGATTAACAGAACCTTGTTGGGTAAGACTTCTTTGCTATTGGCTCCTAATTTCATCTAAATAAAGGTTCTGTGCAGGTACATGTTTCATTCATCAAGGTGCAAACTATGTAAATGTACCTCAGAGGTACAACAGTGGGTTTAAGGTCTGATTGTGCACCTTAAATATGTTTTTCCAGGTGAAAAGTTCATATCTGTACCTTTTCATAACCAAATGTTTTAAAACAGAACAATAGAGTAAAAAGTCTGGAGACGAGACGGGGTGTGTGGAGTCAGTACAACTAATACAATTATGTTCCCTGACTCAAGGTACTGAGATGTACCCTTGAGGGTACCACCCCAGTGGTAAGAGGTGTACTGCCCCAGTGACAGTTTCAGACCTTTTTTTCTGAGAATATTTTTGCATATTGGGTGTTTCTTTCCCCTTGTTTTACTTTATTGCTTTCTTCTTAGGCGTGTCCTTTTCTTATGTTTTAATAGTTGCCTAGACTCATGCTATTGACTTATGTTAAAGGTCGAGTTAGTGTTTTTCTTGTAGCTGAGTGTGTCCCTATGGTGGTGGGGCATTACAGTGACCACATTCACACTGAGGGTTAACCCATGAGTGTTTGGCAAAATGGTCAATATTAGTGCATCAGAACTAGTTATACAATTAGGTATTAAAATATACAAGCAATGTTTGGCTAGCATAAAACATGAATTAAAAATAGCACAAATTTAAAAGAACTTGCAGAATCAAATGTCAACATTAATCTAACATGAAAAATCTAAGTTAATATACCATGCAGTGTTTAGTACCATTGAACTTAAATGTGCTAGTTTGTTCATCAATGTTTAAACTAGGGCAACAGTTATGTTATGTAAACTTATTTGGGCTTATAGTGTAGTTACCATTTCAGAGATACAAGGTTTTGTTACAACAGCAACAAAATAGTGTATATAGAGAGCAGAGGAGTGTTTAGTTAAAAAAAACAAATAAAAACAAACAAAAGTAGCAACTCAAAACAGCTCTGTTCTTTTCTTAGGCCATTCTGCCTATCTTCAGATTGCTGAAAATATGTTGTATATGGTTCTATACAGCACCTGAAATGGATATTTTATTGTTACAAGCGTGACACTGTAACAATAGCAGAACGCTTTTTGGTGCTATTTAGAACCATATGCAACACATTCCTCATCAGTCTGAAGAACCATTTGACCATGCAAAGAATTAAGCATGCAAATCATTCTTTGAGTGTTCATGGTTCTATATAAAACCATTGACTTCACTAAAGAACCCTTGAAAAAACATGTTTTTTAAGAGTGTAGAGTTCACGCAAGAACAAGGAGAACTAATCACCGTGTCAAACTGTGATGTGTGAACGATACGATCCAGAGTAGAAACCTTTACACTGAATGCTTCTTGAGCTCTGATGTTTAATAGCTTTCCAGTGCAAACCGCTCGTTTCTGGATCTTTCATTTACACTGTGTTGGGTAATTGTTAACTCATGATATAATGAAATTACATTTTGTCAGTAAATTACAATAATTTTGTCTCTATGAATTTCCAGTGAACATGACTGTATGATCCTACTGATTAATGACAAAGTTGCAAAGTCATTTATTAAATGTTTTTTTTACATTTAAAAAGATATTTACTACTATTAATGATTATGTAAACCACAAATAGACCCATTAAATAAATATCTCACTAAAGTATCTTAAAGTGGTCTTTCAAAGCTCACATGTTGTGCCTGGGAAAATGTCCTGTTTTCTTTCTCTGTCACTAGAATGTCTATCTATTTTTCCAAAAATAATTTTTATAAGCGAATATTATGAAGACTGTTTACTAAACAAGCTTATTAATGATCTGTGCTATTTGGCTATTTGTGTACCTTAGAATGTGTGAAATTAAGCAAAATCTTTGTTCTTGATTGTATTTTGATTTAACTGCATTAGTAATTTCACTTGTATGGGTTAATTTACAATGTTGAACAATTTTGGACTTAAGTACACAGTCTCAAAATTTGCTTCCCTGACAATTCAGTGACTCTGAATTATCCACTGTAGATACACTGTACATACATCTTGTCTTTAACCAACACTGAACTGAATATCTTCACAGCTATACTTATAATCCTGAACCTAATCTTGTTGTTTATCAGCTGAATCAATTTAGATTTTTATTACAGCATTAAGTATACAGAAACATTTTGATGATGCTTGTAACTGTAACTCAGCCTCTCTGGTCTTGTTTTTTGCAGGATCGGTCCAAAGATGGGGTGGATTCATGGATTACTTGGTGTTTTCATCATCTCATCATACTTTCTTGTCAGTCATGCCCAGAAAGTTGGTAGGAAATATTTTCACTGATTTTTATTGTGCATGAAGTCCTTTGTAATCCACATTTATAACTCAGAATTTACATTGATTTTAGGTTTAACTGAATAATTGAATTTGGGCCACCAGAAAAAAAAGATCCTGATTACACCAGGTCATTTCATCTGACTTGTATATGGATAGTATATCATTGTCACAAAAGAAAAAAAGAAAGAAAAAAGATGGCATTTCCTACTGAGGAAGAAGTTAAGACACTCTATGCCCTAACAGCCAGTATTTCCCCCTTTGGCTGAAACAACCTTAATCATTTTTTTATAACCATCTACCAGTCTATGACATTTTTCCTGCTCCTCCATGTAGAATTCTTTCAGCTGTGTGATGTTTGAGGGGTTTCTTGTATGCACAGCCCATTTCAAATCCCCCCACAGCATCCAGCATCTCAATAGAATTACAATCCAGGCTTTGATTTCCAGAACTCTCTACTTCTTTTTTTTCACCATTCCTTGGTGGATTTAACGTGATGTTTGGGTCTTTGTAGTGTTGCGTGGGCCACCTCCTTCAGCTTCAGTGTTTGGACAGATGATCTCACACTTTCCTCAAGCACCCTCTGATACAATAAAGAATTAATTGTGGATTCTGTGATGGAGAGCTTGCCAGGCCCCAAACCACCAGGCTTCACAGTTAGAATGAGGTTCCTGTTCTCAAATGCTCTTTTTGGTTTGCACCAAACATGTCTTCTGTGGCTGTGGCCAAATAATTCAACTTTGGATTAATCAGTCCAAAGCACATTGTTCAAGAGGTCTTGGTCTTTGTCTAGGTGGTCTCTGGCAAACTGCAGTCTTGCCCTGATGTAGTCTTGCCCTGTACATTTCTGCATAATTTACTTATTACTTAATAGAAAAAGTAATCGTACTACTTCAAAGTTACTCTCTAAAGCCCATACAATTCTGTACCAATTGGACAGTACAAGCCAAAGCCAATAGTCATTTCAGTATTTAAAAAAAAGCAATTATAATTTTTTCAAAGTTAATGGTTAATACTGTTAGAAAATTTAGAAATGGAAACAGCTACGTCCAAATAAAATCTGAAAAGTAAAGTATAAAGTAAAGCTTTCAGAGGTGTTCCTGAATGAATACTGACTCTGGCCTATTTAGGTGAGGTTGATGCTCTCTCTTCTTAAGCACAGGGTTCTTTATCCTTCAGTTTTCTATATGAGTTCTATTTGGTTCCCCTATGCCTTCACTGAGTTCTTCAGATTGATGGAGAACGTGTTGTAGATGAGTCTATATAGAACCTTGTGGTGTGCGCCCGTCCACAGGGCCCCGATGGCGGCCATGAGAGCCGGCAGGAAGGCGGGGCCTGAGCTCAGAGCGGGGACGAAACCTGACGAGAACGGTGGGGAAAGGACTCCTGGGCGCTGCCTCTGGTCCCGCAGTGAGGCCACGTTAAATGGCCTCACGTTCGATCCGGACAGACGGGCTGCCACTGGGGGGCGGTGACGAGGAGGCAGAGCAACGAGCTCTCTTTCCTTTATGGCTCGGGGGCTCACGCTGCTCTTAATGAGAGCCAACTGATGCTGATCTGGCTGGCAGCATGAGCGCCTTTTAAAAAAGAGCAGAGAGGGAACAGAGAGGGAGGGACGAGCAGCAGCAACAACAGAGGACTGAAGAGCTGAAAAGCTCGAGTGACAAAGGACTGAAAAGTCTAGCTTAAGCCACTGAAAAGCGGCCAGCTTTGATTTGGTTGTTTGGTTTAGTTTTGTCTTTGTTTGGTGAGTGAACATTAAAGAATGGCTGCTGCAAACATTCTTCCTGCCTTCAGTGTCCTCCTTGAGCCCAGGGTAGTGCAGGGCGTGCTAACCTTTCACCTAAACCTTTATATAGAACCTTCTACAGCACATTCTGAAGAACACTTTCATGATGCAAAGAACCTTTTCATCATACAAAGGGATTCTGTGAGTGTTCATGGTTCTTTACAGATCCATTTTCTTTATTAAATAACCCTTGAATGAACATCTTTTTTAGGAGTGTACTGTAGATGCTTTATGGATGCTTTTCTTGCATTTAACTTGCATTCAACTAAATATCTATTAAATATACCTGTTTCTAACCATAAACCTGGCCCTAACCATAACCCTAAACTTAACCTCAGCCCAAAATGTAAACTTAGCCTTTACCCTGGTCCTAAGCCTAATCCTAGTAATAACTATACCCCTAATTCTAACACTATTGACAACTTAGTTTCACCAGATCAGCATCTATAGATCATCAATTGGAGGCTACTCAAATAAAGCGTGACCCATAAAGTCAGTATTCTTATTCACTGTAATATGACAGGATTTTATATTGTAATGTGTTACACTACTTCATAAGCAATTTGTTACCCCCAACACTGTATTGAAGACACATGAAATGACCACATAGAATTTACATGATTCAAGTGACAATTTGTTGCGAATAAAATGTGTTACATCAATCAAATCCTTTCCAAAGAAAGCAAGTACATATGCTGAAAGATAGGATGTGTTGTTGTAACGTTTTATTCACATGCAACCACTTGACACATTAAAATCCTACAAATCGAGAATAATTCTTGAAAATCTATTATAACTAATGTTTACCTCTCACTCTCTCTTCCAGTTTGCACCCAAGAAGCCATGGCCGATATCGTTTTCTTAGTTGATGGCTCTGCCAGCATCGGCCTAAAAAACTTCCAGCAGATCCGGGATTTCCTCTTCTCACTGGTGTCAAACTTTGATGTTGCTCCTAATAAAGTCAGGATAGGCATGGTCCAGTACAGTGACACACCCCGTACCGAGTTTACCCTCAACAGGTACGAGGACAAGCAGGAGATCCTCGACTACATTAAGCGCTTGCCTTATAAGACTGGTGGCACCAACACTGGCATGGGTTTGGAATTCTTACTGAAAAAACACTTTGTGGAGGAGGCAGGAAGTCGAGCCAGACAACAGGTGCCTCAGATTGCAGTGGTCATCACAGATGGGGATTCTCAGGATGAGGTTGAGCCATTTGCTCAGGAGCTGAGGCAGAAGGGAATCAAAATATATGCCATTGGAATCAAAGACGCAGACGAGGCCTTGCTGAAGAAGATCGCAACCCAGCCGCATGACCAGCATGTGTACAGCGTGTCTGACTTTGCAGCCCTGCAGGGCATCTCGCAGAACATCATTCATGAGCTGTGCACCACAGTGGAGAAGGAGGGAGAGACCATCTTGCCGCCACAAGGTAAGAGCAGTTGTTTGAAAAATGGGATGAAATGGAAGTTTGTTGGTGATTGTTGTATTCATATGGAGCAGTGGATCCCAACCTTGGTGTTTTGTCTGATCTTACACTTTGCCTTTATTACAGCTTGCATTCTTTTCCAAAGACATCTGCAGGGATATTACTAAGTTCAGTCTTAGAATTGGTTGTATTTTAATCTTGTCATGACCCAAGTAATCCCAAATACATTTAATAATGACGCAAGTCCAGCATCTGTGGTGGACAGTCCATTGTTTAGAGAACACCAGCAGCTTCTTCGTTTAATTTGCAAAGGTTCTTCTTCTTGACAGCTACACAGGCTTTCAGACTCATAGCTTTGTCTTCTAACAAAAAACACCTATTTTTTTTTGGGATTTTGTTTTTAGATCTGAAGCAAGAGTGAAGCTTGATTTTGATGAAAGATGAAGCTGAAAGTTCTGTTTATCTGATGGTGACAGTTTTGGTGGTCGACCAGGTCTTGCACAGATGTTAGGGACAGGAATCAAATGCTTAAGGATCAGAATTGGGAAGCACTGTTTTAGAACCTTAGAGAACTGCACTCTAGTAGTAAAGCACCCAGTTACATGCGTTTCAGTTGGAGCTGTTTTTAATTTGCAACACCACTGTGATGATTGATGCCTTGCCTGATTAAATAGCAAACTAAAACCATGTCCTTCCTCCTAGAATGCAATGAGATGGCTTCGGCAGATATTGTGCTGCTTGTTGATTCATCGGACACCGTTGGAGACATCAATTTTGTAGAGATACAGCATTTTCTTCGTGCATTTGTAGAGACACTTGACATAAAACCAGATAAGGTGAGAGTTGGACTTGTCCAGTACAGTGATAAACCTTACCAGGAATTCCTGTTGGGTGAATATGCAGACAAGGCAGACCTGCTAAAGAAGCTTGACAACATCAGATACCATAAGGGCAGCGCAAACACTGGGATTGCCCTCGACTTCATTCGGGAGAACTACTTCAACCAAGCCAGAAAGAATGTCCCCCATATTGCCATAGTGATCACAGATGGGGTGTCAAGTGATGCTGTGGAGGAACCTGCACAAAAGCTCCGAATGCAGGGAGTCATCAACTTTGTAGTTAAAACTGGGGGGGGCAATATTGTGCAACTACATGCCATCGCTAATAGTCCCCAGGAACAATTCCTGTTTAGTGCTGACAGTCACCAAAAGCTGCAGGAACTGGTGGAGAATCTGCGCAGAAAAGTATGCATTGCTGTTGATGACCAGTTACGAGGTAAATAGCAGATCTTTGGTTTATTGAATTTTTATGGTTCACACTTTGATTAAGACCCAATTAGGCAGGCAAGATGAGCTTAATAAAGCTACTCTGGAGAGATAGCTGAAGCCCTAGGTTTACAATGTTATTCACACTAAGACAAGCCATGCTATGGTGTAATGAAAACTGCTGATGCTTAGACTTTTGTCCCTCAATATATCCTAAAAATCATATATTCAAATAGTCTCACAGTGTAGAAAATTGATGAAGGATAATTTAAGTGGTTAAAATGGAAGGCTATCATTCTACACTCTTAAAGTGTAAAGAAAGATGGTTCTTCAAGGGTTCTTTAGTAAAGAAAATCGTTCTATATAGAACCATGAACACTCAAATAATCCTCAGCATGACAAAAGGGTTCTTTGCATTGTGAAGTGGTTCTTTAGGCTGGTGAAGAATGTCTTATGTATGGTTCTATATAGAACCTTTTTGAAAAGGGATCCATATGAAAACCAAAAAGTGTTCTTCTATTGTTACATTGTCAAGCTTGTGACAATACAAGAACCCCTTTTGGTGCTATATAATACCCTTTTCAAAAAGGTTCTATATAGAGCAATATACAGCACATTCTCCATGTATCTGAAGAACCCTTTCATGATGCAATGAACCCTTCAGCCATGAAAAGGGTTCTTTGAGTGATTTTGGTACAATTATGTTCCCTAACTAAGGTACTAGATGCACACTTGAGTGTACCACCCTACATTATTAGAAATAAAGATACTATGCAGGTACATTTTGCGTTTATCAAGGTACAAACTACGTAAATGTACACTATATAAAGGTATGAAACTATCACTGGGGCAGTACCCCTCTTGTCACTGGGGTGGTACCCTCAAGGGTACATCTCAGTACCTTTATTTCAGGAACATAACTGTACCATAATCCATTGAAATGATATTTTCCAAGTTGCATTGACTCTACACACCCCGTCTCGTCTCCAGGCTTTTTATTTTATTGTTCTGTTTTAAAACATTAGGTACTGAAAAGATACAGATACGTACTTTTCACCTGAAAAGACTTATTTAGTGTACACAGTTGGACCTTAAAACCACTGTTGTACCTTTGAGGGAACATTTACATTGTTTGTTCCTGATGAATGAAAAATGTACTTTACAGAACTTTTCTAACAGTGTACCATCAAAAGTACAACAGTGGTTTTAAGGTCCAACTGTAAACCTTAAATACGTTTTTCCCACAATGTATACTAGTTATAACTCTAAAATTCTTGTCTCTTCCCACTGTAGCTTTTTCCTTGAAGTTTGCAGATGTCTTTTTCCTGGTCGACAGTACAGCATCTAGAGCAGAGACTCAACAAATTCGGAGTCTCTTAACACGGGTGTTCAACCAGCTCAACGTAGGGAAGAACACTAACCGTGTTGGCCTAGCGCAGTTCAGCGAGGATGTTGAAGAGGAGTTTCTCTTCAACACTAATAAGACCAAAAGCGAGATTCTGACGACCATCCGAAATCTGCAACTGAGGCCTAAAGGGTTGCGCAGAATTGGACATGCCATTGAACACGCTCGCACGCACTTCTTCAACACTGCAGCTGGTAGTCGCATCGCCGAGGGCTTCAAACAGTACCTGTTGGTTGCAACTGCAGGCAAATCAGATGACGGGGTCCTTCGTCCAGCACGTACACTCAAAAAAGAGGCAGTGAAAGTGATCACTGTTGGCGTGGGTCGAACAGAAAACGATGAGCTGGAGGACATCTCCAGTCCCACACTGATCTACAAGCTAGATCCGAGAACACTTCCACAGTTGCCTCCAAAAATCAAGGCTGTGGTTGAATCACAAGAGGAGCTCAATGTCACAGACGGTAAATGTGTTCTTTACTATATATTGTGCAAAAGTCAGAGACCACCCTACTTAATTTCAGATCTACACAGTCAGTAGTTATTTAGTTAGATGTCATGTTAGATAAAGAGCAGAAAAATAACAGAAAAATACACTAAAACTAACCCTAAAAGCTAAATAGAGCATAAATTATTCAGTATTTAGCGTCACTCTTTGTCTTTATCACAGCTTCCATTCTTTTCAGGAGACTTTAAGTTTGTCAAAGAAATTTGCAGGGATAATTTTTCCCACCTCCAAAGTTTAGTCTTAGAAGTTGGGTGCATTTTCATTTGAGCACAATTATGTGTGTAGATTCTGTTCTTACCTATGAACAAATCCCAAAAAGGAAACATTAATGAATGTCAAAATCAAAAGTGGGTTTTAAGAAGAATATTTTTCTTAAGAACAGTCAGTGTTTCAGGCCCCATGATTGAAAAAGAGATTTGTGAGTGTGAAGAAAGTATGAAAGGTTCTGGATGTGAAGGTTCTAAGTCAATTTAAGTGTTCTTTCTAGAACTCTGCTTCTCTAAAACGCTTGTTTTATACTCAGTCATGTGTTTTTAATTAGTACCTCTTAGTATTCCAGCCTTTTGTTGCCCCGTCCCAACTTTTTTGAGATACATTGCTGCCTTCAAGTTCTAAATGAGCTAATATTTTTCATGAAATGGTAAAATGTCTCACTTTCAACATCTGATATGTGCTCTATGTTCTTTTGGGAATAAAATATGAGTTTATGAGATTTGTAAATCATTGCGTTCTGTTTTTATTTATACTTATTTACATTTTACACAGGGTCCCAACCTTTTTGTAACTGGGGTTGTACATTAAGTGGAACTCCTTTAAACTTTTAAAAGATTTTTCACACTCACAAACCTCACTGACAACAAACTGTTCTCCAAAGAATCATCCCTTAAAAGATTTTTTTAGGGAACCAAACATAGTTCTTCTAAAACATGGTGCAAATAACCCTTTTTGGTGCCTTTATTTTTAGCAGGGGGTTTAGTTGCATTGAAACAAAGTGATTGACCTTTGCTGGGTGTACATTTTTACAGATTGTAGGTCCGCTGAGGTGGCAGACATTGTGTTCATTGTGGATGAATCTGGCAACATGGGGCCTGAAAACTTCCAGCTTGTACGTGACTTCCTCCAGAATACCATTTCAGGCCTTGACGTGGGCAGGGACAAAGTGAGGATTGCGATCGTCCACTACAGTGATGTGCCCAGGGCAGATGTTTATCTAAACACTTTTGATGACAAGAGTGAAATCCTGCAGTACGTTAAGACGCTGTCTTACGGCAGAGGGAAAACAAACACTGGAGCTGCTCTAAAATTTGCCAAGGACCAGGTTTTCACCAAGGCGAGAGGAAGTCGGACCGATGAATACGTTCAACAGATAGCGGTGGTCATCACTGATGGAAAGTCCTCGGATGACTTTAGCGGTCCGGCAGCAGAATTGCGCCGCTCGGGTGTGAAGGTTTTTGCCCTGGGCATTAAAAACGTCAATGTAGATGATCTGAAAAAGATCTCATCCTATCCACCCAGAAAATACGT
Organism: Colossoma macropomum; assembly: GCF_904425465.1. NCBI lineage: Eukaryota > Metazoa > Chordata > Actinopteri > Characiformes > Serrasalmidae > Colossoma > Colossoma macropomum. Next base: position 45,589,662 of record NW_023494791.1, read on the forward strand.
GTTCAACGTGGAGAGTTTCACTAAGCTCAACGCACTGTCGAACATGCTAACGAAGAGCCTTTGTAGGAATATTGAACATGATGTGTTGATGATTCCGAAAAGTATCACTATTCAAAAAGGTATTTAACAATTACTCTGAGCTATTTCAATGTCCTGTATGTGATATAGATGGAATTAGGGTATTCATTTGTTTTAGACCTTACAAAATTGTGATTGCTACTACTACAAATACCATTATCTCTATACAGATTCTCTAGATTGAAATAATTTAATGGCCAGTCTTTGTCCTTAATTTCAGGCTGCAAGTTTACCGCTGAAGCTGACATCTACTTCCTCGTGGACGAATCAGGGAGCATCACCTATGATGACTTTGATGACATGAAAGCTTTCATTTTAGAGTTCCTTCATATGTTTCAGATTGGACCCGAACAAGTGCGCATTGGTGTGGTGAAGTTTGCAGACAAAGCAACCCATCGTGTTCCGCTTGAATGCTTATGACACCAAACCCGCTTTGGAAAAAGCAGTGAAAGATCTCTTCCAGGAGGGAGGCGGCACCAGGACCGATCTGGGACTGGAAGAGATGATCCCTCTCTTCAAGCAGGCTAAGCAAACACGCAAAGAAAAGGTTCGGGAGTTGCTGATCGTGATCACAGATGGCAAATCTGAGCCGGGAGGTACACCAGTAAAAGTTCCTGCTGAACAACTGAGGAAGCAGAACGTCACAATCTATGCTGTTGGAGTGAAGAACGCAGACATGGCTGAGTTGGAAGACATGTCTGGCAGCCCTAAAAGGACATTTTATGTGAAAAACTATGATGCCCTTAAGCTTATCAAAACAAAAATCCTCAAAGAAATTTGTTCGTTTGAAGGTAAGTGTTTGGGAAGTGTTGCAAGCTTTATTGATTTATATCTTATGAAGTAGCAGCCCAGTTTATTTAATACCTGTTCGTCTTTGGTAAGTAGAATTAGAATTCGGAGCCATCAGCCCTTAGACCTCTGCATTTAACCCATCCATGCAGTGAAACACCACATACAGACTAGGGAACACACACACTAGGGGGCAGTGAGCACACTTGCCCGGAGCAGTGCGCAGCCCTATCCACGGCACCCAGGGAGCAGTTGGGGGTTAGGTGCCTTGACAAGGGCACTTCAGTCACGTACTGTTGGCCGAGGGGATCGAACCCGTGACCTTCCAGTCACAAGGCTGGTTCCCTAACCTCCAGCCCATGACTGCCCAAAAAGTATGCAAATGTTATAATTCTTATTAACAAAGCACATATTAATTATTATTAGTCTTTAAGGCTACATTCACACAACAGGTAAAAGTGGCCCAACTCTGATTTTCTCACCAAATCTGATTTTTTTGTTTGGCTGTTCACAAAATCTTTTTAATGTGATCTATATGCGACATTAGTCTGAACAGATCAGCTCCTAAACTGACCTTCTTGTGCAAAAGAACAACACTTCATGTTGCTTCACATAGCGCACTAATCCAGATGTAAACAATCATGACTGCCAACTAATGCCAGTCCACTCCCGCTTTCAGTTTCATCTTCGCCAGAATCACAGGAGGATCATGAAGCTTCACTGACTGACAGCTAAGCTCATCACCCAGAATGTGTTTGAGTTCGCCTTTAAAAGGGCGTGGTCACTTCTTTGGCTCGTGTCCTCAGATTCTTTAAACTTTGCTTTCAGGCTTTTAACTGTTCTTCGACATTGCAGCCTCCTTCTCCTACGGCTGCGTTCGGCCATTTCTTTCAAAATCTCTTTGAACACGGAGGGTTTTGGATACGTCTCTTCTAATTTTTTGGTACAGAAACATCACCTCAAATGTTTATGAGTCTCAGCAGTGCAAAATTATGACGAATGTTGAGTTGGATTGATGTAAAAGTCGCATGAATTCCGATCTTGCTGTTCAGACTGAGTCGCGTTGCTGCATATTGGATACGTATCAGATTTCAGTACCACATATGAAAGCGTCTCAAATTGGAATTGAAAATGTCAGATTCAGTGTGTTTTTTGCTGTTCACACTGACACACAGACAACACACAGATTTGGGACACTTTTGCCTGCTGTGTGAACAAAGCCTATCTCTTTATGCTTATGTGACTGTAAAGATTTTCTTCTATGAGTTATATGTGTTTGATAGCTTGTGACACAAGTTATCAAGCACCAACAGAGCAATACTTGTGATATCCCTTCTTGTAATGCATGGTTTAACCTAAAGTGTGGGAACAAACTATTTGCTGTGATATGATCAGGTCATGGCCATGACTTAGCAAGGCATGATTAAATTGTGGCCATGATTTAGTAAAGACATGGGAATTAAATAATTAAGCTATGTAATTATCTCATTAAGTAATTAAGACACAAGAACAAGATAACTAAGCCATAATAAGTTGCGGCCACAACTTAGTAGGACATGAGGACAAGATAATGAAGTCATGTCCATGACTAAGTAAGACATGAGAATGAGATAAATAAGTCATGGTCATGATCTCGAACAAGATAATTAAGTTGTGGCCATGACTTAGTATGACATGGAAATGAGATAATTAAGTAGTGGCCATGCATTAAGATCCTTTTTCCACAGCTTAGTAAGTTGTGGCCATATGTTATTTTCACTGAGAGGGGATGTCATTAAGGTACAGAACACATCAGTGAAATTACCTTATTTTCTTCCTGTACTACAGCTTGCAGTGACCTTTTGGCGGACGTTGTCTTCCTTGTCGATGGTGCAGATGCAGTTGACCCTGCAGATTTTGAGCAAATGAAGGAATTAATAGGACTTGCTGTAGAAAAGCTTCCCATTCGAGAAAACGGGGTGCGACTTGCTGTCATTCAGTATAGCACCAACACAAAAGTGGAATTTGCTTTGAATTCCTTTTATGATAAAGACAAGCTTCAGAAAGAAATAATTTCAATAAAGCAGCTCAAAGGCAAAACTTACACAGGAAAAGCACTTACAGAAGTGTCGCAGGCTTTTGAGGAGTCCAACGGGGGACGCACTAATGTTTTGCAGTTCCTGGTGGTCATTACTGATAGCTTGTCCAAAGATGACGTAGCATTGCCTGCTAAGGCTCTTAGAGAGAAGAACATCAACGTTTTTGCTGTTGGTCTGGAGCATGCTAGCAGATCTGAGCTGTTTTCTATCTCTGGATCCTATGAGAGAACATACCTGGAGAACCTGGAGGACTTTGCTTCAATCCAAGCTTTGGGCAGTGAGGTCATTTTCAAGATCTGCAATACTGGTAAGTCAGAGACATGACATCAACTGAAACAAAGATTGATATTCCAAAAGAAGGCCTCGTCCACATATCTGGACATTTTTGAAAATGTCAGTTTTCTTCAAAAAATTAGATGTCAGCATTTTGGAAAAAGCTAAGTTTTTGAACATCTTAATCATCCTTCTTCTTACGCCAAACCCACCTTGAGTGTTGCTAAAAGGGTCTAGCAAACTCCAGGTGCTCACGTTTGAGTTTAGATGAAAGAAAAGGCTTTCTTCTTGCATGCCTTCTGAGCACTTTGTTGGCATAGAAGTGGCATCTACTTGTAGATTTAGAGACATAGGCCCAATCCCCTTTCTTATTTTTACCCCTCCCTCATGTTTTTGAGTGCCACCTTGCCCCTTTGAAATGAGTTACAAGTTGTAGTGATTGAAATCTCCCGCTTCAAAATGGGACAATGCTCAAGGAAAAAGGAACATTACTTCATTAACAGGCTCCTAACGCTGCTCTGTAGGCGACCCTGCCAGTCTGCTGTGATAGCAGAGGAGGGTAAAGTTCAGCTCCTCACTGCTGGGCTTTAGTTACATTTAGGGAATCATATGCCTTCAAAGAGAGGTGATGTGATAATTATTCCTTTTTGGTGACATAAAGCTGAAGTCAGCTACTTACCAGTTTTTTGTTTGCATTTTCCTGTTCCACCTTAAATGCAGCACCAATTACATTCTGGTGCTTCAGGCGTCAGTACTGCTGGACTATTTAAGGTGGAACAGGAAATTTAGCCAGCAACCGAGACATCAGCATAATATTAACGATATTTAATGCTTGCTATAAAGAAAAGGACCACTATGAATTTAAATGACTCAAACTAAGACAATATGATGATTATTATAATTTTTAACATAAAAAATACTCATACTTCAGTTTGGTCACTCTTGCCACCATCTTGACGTTTTTTCTTTTTTCTTCATAACACTCCGTTTGGAGTGTGACTCTGAAAAACCTCCGTTTGGAGGACCATGTAGCCCTAACATTTCACCCTACCCTTCTATCTCAACAAAAACTCTCTCACTCTACCACCCTACCACAAAAAGGAGGGCTAAGGGCTAAGTGGTAGGTGCAAGGGGTGAAATGGGATTGGGCCCCAAAATGCTATCATCACCTGCTTACTGTGCATGGGGGTAAAATAAACATGCATCCTCTTTCAGGCAGGTTTACTACAGCTCTGGTAGTTTTAAAACCTTAATTATTACTCTATCAGTGGATGTGGGCTTAAGTGTAGGTTTAGCTATTTTATATATTCATTGGCTGATTTATGAAGGTCAGTGTTTCACATGTTGATGAATGAAGGGAATTTGGCCTCTGTGTGTTTTATGTATATTCTGCAGAATTTTAAACAGGAACATGCTTCAGTTACATTTTATTCATAAGAATGTTTAGGGGTGCCAATGATTGTGATATACTGATTTTTTGTTTCCTGACATCAATTAACAACTGGATTTTTCACAAATATTTAGTGTAAGAGTAAGTTACTAACAGACAAGACCAAGGGTGCCACATTTGGAGCTGAATGTATCTAACAAGGCATAAATATGTTGGTATTTTGGCAACCATTCAATTAATTTTTTCACAAAACCTTCTTACGTTTCTCTAGATTGCCAGAGACCTGAGCTAGTGGACATAATCTTCCTGGTGGATGGAGCTGGTAGCGTTGACAAAGCAACATTCCAGGGTATAAAAACCTTCATGGAGACTGTGGTGGCCAAGACAGAGGTTGGAGAAAAACGGGTTCGCTTTGGTGTCATCGTCTACTCCGACAAACCTCAATCCGACTTCACCTTGAACCAGTACTACAGCAAAGCGGAGGTTCTGAAGGCCATCTCAGAGCTGCGCTCCCTTGGAGGACACAGAAACACAGCCCAGGCTCTGAAGTACGCACTCTCCTACTTCTCTGCAGCACACGGAGGACGGCGTGCCCAACATGTTCCCCAAGTTCTGTTTCTTATCACAGATGGCCCAGTTGCTGACTCTTTTGGTCCAGACTGGCCTGAAGTTCTTTCAGCATCAGAGGTCAACATGTTTGCTATTGGAGTGGGAGAAGCTCGTGAGGCTGAGCTGAGGAGAATCACAGGAAACAACCAGAGGGCCTTCTATGTGGACAACTTTCAAGCTTTAGAAACGCTGTGCAAACCTATCACCCATCAACTCTGCAATCTGACAAAACCAGGTAAACTTCTTTCAGATACTGTAAGCTTTTTCAGTTTGATGTGATGTGTTAACCAAGTTTCCTATTTTTCTGTTTAGTGTGTGAGAAGGAGCTGGGGGACCTAGTCTTTTTGATCGATGGATCAGAATCAATTAGTTCACAAAACTGGAAAGTCCTAAAGAGTTCCATGATCAACCTTGTCAGAAAACTGGACATCGCACCAGACAGATGGCGGGTTAGTGTGGCCCAGTTCAGCGACATAGTCCTGGATCACTTCTACTTAGATAAATACAGCAATTTAGCAGGAGTGGAAAAAGGCATAGAAGACATTTCCCAAAGGAAGCAAGGCACAAACACCTGGAGTGCCTTGAAAGTGGTGCAAAACTACTTTAAACCAGAGCATGGATGCAGGATAAACAAGGGAGTTTCTCAGAATTTGCTACTGATCACCGATGGGAAAGCTAATGATGAGGAGAATCTGGGTGCTCTAGCTGAACTTAGAGCTAAGAACATTGAAATATTTGCCATTGGCATTGGCAAAGATGTAAACCACTTTCAACTTCTCAAAATAGCAGGCTCACAAGAGCGGGTCTTCTTCGAGAACTTTGAGAGCCTTCCACTGAAGACGACTACGGAGAAAGTGCTCCAAGCCCTTTGTGCCCCAGATCCAATTCCTGATCCACATGGTAAGTTTGTAATTTTCTAGTCTGAAAAAAAATATAGAGATTCCTAGAGTTTTAACATCTGGAGAACAATCGATAACACAAGCAAAGCAAGCTAGGTAGCAAAACGCTGACGGAACTGTCTTGGGGAGACTTTTCAGTCATGCAATGTATATTACAGCCATGGTCTAACAACAGCATTGATGTCCATTGGACAGTGTTGATAAGGGCACCATCTACCTTGATCTCCACCTTCACAAGGCACTGGACTGGTTTAGAAAACACTTAGTTTGTTCCCCTGCTAAAAAGTCAGTGTTCCCACCCACATTCTGCCCAAAAAGTTCTCATTGTTGTCTTCAGACATTCTTGTTACAGGATCACTTCTTGTCTTGTGAGATTAAGGTAAACTATGCTTATAATTTATACAGAATCAAGAAATAGCTGTCTATAAATATAGGGTTTTATGATCCAACAGAGGGCGGCACGGTGGCGTAGTGGGTAGCGCTGTCGCCTCACAGCACGAATGGCCTGGGTTCGATTCCCAGCCGGGCGACCAGGGTCATTTCTGTGTGGAGTTTGCCTGTTCTCCTCGTGTCTGTGTGGGTTTCCTCCGGGTACTCCGGTTTCCTCCCACAGTCCAAAAACATGCAGTCAGGCTAATTGGACACGCTAAATTGCCCCTAGGTGTGAGTGAGTGTGTGAATGTATGTGTATGTCTGTCTGCCCTGTGATGGACTGGCGACCTGTCCAGGGTGTGTCCTGCCTCCCGCCCAATGACAGCTGGGATAGGCTCCAGCACCCCACAGCGACCCAGAAAGATAAGCGGTTTAGATGATGTATGTATGTATGATCCAACAGAGATACCTTGGCATATTGTATTCACACAGTGAAAGACAGGGGCTACTCAGTCTAGGATAACCTTCAGTAAATGCATATTTACCCATCTAAAACTATGGCATGGATATTTCTGACTGACTGTAATCCTTTTTTTCCTTTTGGATAGGTTGCTCTATTGACATTGGCATTGGTTTCGATGTATCGCACAGAACAAGCTCTCAGCCTCTGTTAGGTCCACACATGGAAGCCCTGGTTGCTGAAGCCATTCATCACATGTCTACAGTGGGGGGACTCTGCTGCGTCCCGGCAGACAAAATAGAAACTAAGCTTGGCTTCCGACTTGTTTCTGGGCAAGATGGGAAAGTTATAGATGATTTTGGCTTTGAAAAGTATGATGGGAATGTGGTCAGGAAGGTGCTGGAATTACGGCCCACAACTCCCACAGCTTTCAACGCATTTCTTCTGAACTCCTTCGGACAGAAATTGAGTTCCTCTAGGGCTGGGGTGAAGGTGAGTTAATGCTGTGAATTTCTCAGATAACTCATGGGTTCAGTGAGCAATTGGTTAGACATGTTCTTCAGGGAAATATTCTTAGTGGTTTTCACACAAGGGAAGACACAAATAAAAGTAAGAGGATATGCGAAGGTCAGACAACGCATGGACCACACAGAAAGCAATCTGTGGTCTCTCTGATAAAACAGAATTCAGTTGTAAACAAATGGTTTTTATCTGTTTGTTCTCCAGGTGGTGGTCCTTTTCACAGATGGCTTTGATGATACATTGGAGCATCTAAAGGAGAGTTCAGAGAGCCTCCGGCAGAGCGGTATGAACAATCTCTCAAACTGTTGGCTATCAAGTGAGGGGCTTAAAAAGCGGGTGGGAACAGGCACCTTTGACTCTCATTCATCAGAGTTGCATAAAAATAAACACAGATTCGACCAGCCTGATTACCGTACAATCTACTGTCATCTGACAACAAAACACTACAGTACTACATGGAACTGCATCTGCAATGATTAATCATTCTCATCAGAGGGCAGCAGTGAGTTGCAGTAGAACCATGGAGAGAAACAAAATGACTATAAAGACTTACAGTTTCCAAGAAATTAATTATATCTGATATGTTGCAATGATGATTTGCCACTAAAAATTCTAGGCTCATGCTCAATATTTGTCTGAGAAACCAAACCTGATGGCCTAGTTCTAAGCCAACTAATGCTAAAAAATAATGAGAAAGAATTCTTCTCTCACTCACCAATCCAAAAACCGATCACTCTGATTTACCTGCACATACTGAGGTCCTTTATTCATACTTTTTCTAAGTTGTACTGAACATTTTGTGATGTAGGGGTCAGTGCGCTGCTGATTGTGGCTCTGAATGGTAATGTGGACTATCAGCAGTTGGAGTTTGGACGAGGCTTCAGCTATGCTAGGCCTCTTTCCATCAACATGTTGAATGTGGGCAACGCTCTACAGGAACAGATTGTGAGTTACATTCACTTAAAATAAAATTGAAAACAAAAAATCATTGTACTGTAAAATGTAGCAAAGGTTTAAGCACACCTGGCCAAATGAACTGTTTTCTTGATTTTCTAAGTGAAAATAACACACTTCTGCACAATTACTGTTTATTCAGTGAATTTGACTAATTGAAATAAATAAATAAATAATAAATGGAGCCAGTGGTAAATTTATGGCACATTTTAATATTTTATGTTTTATCTTTTTCCAATATGTTAAACTCAGTAAATAAATAGAAATTTAGCAAATCAATTTGCAGAGAAATACCATATTTAAATTTCTTCCTTGTAGAGGATGTGTTGACTTATGTTCTCTTCAACAAAACACATAATCTGACTGGGGATACTCAAACTTTTGTAAATGACTGTAAATCTCTCTATCTCAGTGTTTTTGTTGCTTTTCTCCAAATACAGGAAGCAGTGGCTTCAAGAGAGTGCTGCAATGTAACTTGTTCGTGTAGCGGGATTTTCGGCCCCCTAGGTCAACGTGGGTTCCCAGGATCGAAGGTGTGGCCTGTGTACTCACACGCTGAGTGCATAAAGTCTCAACACTGATTGCAAAGCTATAGTTTCAGAATAGAAGACTAGATTCTGAACATTGGACAAAACAATGAAATGCATTTCTGCTTACAATATATCCTGGAAGTGAATGAGTCTTTGGATTGATCTCAAGTAAGTAATGTGTTTTCTTTGGATGTACAGGGCATTCCAGGGCTGAGGGGCTATCCTGGATTCCCTGGTGATGAAGGAGCCACGGTTAGTGAAATTAGTGTGTTTTGATCAATTTTGGATCAAAACACAATAAAAATATATTGCAAGATTTATCTAACATGTTATATTTGGTGTAACAGCTTAAATTTTAGGGGTGTAAATCTCTGACTTCACAACAACTCAATTTAATTATTTATGAAAGCATTCAGTTCATCCATAACATCTCAGAAATTATTGACTGTAAATTGAATAAAAAAAAAATTAACACCTAAATGTACCTCCAGTATATACAGTAGTGAAGTATAGACAATATAACAATACACTAGATGCTTTTATTTTATATTTAAAACCAAGAACTTAACCAATAGATTGAACTAGATTATAAATAAGCAATAGAACTTGACAGAATGTGTTTTCATGGACCAAATCATGTTTTTATAAAACATAAAACAAAGAATTGTCAAGCACTGCATCAAATGGTAATCTGTGCAATTCATTTTCCCACAAGTTGTAACCCGACAAAGCTGGCACAATATCAGGTTCAGCTCAGCTTTTCAGTATTTACTAAGTTAATGTCAATGTGGTTTTGTTCCAGCCAGCCTATTAAGCATTTAATAGCTAATCTTGTTTACTGAATTGTAGTCTATTTACCGACTGAAAAGCTTGCTTAGGTGAGTGACAGGTTTGGAATTTGATGTTGGCCTGTGGTCATACTCTTCTTCAGAATCTGACCAAATGGGCTGCAGGTCAAATATTACCAAATACTATCTGTGTTTGTATGAGCTAAAGTAGGAACTTAGTAAGGGTTACCTGCAGTGGAAAGCCAGTCAATACTCAGAATCCAGTGCTCAGCACAATGATAAGGTTATTGTGAGACAAAAAAGTCATTGCAAATAACAGCATTTGTAGAATATTTTGCAACCAGAGTTATCTGAACTAAATACTGTATAATGAATTCTAACTTACCAAAACATTTCAAAATGTCAACTTGATGCATCAATGCATGATTCTATTATCATTAATAGTGATTTTTTTTGGCACAGGGTGGAAGAGGTTTACCTGGCCTAAATGGGACTCAAGGACACCAGGGTTGCCCTGGAAGAAGAGGCCTGAAGGTATAACAGAATTTAAATGCAAATATCTTCTAACCTCATTTGAAGTTTGTGGCTCATACGTTGCAATAAGTCACTATTTCTTCATGTAGATACAAACAGCCTTTGCAAATCTACAAAGATGTTTTGCATTATTAACCCATTCTTTAATGTTTTCAACAGGGCTCTATAGGCTACGCTGGAAATCGGGTGAGTAACAGACTAAATTTTACTATCCTGGTCTAATTTGAATGCTCAGTTCTTTTGGCCTGAGATTCATTTTCCATTTCTTGACATTCTGATATCTGTCTGATAGGGAGAAGATGGTGAGATTGGTCTGGATGGTGTGGATGGTGAACAGGTGTGTGTCTCTCTGGCCATCTCTGCTTGGGACATCCGACTTTATTCCAGTCTTCTCTAATTCACTGATTATTTCTGGTGCATAATGAACTTGCTTGATTCACTGATTCACTGTATCGACTCTTCATTTTGAACAGGGTGAAAAGGGCATCATCGGGGCAGCAGGAACAAAGGGAGAACCAGGACGCCAAGTAAACACATTCCACCATACTCCACTTGATCTCTTTGCCGAGCAGCTGCACCCTCACCTTAAAGCTTCTACCACCTTTTCACTCAGTGTTTGTGGTTGTTATCTTTGCCCTTGGCTTCTATTTTGAAGTCACTCTCAAGTCACCCAGTTGTACAAAGAAGCACAACTTAATCCTGACTTGTCCGCTAAGGCAGGAGAGCACAGGGCTGTGGGCACTCGCACTGTCCATTTCAATATTCTTTATGAATGCACTACATTGGATGAGACACATAAACTGGTCAGTTGCTTAGAGATTAGGAAGGCAGCAGTGGCAAAAAAACAGATAAGCAATACTTAAGTGAAAGTAGGGGTGCTGTGTTAAAATCCTGCTTAACAAAAAGTGGAATTATGAAGCCAGAAACATACTTAAGTGACAGTCAAAAACTGTATCTATATTTATGCATTCTTAAGTGTATGAAATTAAACAGTAAACACTTAACAAACACTTAAAATCCCAGGCTTATTACATTTTAAGGCTTATTATTCAGTAACTACAGGGACTTCAATGCAAACTGGCTGAGATATTCTTAGATTATAGAAGTATGTAATGAAACTTTGGCCATTTAAGCGGTTAACCAGATAAAATTAAGAGTCGAGGCATGTCTCAACCCATTTTGCTGAACTCTTAAATGTTTGTAAAATTTATTGCATATGTAGCATTGCACAGTTTAACAGTTTGCTAAGTTCTTGGTATTAACTGGGTGAGTGTGAAGTACTCCTCCACCCCTCCACTCCAAAGAATATGTTTTTTCAAGGGTTCTTTAGTAAAGTACTACAGTCTTAAAAAAATAAGGTTCTTCAAGGGTTCTTTAGTAAAGAAAATGGTTCTATACAGAACCATGACCACTTAAAGAACACCATGCATGATTAACAGTTTCTTTGCATTGTGAAAGCGTTCTTCAGATTGATAGAGAATGTATCGTATATGGTTCTATATAGAACTTTTTTGAAAAGTGTCCTTCTATTGTTATGATGTGAAGCTTGTAACAATAGAAGAACCCTTTTGGAGCTATATAGAACCATTTTTAAGAAGATTCTATATAGAACCACATGCAACACATTGTCCATCAATCTGAAGAACCCTTTCACAATGCAAAGAACCCTTTAATCAGGTAAAGGGTTATTTGAGTGTTCATCGTTCTATATAGTATCATTTTCTCTACTAAAGAATTCTTGAAGAGCCATCTTTTTTAAGAATGTAGGTAATCTAAACTCCCTTGAAAATAGATTTTAGGTCATTTCTGGGTAAACGTGTGGAACAATCTCTGAGGTGCTATGAAATTTATCATAGATAAATTATTCTAAAATGCATAATAAGTTTTAGATATTAATATGGAAAAGGTGCAGGTAGATCAATCTTTCAAGGATGAACAAGTTCTACAGGTTATTGATTCGCTGATTCACCTCATGAAAATGGTTGAAAATAAAGCTTTTACATTTTTCATTTTCATTTTTCATGAATCATAATGTATCCTGATTGCAATTTATCATAATTATGCTGTTCTGTCCTTCTGGTCTTGTGTGTATTTGTAGGGTATAAAGGGAGTTAGAGGAACCCCTGGGCCTAAAGGAGACCACGGTGTGAGAGGAGATCCTGTGAGTTATTTTTTCATTGCAATGTGCTACACGTCTTATATAGCTAAAAGAAAATATAAACATGCATTTGTTTAGTATCATAATGTAAAGTAATGGTGGCAGTTATTCATGTGGATTATTTTGAACAGATTTACGTTCTCCATCTCCTTGTGCCCCTCTGCTTGAATCATAGGGAACGCCAGGAGTGGACAGCAGTTTGCCAGGTCCAAAGGGTGAGAGGGGATATATAGGCCTCCCAGTAAGTGTTTGAATTTCTTCAAATTTTGATTGGTTCAAATCACTGCTGTTGGAACAAAACATGAGAAACTCATGTTTCTGAAGAAGTTGTTTCAAGTTTGAGCCACTTCTTTTGGTCCGTTAATCATGAAATGCTCAAACAATGTAACGGACTGTTTACTTAGGTGTTTCCAAACACTAAAAATATTTACATTTTTTAGAGGTTTTAATATGACAGTATTATTACATTGTAGTGGTGTAGCATGTATAAGCCCTTCTGCTATATAAATTTAGCTGTTATAAGGTCCTTCAATTGCTGACCCTAAGGTCTCCATGTCCAATGCCAAGCATCAGCTAGAGGGATAAAAAGCCCCCAAGCATTGGGCTGTGGTGAGTGAAACTGCATTCTCTGGAGTGATGGAGCTCCATCCAATATCTTTGGGATGAGTTGAAGTGATCCAGAAGTGACCATCTAACATCTGTGCCTGACTTCACCAATACTCAATCAAATCCTTACAGAAATGTTCCAACATCTAGTGTAAAGCCTAGCCAGAACAGTAGAAGCTGTTACTGTAGCAAAAGGGGACAAACTCTGCACTAATACCCTTGATTTCAGAGGAGATGTTAGATGTGTAGGTGTCCACAAACTTTTGGACATGTAATGCATATCATTGGAATATGTGCTGAAAGTTAACATTCTTTGTAACAACTATGATTGTTTATCACCTTAAACAGAAGGTGCTTAATCCAATTAAAGCTTATTACATAGTAACTACTAGTAATTATTCAGTAATTACTATGTAACTATGCTGTACATTCTATAGTTATGAGAGTAAGGAGTGGGGACCTTTAGGGAGTTTTTCATGTTTAAATCCAGCTCAGCTAAGTTCATTTTATATAGACATGCATTGCACTTCTTACAAAGTCTGCAGTCATTTTCTCTGACTGTCCATTCTTCAGGGTGACCAGGGTCCTGATGGACCTCCAGGGAGTCCAGGAGAGTCCGGAGAGCCTGTGAGTATTTTAGCCTCTCTGAAATGTCATCAGCTTTTAGTTTATCTTCGACGCAGCTTTTCCACTAATGTACTAATGTTTAGTTTAAGCTTAGTCGTGCTTGTCTGTTTTCTCTGTGAAAGCTTTGGCACCGTTTCTCCGTTTGAGTCTGTGGTGTTGTCCGTTGGGCTTGTCATCAGCAAAGCATGCGTCTGAGTAAAATATTTGGAGTGGAAGCATACATTTTGCCAAAGGGTTTTTCACAAAGATGTCTCACTGTCCTCTTTTTTATAGGGCTTCCCTGGGAGGAAGGGTCCAGACGGTCTTCCGGTAATTGAGTTAATGTTCACTGTGGGGTTTGCTTGAAATGAGTTACTATTTTACTACTATGTGGTGGGTAAAGGTGTAAAAATGTATTGATTGCCTGATGTAGAAGTGTTGGAATCAATTATAATAGGTGTCAATAAAGTACACAGTAAAAAGTGTCTCATCAGATCTACCTAAGAAAATTACTTAATGTGGTAACAAGTAAACTAACAAGTTTTATTCAGCCTACAAAAATACTTTGAATGAATGATTCTTTCAGTAAGTGTAATTTGACGAGACACTTTTTACCATGTATGTAGGAAAAATGAAAAAGAAAATGATATTTTGTATAGTGCACTATTGTGTAAATGCTCCATTTATTTCATTTTTAAAAGTAATTCTGAATTGTACCAAAATATATTGGATTGGAATGAAATTTTACATTTCATAGTGTTGAATAAATTTCTAAAGATTTGTAATCAAATTGTTGTAGAAGTTTATAATTGCATGTAATAAGGATCAGTGTTTTTTGTTTTTGTTTATTTAGGGTCTGACTTCAACTGTAAAAGGAGAACCAGGTCCAGAAGGACCTCCAGGGTTTTCTGGTTCGCGAGTAAGGACCTCACACACATGCACACACACAAACACAATGCTTTTCTTTGGATCTAAACAGAAGGTAGATTTCTAGAAGGCAGCAAAGGCCCAAATAATTTGAATACTTAAGTATTCATTCATTGTGTTGTTATTTGATTTTCTACTCAGTATTGAGATGTATACTTATCTGAGTACCACAAGTTTCTGGTGGGGGTGTTCTGTGAACTTAGTATCAGGTCCGGGAGGACAGGCTGCACCAGCTGAGTGCATGGGCTGCCGGCCAAGCAACTTCCAGGGTGGTCCTCCTCGCTTTTAGACAATCCTGTAGCTCCAAAAGCTCCTCAATCCTCTGCTCCACTCTGTAACTCAGCTATGACTGAGCTTGACTCACCCTCACTGCTGCTTTCCCTGATGAAATACTGCAAACTAGCCATTTAAAAGAACTTGATAAAATAAACACAACTAAGATTAGAAAACTAAAATTTACCATGATAATTCTCATTCATTACACCCTTTTTTCTATGCGACTGCATTTAAACAAAAGGGTCGAGTGATCAGCTGGGCTTCAGCCTGACTATTAATACATTGTTGCCACCTACTGGATGTGTTTAGAACTGCAATAAAGAACATGCTTAAAACTACATTGCCTTACAAATGTTTTAAATTTAACACATTTTTTTTTCAAAGCCTCAAAATTAATTAATTTAAAGTGATACTGGTCTTATATATGACAGTATTCTAGGACAAATATTACTTACTGAAAAATACGTTGGCATAAATATTCAACCTCTGTGCTGTGAAAGCTCCAAGTTTACACGGATAAAAGCTTACTAAAGACTTGAGTTGATAGAGATGTTTTTTTTTTCCTATATCCCATTTCATACATACATACATACATACATACATCATCTAAACCACTTATCCTTCTGGGTTGCGGTGGGGTGCTGGAGCCTATCCCAGCTGTCATTGGGCGGAAGGCAGGATACACCCTGGACAGGTCGCCAGTCCATCACAGGGCTAGATCCCATTTCATTAATTCTTATTTTCTCTGTTCTGGACTTTGTTTTCTGTCCCATTAGGGCCCAGTTGGTCGTGATGGAATCAAAGGAGAGAAAGGTGATCAAGGTCTACCTGGAGTTCAGGTATGTTCTCTTACTTGCACTTATAGTTTATAACTACCTGTGACTCTCACCATGATGCTCATCATCCTCATTATCATGTTTCATCATCACTATCATAAGACTTTATGGGATAATGCGATTATTTGTATGTTGTACTTTTTTAAATTAAGAACTTTTACCCTTGAAATGATAAATGCAAATGAATGCCGACAAAACTGGAGGACTTCCAAAAAAGTTAGAACAAAGTTAGAATGACCCAATTGTCTAAAATATCTTTGTATACTGTAGCATTAACGTTGCCCCTCACTGGGACTCAAGGCCTGTTCGTGAATCGTGATTCTTCACTCCAGATAACATTTCCACGACTCCAGAGTCCAGTGGTGACCTGTTTTACACCACTCCAGTCAGCGCTTGGCATTGCACAATGGCAATGTTAGCCTTGTGTGCAGCTGCTCAGCCATGAAAACCCAATTCATGAAGTGCTCAGTTCTTATGCTAATATTCATTCCAGAGGCAGTTTTGAGCTGTGTAGTGATTGATGCAACAGAGGATAGGTGATTTTTGTGTCCTACATGCATTAGGACCTGGTGGCCCCACTCTGTGAGTTTGTGTGGTCTGTAGCTTCCTGGCTGAGCTGTTGTTACTTCTACATCGCTGTTGTCAGAAGAAAACCTTGTATCTCCAAAATGGTAACTTTACAGGAGAAGTAACAAACTTACTTAACTTTTAATGTAAGTCAATGGAACCAGACTTTTTTCCGAGTCATTTTTGATCATTTCTTTTAATTTATTCATCATTAAATTTCCATACAATGTAAAGGACAACAGGCATTTTTAAACTGTGTCAAAAACTGAAAAACGTCAAAATGGACATACAAGGTTTTCTTCCAACAACAGCGATATACTTCCATTTCACAAAAATAACACTTACAGTTTACTGGGGCAAATCTAGCCAGGAGAAATTTCATGTAAGGTGGCATCATATCACAGTGGAACATTTAAAGTCAGCTCTTAAGCACAACCCATCCTACTGCCATTGCTTGTCTATGGAGATTGCATGGCTATGTGCTTGATTTTATACACCTGTTAGCAATGGGTGTTGCTGAAACACCTGAAGTTACTAATTAGTAGCGGGGTCCACATAATATATTCTTCAAATTTGTTTGCTTGTGTTTTGACACAAACATCTGTGAATATTCGTCTTTGTTAGATCATGTATTTTACATGTACAAGTAAATGAGAAGACAGCATTGAGAAATCACATTATTAAAGAAGAAGAATAGAAAACAAGACAAAAAGAGTCACTTTTAAGAGCATGCAAATCCTGAAATGTAATTTTTATAGATGATCGAGTTCACAAAGTTTTATATATGAGGAGATACATAATAAAAAAAAGTGAATCTTTATGATTTTGGCTAAATTCAGTTTTTCCTCAGGGACTCTACGGTCCAGTTGGAAGTAAAGGAGCTAAAGGAAATCACGGAAGCAGAGGACCACAAGTATGTACATATTTTTTGGTTCCTGTAAACACAAGGAAAGTTTACCTTCTGTGAACTGTCATGCTAGGTTTCTACACTCAAACATGAATAATGGCTTAATATAAATATATGTATGTCTTTATGTCTAATATCTGTGTGCATTCTCTTCAGGGTCCACCTGGTGACATTGGCAATAAAGGTGACCCTGGATTAGGGGGTTTCAGAGGAACACCGGTCAGTATGTCCCCATACTCTTCATTTTACTTACATTTATCAATTAGAAGTCACTGTTATTGCTGCTGAGAACAAAAGTGTGATGTTAGTGCATATTAGCTATTTTTCATCAGCAGAGAAATACTGTCCACCAATCAATCTGCTTGGGTTCATGGATAAAAATGAAATATTTTATTATGGTTTGAATTTGATGAAAAGTATGTTTGTGTTGTCGATTTTTTTCGGGGAGGAAACATTGGGTACCACTCTAAAATAAGACTACGAGAAGGTTTATGAATGGTTTAACATGAATTTAATAACACATTTAACATCAGGTAGTCATCTTTATAATACATCACAGCTCCTGTTGCCCTAATCTGCGTGTGAAGCTAATTATAGATTTAGTCCAAATTAAAAATTCAAATATACTGCTAAATTACTTGGTACAGTTTCACAATAAGACTACCATTTTAAAGGTATTTGAATGAAAAGTTTATTAATGGCTGTACATTAGCTATAAACACCTCAGAAAACATTCATAAGCAGTTATAACACAAATAAAAAGGGCAACAGTGAGCTTTTGATTTGATTTGTAAGAGTCTCTGAAGCAGCTGGCAGGTTTAATGCTCACGGATGGAAAAAAGTGACCTAGCAAGATCTGAGCTTTAACAGCACAGATAAATATGAGCTCACTATTTGGCAAGCAACAGGAATTAGGAATGCAAACTTGGTAGGCGTTTTTAAATCCATATTTGTTTAGGCAGCAAAGAAGTAGTGGGGCTCTTTTTTGGCCCTATTGTTTGTAACATTTAAAAACATTTAAAAACATTTACACAATGTTTATTTTTGTTATACAGTTCTGTTCTTTGTTATACAGTTCTGTGTAAACTACTATATAAATGAAGATTTCTTATTATTATGATTAGTATGTTTAATATTCCATCTGAGAGTTAAAGTGGAGAAGATGACACATATATTGAATGTTGATATACCGAACATTGCGAAGTCAGTTTGGACTACTGTTTAATCACACATAGCTCATATTCAGTTAATGTAACTTAGTGAATCTGGGAAATTAGTACTGCCTTTTCATGAAACTGATTTGAAAATGCAAAATGTCATCATCATATATGTAAACCCCCCACCCACACACACACACACACACATTTTCTTAACTGCTTATCCTTCTGGGTCATGTGGGGAGCTGGAACTTATCCCAGTGGTCATTGGGCTGAAGGCAGGATATACCCTGCACAGGTCGCCAGTCCATCGCAGGGCAGACAGACAGACATATACATTCACACACACATTCACACATAAATGACCCCCAGTGGGTGAATTAGTTTCAATTCCTTAATCACTTTTCATCAATGCTTTTGGTTTTAATGGGGTTCGTCAAAGTGATCCCCAGTAAATATGTTTTTGTTTTAAAGTTGGTATTTGGAAAGGACGGTGATCAATATATGCACTTATCAATATATTACTTTTCCCCTGAACAGGGTCACGTAGGTGCTGATGGGTTTGGGCCTCCAGGACGCAAAGGACACAAAGTACAGTTACTGTTTCTGTGTATTTCTGGAGATGATAGTAGAAACAATATAGTCAATTAATGTGATCTGCTTCAAGTGATTTTTAAATGTTTTATATACTGTATAAACTTTTTTGAAACAATATAGTATCAGTTTACCTTATTATACAGTCTGTGGCTGTGTTATATATCACAGTTATGGAGTAAAATGTGTCCTTCTGCAGGGAAATCCCGGCTTTCCTGGTTATCCTGGTTTGATAGTAAGTTTTTCACAATCAGAGTTGATGCTAATTTTTGTAGGCAAAAAATAAACATTATGAAAATACTGTGAAAACTGTGGAGTATTCTGTGTATGTCTTTTTGATAATGCCAACTCATTAAACAATACTTCAATGTAAATACGAGGGTGAAGATGGCATTAAAGGATCCATTGGAGCAGCAGGACCTAAAGGACACCACGGAAGGCTGGTAAGGTTATCATTAATTAATCAATTTACTGTCTGAATGTAACTTCTGAGGCTCACAGAATCTTTGATATTTTTTGTCATTTGCTCTGAATAGGGGAACAGCGGCGTTCAGGGACTTCCAGGGGATCCCGGAGAGAGCGGACTGGTTGGACACAGGGTCAGTATTTTCTGTTTTCAGTTGACATGTAGTCCAATTAAAAATTTACCATGTATTACTTTTTGTGCAAGAATCATTTAAACAGCCAACAATGGAAAGTCCAAAAAAAGATGGGATGTATGACAGAATCATGTCTACCTGCCACATAATGTTCATCTACTACCTTTATTAAAAAGCCTAATTCGTGAAAACTATTCAATTACAATTACACACATTATCTAATTATTATTAAAGATTAAAAATAGGATAAAGTGCAATAATAATATAAATTGTTTCCATAGGGTCCTAAAGGATTACCAGGAACCAGCTCCAAGACTGTACGTTTTACACTTAACCCTTCAATGCATGTCTGTCTACATAACTGTTTTTATTTTCACAAGATTTTTCTTACTACTAAAAGGGAATTCCACTGATTATTTAAAATTTCGAGATAATTCTTTAGTGGCTGAAAAAACAGTGGTTTGGGATGAAATGGTTCATTGTAGAGAAACTTACTGACTCAGATTTCACAGTGGTGGTGATAGGAACCGGGGGGTCACAGTGTCTACAAAGGAAATATAGCCTTTTTTATTTAAAATCCAAAATGATCAGTGAACCTACACATGATAAGTATCATACAACATTGTATTTGCAATCATTTTGTGTTATAACTTTCTGTGAGGAAGCTTTTAGAGGTGTTAAGCCATTTAGACATTTGGTTTAGCACCACTGTGAAAATTTCTCAAGAACAAATCATTTCACATCAAATCACTCTGAATGACATTTTAACCTAATTAAATGAATTATGCAGAAATTCTGAAAAAAATGACGGAATTCCCTTTTAAGGTATGTAAATGTATGTATATGTTTGTAAGTGAGTGCATGAGGGTGTTTTTTAGTGTTTTTACAACTAATACCATGTTACTGTTTAATGTTTTAAGTGCTTTGTTCTGTTCTTTTCTGTAGGAATGTGAACTAGTGAATTATGTCCGTGAAAACTGCGGTAAGATGAATCATCAACAGAATTACATGTTTTTTTCAGAAGTTAAAATGTCATCCAAATGTTATACAAGTGTTTTTGCTTCATGTCAGTGTTTTACTCTCTAATATATTTGACCCATATGTAACAACACAGTATGCAGCAGCACAAGTTATTCCTTATATGAAACATACCTTAAAATAGCATGATATATTTATACTGTACATGGCCAGCAGTATGCAGACACCTCATTTCATACCAAACATCTCACACCAAAACCATGCATATTAGAGGTGTACTCCACTTTGCTTGTGTGGCTCACCACTTTACTGAGCTGTTGTTGCTCCTACTCATTTCCACTTTACAGTAACAGCACCGACAGTTGTCCAGGGCAGCTCTAGCAGAACAGAAATTTGATGACCTGACTTATTAGGCATGTAGCACTTTAGCACAGCGCCACATCGAAAGTCACTGAGCTCTTCAATATGATTTATATTGACCTGTTAGCAATGGGTGGCTGAAATAGATGTCCACATACTTTTGGCCACATAATGCAGCATTCAGTGGACAGTGCAGTGATAATGTAAAGACAGTTAGTTGAAAACATTTGTTATATATTGTTTTAAATGATTTCATTTATAATGCCTTGCAGTAATATACAGTGTTTGTTTTGATATTGTCTTTTATTATTGTTACTAAATGTCTTTCCTTCTTTCTGGAAGTCTCTAATTCTAACATTTTATATTTCAACAGCTTGCTGTCTAGGTAAGACCTGTCTTTTCTATCTATCTACAGATATGTTGCTGTTGTTCCATCTTTTGGTATTCATTGATTTTTTTCTTGCAATGTTTCCAGGTCACACTCATTGTCCAGCATACCCTACAGAATTGGTCATTGCTTTGGATACGTCTGCTGATGTAACCCCTGAGGTGTTTGAGAGAATGAAATCAGCAGCCCTCTCACTATTGGAGAACCTCACCATCACTGAGACTAACTGTCCAGCTGGAGCTCGGGTCTCTGTGGTTTCCTACAACAGCGAAACCAAATACCTCATCCGTTTCTCAGACTACCATCAGAAGAAGCTACTACTGGAAGCAGTGAGGGGACTGTCTCTGCAGAGTACAAGGAAAAGCCGGAACATCGGCCAGGCCATGCGCTTCGTGGCTCAGAACGTCTTTAAACGGGTCCGGGATGGGAAGCTGGTGAGGAAGGTGGCGATCTTCATCACAAACGGGCGATCAGAGGATGTCTCAGCCATTAACACAGCCATGTTGGAGCTCAAGGCTTTGGATGTCCATCTGGGACTTGTTGCCTTCAACGATGCTCCAAATGTCAATCGGGCCTTCCAGGTAGTAAATGATGAAAGTGTAGAACCTGACTTTTAAAGTCAGACAGAAATTTGGATAAACCATGGCCATCTTTATTGGAACCTTGCATCTAACAAAATTCAAGACAAAAACAAATGATTGCATAAGTGTGCACACCTTTTTATAACAGGGTTTGTAGCTCTGTTCAGAGTATTAAAAATGGTTTAACCATCCAATACCATCTCATGAGACAAAACTTGAAGTGGGCTGAATTCTAAAATACATGTTTAATGCAATGGCAACACAGCTTATCAACTAAAGAACACCATACCTAGTGTGAAGCATGGTGGTGGCAGTATCATGCCTTGAGGCAGCCTCTTTTCAGTTGGACAGGGGCTCTAGTCAAGATAGATCAGATCATGACTAGTTCCAAATATAAATATTTAAATAATTTCACATAAAGACTGTAAGAAAGCTGAAAATAAAGATGAATTTCACCTTCTAACATAACGATCCAAACTCCACATCCAAGTCATCAAAGGAATGGCTTTAAAAGCAGAAGTTCAAAGTCTAAGAATGGCCCAGTCCAAAGTCAGACCTTGATACCACAGAAAACATGTGAGATAATGAGTAATTTGAAGATCCTTGAACTTTTATTTTAAAGTCCTTGTCTAAGAAGCTGTTATTTACAAAGACTTGTGAAAATGCAAAAGACTGTGGGGTTAGCACACTTATGCAACCAGTTAATTGTACATTTTTTGTTTTGAATTATTTCACCTAAATTTTCTGTTTCTTTTCTCTTTAATGTTGGTGGTTGCAAGGTCTTACTGAGTAAGGAAAAATCTGACATGATTTATCTTAATTTCTGGCTTTGCATGACAGAAACATGTAATTTAATAGTGAACAAGTAATTGGACCCCAAATCATGTGTTGCATGCAGTATTATTATAATTGTTTTCTTACCTCTGTTTGTATTCGTTGCTTCTCAGGCAGATGAAACCAGGAGTTACATGATTTTTGACGATCGGAGACACAGTCGGATTAAAGAGTGTGTCATCTGTTTTGGTAAATCATCCTATTCATAATAACAAACCCTCATGCACTGCTCAGGGCTGTAACTGCACCATGATATCAGATCAGAGAGGTCAAGTTACCTTGTCACTTTATCTTGATGGTGTACATTTAGAACCCCTTCAATTGCCAGGGCCCACTAGGAAGCCTAAAGATTTATTACACACTTCTATAACCTAAGAATAGCTCAGTCAGTTTGCATAGAAGTCCTTGTAATTACTGAACAATAAGCCTTAGTATGTAATAAGCCTGGTACTTTAAGGGGTTAATTCACCCAAACCCTAAACCTTGACCTAACCCTAACCTTAACCTCACCCCAAAACCTAACCTTACCTTCATCTTGGTCTCAAGACTAACTCTAATATTAATACTAAGCCTAAGCCTAACACTGCAGAGAATCAACTGACTTCTAAATGGTAGTGTTCTTAATAAACCGAACATCTGTAGATAATCTATGGGGGGGGGGATTATCTAAACTAAGTGAGACCATAACATTAGTACAATATCTGGTCAACAGCAGTCCTGGAGACAGTAACTGACCAAAAATCAATAGGGCATATGGTAGTGTCATGGAACCAGATGTGATCTAGAACAAAGTGAGCCAATCCAATGGCTTGTGAAAATGGAACTCAAAGTAGAGGACAATGTCATTGTAAGCCGTGGCATTAAGATTTAAGATTTCTTGTACCAAAAGTTTACGTGCATTCTCATTACAATATCACATGTAGAGCAAGGCTGTACAACTGACTTACAACAGATGGGCTACAATCCATAATTATACACATATAGAGTAGAGTAGACCTACAAGATAGATGGAGCTCATAAAGTAGTCAGTAAATAGAAGTACAAGCTAGTGGTTTCTAATGTAGTGGACAGTGGGTGAACTGAAACTTTTTTTTTTATTTATTTATTTTTTTTGCCCATAGATCGCTGCAACCCAGACCTGACATGTGGCATCATCCTGAGCCCTCCACCTGAAGAGGTGGATGTGGACCTGATTATAATGATGGATGCATCCTTTGACCTTCCAACAAACCAGTACTCTGGCGTGAAGGACGTTTTGGTCTCCCTCTTGGATGAAGTTGATTTGAGCATTGAACCCACAAAGGAAGATGGAAAGGCCCGAATTGCTGTCTACCAGCAAAGCTCTAGTTACCCCAACCAAATCAAGGAAGAATTCGGTCTCACCACGTTCAGGGACCGTGGCATGATGAAGAGACACATTTCCAAAGCTATGAAGCAAGCTGGCGGGTCATCACGCCTATTTTCAGCTCTTGAATGGATAGTAACCAATGTGCTCATGGAAGCTGAAGCTCCCAGAAAGAAGCGAATGGTGCTGGCAATTCTCGGTGAAGACTCTGGGTACTTGGACAAAGAAGAGCTGAACTATATTTCTAAGCTGTGCATGTGCCAAGATGTGGTGTTGTTCATCCTGACAGTGGGGGAGAAGTTCAGCAGGTCTCTGGCTGAAGAACTGACCTCCAACCCTCCAGAGCAGCACTTAGTGCACCTGGGTCAGCTAGTGCTGAAAGATCTGAAGTATGCTCAACGGTTCTTCAGAGCCTTCCTTCGCATGCTGACCAGTAAGAAACATCTGCATGAGTCTTTCCCAGCTGCTGATATATATACTATTGTTTATTAAGGAATTATTTGTCGAATAATTCTTATTTTATTACAGTATACATATCACATACACAGTCTCTGTGATTGTAGGCTCTTGCACTCAGTCTTGTTCATACAGTTCACGGATTCTTGTTGCAGATGAGGCTCTCAAGTGGAAGTGGAACTTTCCATTTTGCTGTTTCTTTTGTTAGTTTGCTGCTTGTTGATTTATCCATATTTATCCCACAAGAAATATCCAGTTTATTGAATTACTGAAATTGCCAGCATCAGCTGTTTTGCTTGTAAATGACACTTCAGACTCAATGTTTTACAGTGATAAACACATTGATCATGACAGTAGCTGGAAATATCTTTTATCAAGATAGCCATCAGTAGAACTTTCCACTTTCCACAGTCGCAAAATTATAGCAATAGATGGGCTTGAGCCAGCACTACTGTGGACAGTTTGATTGGTCAAACTAGAAAAAATGCGTAATTGATATTAATAACCGTAATCATTTGTAGTAATTTGCTGTCAAGATTTGTGGTGCATTCTTCATGTTAATTTTATTATAACTTCATTTTCTGTTGTAAAGCTCTCTTGATTATTATGGAGTCATTTACAGAAAATGTAAAAAATCAAATATTTCTCAATTTTGTACACCTGTATTAGAATAATAGCTAAGTTAGTTATAGGTGTTCAGTTGAATGGTTCCTCTTGAATGCAGCACTCTAGTTTTTACTTTCCACAATGTGATCATCATTCTAAGCTGATTTTATGTAATGATATAAAATGATAGCTTGTTATTAAACTGGATATCTGTAGATAATCTATGGGGGGACTATCTAAACTAAGTAAGACCATGACATTAGTATAATATAGTCAGAAACTGGCCAATAATGAAAGAGGTATAGGGTAGTGTTGCGGAGCCAGATGTGATCTAGTATTCTCTATTACTCTATTTTCACTTTCCACAATGTGATCATTCTAAGCTGATTTTATGTAATAATGAAAGCTTGTTATTAAACTGGATATCTGTAGATAATCTATGGGGGGACTATCTAAACTAAGTAAGACCATAACATTAGTATAATATAGTCAGAAACTGGCCAATAATGAAAGAGGTATAGGGTAGTGTTGCAGTATTCTCAATTACTCTATTTTCACTTTCCACAATGTGATCATCATTCTAAGCTGATTTTATGTAATCTTGGGAGACCAGTCACAGCGTTTGTTGGGTGAAGCAAATTTACAAATCAGATGTAAATACTAAAAAAGATTAGTGGGTTGGATTACAGGATTTGTAAAAGCGTGATGGGTTGTATGCTGCTGTCTCTGGGTGGGTAGTTTCAGTCCTTGTATTAAAGTATTGTGAACTTAGGTATTTGCCATCACCCACCCCTGTAATGCCATCCTTTCCTCTGCTTACAGGAGATTTCTTTTCCAAGCCTTCATCCCAAAGCAGTGAGTGTAGCACCTTTGTTCCCAGGCAATATGGGCCATATGGGGGCGTTGGTCCTGTGCGTCTACCTGGAAGGTAACACATAATCCTAAACATGAAAACTGGGTGATAATTATCATTTTAATTAATTACTACTCCATTACATGTTTAGCATGTTTCGGGAATGTTTATTCATAAAAATGTATCAATCTTTTTAATAGTGTGGACATGGTGCATTGTACATAATACACAAAGTGCATAGAAACATTGTTTAAACCATTTTTTCCAAACGGCAATTAACAATTTTCTTAAACAACAATATAAAGGATCTGTTTGTGTTTTTTTCTACCATATTTTACAATATGACTTACAGAATGATCTTTTTTGTGACAGCATTGGTCTGCCCACCATTATTCCAACCACCATTCCTCCAGCAGATACTGAGGAGTTAAGTACAGAGCCCTATGCTGAGGCATATACGGAGCCCCATATAGAAGTGCTCTCAGATGTATATCAAGTTGTGTATCATGATGTACATCCTAATGACCACACAAAGCAACACTCTGAAAAACTGGAGTACACTGAGGACCCCACAGAGGAAGTGGAAGAGCAGAAAGAAGTTACACATCAAAGTGGGCTGGATGAATCTAAGGGTACATAAATCTGACTTATTCTTGCTTTTTTGTAACTCTACATATTGTAGTTCACACTGTATGCAGTAGGGTCCAAAGGCTGGTGTCCATTACCAAGAACTATATTTATATCTATTGTTATTTATAAGTAATATTAGTTCCTTATTGATACCTAGTATTCAAGGTAATCGTAAATCGTCTTTACATGTTGGCATTAAAAATTGATCCATGCCTTGTGGCAGTTGGTGACTGACAGCAGCATGTTACCACATAAATGTTGGCTTGGTGACACTGTCATGGCCGAAAATGGTGATTATTAGCGGCTGTGTTGATTGTTCATTTAAAGTGGAAAACTGCAGGAGAATCTTCTGTACTCTTTTAATTTTTTGTTGTATAATAAGTTTATACAAGGGGACCTTTGGCATCCATGGCTCCCAGTATTGGGTTTATTCTTAGGAAATTATGGGAAAATTTAACTCAATATGAAACATTCAACTGACAACTGCCATCGGTGTTGGTGGTGGATGCAACTGAAAGAACTCACCACTGAATGTATTTGGTAATAAGAATACATACAAAAAATGTATACTGTCAGTGGAATCTTGTTTGATAAATATAATTCAGCAGTTAATTTCTGCTGAAAGTTTGGGCTTTTGGACCATACTGTAGTGATTTTGAAGGCCCGCAAGCAGAAACCTGCACCAAAGCTTGATTCCAGGATGTTAACAGGCTCAACCCTGGGTAGAAAAAAGAGCATTTTTAAAGTGTGCTTAATATGACCAGAGGCTAGAAGTAGCAAAGGAAAAAGGTCTATTTAGATATGAAGTTAATGAATTCAATATATGTCACAACTATGCTAATTTGTGTTTGTGTGAGGACTAGTACTACACTTTAGTCACTGCACCACACACCACTGCACCAACTTTTAATTGCCTATTTACTTCTATATATCTGATAATTAGGGATGCACCAAAATTTCATCCACCAAACAAGATATTTCGTTGTTCAGAATAAAAAGATTGACAATTTTGACTGAAAAAATAAAACTAAAGACTAAGCAGGTCTACATGCTTCACATATTAAAAGATGAGGTGTTTCCTTTGTTATAGCAGAGACGCTCTAGAATTCAGCAGAAGATGCCTTTGGGAATCCACCAGATATATTTTCAGATTTTCATCTTTATTTTATTTTGTAACGAGCTGATTAAAACTAAATGAATCCCCTAGATAGCATTATTATATTACTTTGAAAGTATAAATAAATTGGCAAATTATACATAAAGAACTACTTCTATCCCTTTTTGGTTTTTGGGTGAGCATGCACTAAATTTCGCTTTCCGTTTCAAGAATTTTCAGTTTTGGTATATCACTATTGATTATTTTTAAACATTAATAATTATTTGCTTTCACTCAGTTATATTTTGGTCTCCACAATTCCACTTTTAACTATGTGAGACTCAATACTTAAGTGGAATTTGAGTATAAGGCAGTTGAGTGTAAGGTTAATCAAGCACTTAATGTTTGCCTTCCAGCTCGATGTTTGCTCAATAAGGACGTCGGCACCGTGTGCTCCAGTTATCAGTCCCGGTGGTTTTATGACCGAAACACTCAGGAATGCAGACACTTCTGGTATGGTGGCTGTGATGGGAACAGCAATCGCTTCCTTAAGAAGGACGAGTGCTTAGAGACGTGCACAGGAATGGGTAAGTCAGCAGCGACCACTATACTGGAAAAAATGACAAAAGATAATGATTGATTTGAAGGGTTTGAGATTTGGATCAGGCATGGGCATTTATAGACCCCAGAGGCTTGAGTCCTTGTGCTTCTGCCCTCTGTCCCTGCTGACCCCTCAGTCAGTGTGTAATTCAGCATGCCGTGTATAATAATTGTATTTTATGTGGCCATTCTTAAAGATTTAGCAAGACGAGGCTCATGGTAGAGCTAGTTGTTTGGCTCGGGTTTCACAGGTTTCGTTGCTGTTGGCTGCCTGACTGACTGTGGAGATTTCACTTCAATAACTCTAATCTATCTTGACTGCACACATGAAAAAAAAATAAACAAATAAACAAGCAAACAAAAAACAGTGATTTATACCAGGTTCTGTGCAGATCTTAAATAGAGGAATACGTCACTGCTTTGTAGTTTTATAGCTAATCATATACCTTATACAGAGCATATTTAGTGTGATTGCATATGCACAGTTGTTCTTCTTAAGTTTTATTACTATTATTCCACCCATTTTTTGTCTGACCTTCTTCTCCTGAAGTTTTTGAAATGTCAACTCCAAACCAAATTTGATTTGTGTGTCGTACAGCCGAATGGTGTGCTTCTACACAACTTTTGGAAACATGAACTTATCCACCTGCTACATTCATGTTTATGCCTTTTTTCCCCCCCATAAGATCCTATTAATTTTTTATGGCACGCCCATCTACTCTACTTCTGCTCAATCAAAACACACTGTTTCTCATATACTATCTCAAGGCAGGACCCCAAGCATGAATGCAATGTTGTTCTGATTTGGACTCATCTATTGTCATCCCTCTTTCCTCCTGTACAGTCCCGTTTATTTTCAGCCCCACACAAGCCTTGCTCTTTCCTTTGGCCAACAGCCACCAAATTGCATGTACTGCCTCAGGGCAGGTCCTCAAGCTCTAAACCACAGCCATACTGACCCGCCCTCCTCTAAGTAACGTCTTTTCCTCCCTTGATCTTCTTCCTATTTTTCTTCCAGATTTTTGTCTGCTAACTCACCCCACAGTTTTTGAGATACCAACTCTGTTCCAACACCGGAATGTTCAGTCTGATTGGGAATGGTGTGCTTGTATACAACTTTTTAATGAGATGTACATTTCTTATAAAATCATCGTTAAATGACATAAATGATTTATTTTCCTATAGGAATGAACATATGTATAAAGATTCGTTAGCAACACCCAATTAACCATGTGGGGAGCCATAGCAACCACCTAGCTGCACCCTAGCAACCACCTGGGATATCATAGTGATTACTTATCAACATTTTTGCAGCTGTTGACCATAGTAACTGTCTGGCAACACCCTAACAACCACATAGCAAGCTATGTAATCACTCTGTGTTTTCTTCAGGAAATGCACTTTTCTAGTTATATGTTGGCCCTTTGATTCATGATCATGTTGCTCTTTTGCTCCCTTGAGCCCCTGCCCTGCACAGGCCTGATCTGGATTGATGAACATTGCTTTTGGTCATTTAAATGGTCATTTTGCTTTGCCTTATTGTAATCAAAGAAATTAGTTGACTTGAATGTAATCTAATGGCTTGTTACCATATGAAGTATGATTTTTTGCAGTATAAATCATATGTTTGATACATTATTTCATCATTTATCTCTACAGAATTGGAAATTCTTCTCAAAGACGATCCTCCAAAACTTGAGGGTAACATAAACAAACACAAAACACACACATTCACACACACACACACACACACACACACACACACACACACACACACACACGCACACACACACACACGCAGATGGCTGTTTCTTGCTATAAGCAGTAAAAGCAGGCACCCCCAAGTCATCATTTGGCCATAAAGCACAGTGAGTCCATTGCTGAAGTGGTCAAAAGGGCTTCTTTGTGGTCTGAAAAAGTTTAATGCATTTCGAAAAGTGTCCAAGTGTGAAATGTGCTACCGGAATGTCAGAAGCTAAAAGAAGCACAGTTTTCTAGTGAATCATCCAGTAAATATTTCAACTTAAAGCTTAGTGCTGAATATTATTGGAGCAGCCAAAATTGTTTTGTTATTAGTTGAGTTTTCCTAATCAAAATGAATCAAACCAAACCATCTTTGGGAAACATGTTCAAATATGATCATACAAAATTTTCAAAACAGTTGAGACATTTTGCAAAATGCAATAAAACAAGAATCTGTGATTTGTTAATTCTATTGAATATTTATTTAACTGACAAATGTACAAAGAAGTGTCTTGTAATGTTTTGGCTGACCAACCTGATTGTATTTTGTAAAAGAAATTCAGAATTTGATGCCTGAAACACGCTCAGAAAAAGTTGGGACACTGGGATTCTTGCACTGTTGTCAGTTAAATAAACGTTCAAGAGAAGTAACAAATTACAGATTCTTGTTTTTATTGTATTGTATGAAATATCCCATCTTTTCCAGAAATGGGATTTGTATTTAGAGTATACTGTTGCTGTCAGAACAAAACCTTGTATCTCCATTTTTATCATTTTTCAGTTTTTGACAATATTTGAAAGTACTTTACAACGTGTGCAAATTTCGTGATGAATGGACTAAAAGAAACATCCCAAAATGACTCCATTGATTTACATTAAAAGTAAAGTATGTTTTTTCCTTCTCCTGTAAAGTTACCATTTTGGAGATACAAGGTTTTGTTCCGACAGCAGTGATATGCAAAATGAAAGTACTCCATTCAGTATTTTATTTTCTTCTATCTCTGCACAGATGTTTGCCAGCTTGACCAGGATATGGGGAAATGCTATAACTTTTCTTTGAAATGGCATTTCGATGCATCCAAGCGGGAGTGCACCCGCTTCTGGTATGGAGGATGTGAGGGCAACGGCAACAGGTTTGACACGCAAGAGGAGTGTGAGGCTCGCTGTCTGAGAGCTGTGAACAGACTCTGAGGAAGTGTTCCATCGAGTGAAAACATCAACATCTGCTTTTAGTTAATTTAATATGTAATTATGAACTGATAATTATGAATGAAGTGGGTAGTAAGTAGGTGAAGTCAAGACAAATCCATGACATCACTGAAAGACTATGTCACTGTGAGTTCAATGCAGAACAGGAATCAGTTCTGATCGCTATCAACATAACTTTTTATTTGTTGTATTTGGATAAAATTTATTTTATAATGTAGCATCAGCAGCAAATGAACTGCAAGAGGATAATTGAATATAAGGAAAGAAAGAAAGGTTGAAGGTATTCAACTTCAAATGTATCTTAGGTCATCAAAAACATGTTTTTTTTTACAATATTTATGATGTTTTCATGTGGATAAAAGCTGAATTTCATAAACCTGGGTCTTGGCTTACCTTCTTTTATATGCATTATTATTAAAAGTGGAAATGCTATTGAAAGATTTCTTCACAGTTAGTTGAGGTTAGTGACTTAAAAATATGACTTTTGGACAGGCCACATTTATTATTATTATCTCCTAGTATGTAACTTATTGTCACTTAGAAAATCAACAGGGATATCAACAAGGATAGTACCCAATTTTGCTCTTGCTGTAATAAACAGAAAACCATGGGAATAAGGGGGGCTAATGATAAGTTAGATGTAATAATAAAGCAATAAGCCACTCAAGGCAGTGGGTTACTGTGATTTTATCACAGGGAAGGGTGTTCTTTGTCATGACGCAAAAACTCCCTTCCCCGTGATAAAATCACAGTGGCCCACTGCCTTGAGTGGCTTATTGCTTTTATAAAACAGCGGCCAACATAAAATATATTAAAATGCACAATGTTTTAGATAAATATGTAAGTTATTATTAGTAATAACTGACGTAAACAAGTATTCCACCAAGAAATGTAGTTCCTTTAGAGTGCAGTATCGTTGCTAAGCAACCACTGATCGCTGAATGAGAAGAATATTCAGTCGCCCATCACTTTATACTGGAGACATTTTATGATTTTTAAAACTTTTTTGTATAACAGTGAAAATATGATAACACAGCACTGTTTAAAGCAAAAACTTTCAGTTTATAAGTACTTGTTAGTCACCAAATCACCACTGCGATTTGTCTGCCAATCTGACCACACCACTTTTCTCACACTGGGGCTGAATCTCAAACAGCTCCCTGCTCCCTACATAGTGCACTATGTAGGAGTTTAAATACTGGATCTTGTACCCCAACAATGCAAAATATTGCTAAAAATGGTTATGTGGGATTCATCCACACTCAGACTCGACAAGCAGTCACTATTAGACAGCAGAAGCTAGAATTTCTAAACTTAATGTTACACAGCTCAAGGAGTACGGAGCCGTTTGGGATTCAGTCTGGGTTTGATGCTACTTCTGACTGGAACACAGACAGTTGAAGCCATTTTTCAGTGAGTCTTATTGTGAGTACTTTAATTCAAGCCTGTGATATTAATGTTGGAGTTGTTTAGCATGTTTGCTCTCTTTTAGCCTGTTGGCTAGCTGACCAGCCTAGTTCTAGATAAGAAAATAAATTTTTAGCCCCTCAGTTTTTAGCCCCTCAGCCCCTCAATGGCTTTGAACGCAGCTCAGCCAATCAGATTTTAGGACCAAAACTATCTGTTTTATTATGCACAATAAAAATGTTAAGACCTAGTATTGAGCATGAAGTCATCAATAAATCCAGTGAGTTCATCTTGTTTGTGTATAAATGGTAGCATTGCTGTAATTTCTAGATAGAATGACTTTTGCAGTTTATTGTTTTAGAGCTAGTAAGAATTTAATAAGACTAATACTTCAAGAGGGTTAGAGATTTAGTCATCACTAATTAGAGGGCTAAAAAGTGCTTAACAAGTTTACAATAAGTAAATACTTATTATTCATACTATTTAAATGTTTTAAATGTTTTGAAATTAGGAAATTCATTTATGCTCAGTAATGTGTATAACAAGATCTTAACAAAATGTTTATTGTGCATTATAACAACTAAAAATTCAATTATTAGTGAATTTTACAAAAGACAGCTCTAGTAATGCACTATTACACATCATAATGAATAGAGAATTAATAATTCAGAAGAGTCTGATTTTAACTTAACTGAACAAAAACTAAAAAAAAACAAAAAAAAAACAAAACTGTAATAATCCTCCAATGTTCCTTAAAATAAAGCACACACACACATCATCTAAACCGCTTATCCTTCTGGGTCGCAGTGGGGTGCTGGAGCCTATCCCAGCTGTCATTGGGCGGAAGGCAGGATACACCCTGGACAGGTCGCCAGTCCATCGTTGGGCATAAAATAAAGCAATACCAGAATAATTTATGAACTTATTCTTTACACACATGAACAGCATACATTCCATTTTTTTATAAAATTCTGTATTTACATCAACAGTTCATACATCACTTGAGCACAAAACATCACTGAGACGTGATTTCAATGCAAAGCAAATTTCTACAAATAGGACACATAAGGTTGCATAAAGTGCTTCACTTTAACAGTGTTGAGCAGCCGGAAAGTTGGATTACCCTGGAATTCACAGCTGAACTGAAAACACCACGTAAGCAGCTTAAATCTGCAGGACCAGACGTGTCCACGAGAGCAAAATGGCCAAGCAGATGCCCTTGAAAGATTTAATGACAAAAAAAAAAAAACTGCAGCCATGGCAGAGCTCCAAAATCCTGGACTTTGCAAAGTGGTCGTCATTATGCTGCAGAAAGTGGAGGCATGTCTATTGATTGTTCTTCAGACGGATGGAGAGTGTCGAGGGAGGTTGATTTCAAACTTCAGAGCAGCTGGGTTAAAGGAGTTCTCCAGCTGGGTTAAAGGAGTTCTCCAGCTGGGTTAACCCTCTACTGCACACATTATGAGAGCAATTAAAAAATAAAATCTATTCACTTGGTCCTCGATTTACTTTTTTAGACCCAATTATTAAATTCAAAAACATTCAAAATAATAATAATAATGTGTGCAGGGGTCCTTTTGCAGTATGTTGCCTTGTCCCATTGTGCGACAATGGGAAGAAATAATATAGAGCCATGTTCCCTGAAGTGGTGAGACCTGGTTTGTGACTGGCTAAATTCATTCCACTGTTGCACAATGTTGCTTCTAGGCAACAAACATATTTCTGCAAAATCTCATGACAAAAATGGTTGATGTTTAAAAAGAGGTTTAAAGAGATAGTATGACCAAGCACATGCTTTTCACTGACATACTCAAACTCTTCCCTTGACCCTATCATTGACTTTAAATAGGTATAATGTTATTGTAAAGTGAGGGAAATGAGTTTGTTGCCCTGAGGCAACATTGTGCAATAGAGGGTTAAAGGATTACTGTAGTGCTTTCAAACTGATCACCTTCTGCTGCTGCTGAAGCGTATGAGTTTTTACCATGCACAATGTTCTCAACACATTTTCCTCTATATACAAAACAACTAATAAGCTGTTCCAAGCATTAAAAGCCAATGCCCAGTTGCTGACATTGTTGTTGACGTTGCTGTTTATGTAGAACAGGTTAATAATTATTTTATTTGTAAATTGAACTGTACTTGAGTATAATTACATTTTTCCAGAGTTCAGAATAGTTTTAGGTATTATAGCTATAACCTCGAAGTTATAGGTATTAACCAGGTATGTGTGGTGTACTAGGGCCTTGTTCAGACTGCCAGCCCAAATCCGATTTTTAGCACATCCAGCTTGCACCTAGATTGATTTTTGATGGTCTGAACAGCAAAAAAAAACCCAAAAAAACAAATGAAATCTGATTTTTGCAAATCGGATCCAAACCACATTTGGAGGTGGTTTGAAATGCGATTCCAATCAAATTTTTACAGATTTGTCTGGATGCTGGAAGCGTTTTTTTGAATCACTCTCAATGCAAAAAACAGCGACAATGTCAAGTACAGAGTGACAGAAGTGCTGGGACTCAAGAAGAGCACCAAAGATTGATGGTTCAACCAGAGAACTCTGAAGAGGTTGGAGGGTGAGACGATACACCTCCACCTGCATTCGCGTTTGAAATCTACATCACCAGCATAGCTGCATAGTTACTGATGCCTACGTCGTTACTACGACAACCCATGCAGATAGGCCGGTGATGTCTGGACACACAAATCTGATCCTATCACTTGCAGTCATCTCAAAAGTTCTGGTTTGAGAAACAAATCCAATTTACCTGCACTCTGAACATAGCATAGATCACGTGTCAGGCTCCAGTCCTTGTGGGCCAAAACACTGCAGACTAGCAAGGCCTTCATGAACTGAAATCAGAGTGTTAGACAAGGGTAAACGTTAATCTTCGCAGCACTTTTGCCCAGAAGGTCCCTTGTTTGACATACCTGGCATAGATAATAATTTTTGGTAATATGATGGTAAGTTCCAAGGTAAATTACACAAATTCCAAACAGGTTCTAGATATTAACTGACCTAGTGTGGAAAGTGCTATGTAGTTATGTTGGTTAAAATGATGGTAAGTAAAAAGACAGTTCAACCAACTTACACTGAAATACCTAATTAATAAAGGACACAGTATCT
The DNA here is from genome assembly GCF_904425465.1 of Colossoma macropomum. NCBI lineage: Eukaryota > Metazoa > Chordata > Actinopteri > Characiformes > Serrasalmidae > Colossoma > Colossoma macropomum. The sequence goes on from NW_023494791.1 coordinate 45,625,384, forward strand.
CATAATTGTTTGGAGTAACATTTCGGGAATTACAAACACTCTACATTTCACTGCAATGTTATGTGTTTAAGCCCTTAAAATCCCAGGCTTACTGCATGCGAAGGCTTATTATTCAATAAATACAGAGACTTCAATGCAAACTAGCTGAGCTATTCTTAAATTATAGAAGCTTGTAATGAAACTTTGGGCCCACCTGCAGGCCCTGGCCATGTAGGAGGTTAAGCAGGAAAGTAAATGAGGAACACAACCAAGTAAAAGGTATATGGTGTAAAATGATGAAGGTAAATTATACGATGCAAGATGACAAAAATACGGTGTAAAAATATGAAGACAGTTTTCTGAAGTAAACAGAAAAGACTCAGTAAAACCACAATAAAAAGAGTACTTTCTTTTGCAGCCCAGATTCAGTTACATACAGGCGCATACTATAGAAGAGCCTTAGTGCTGGCTTTGAAACTTCTTTGTATGTTAGTCTGCCTTGGAATTTACCATCATATTACCCCCCCAAAAAATTACCTAGTTCTCTATATCTCACACTTACCTGGTGGACATCTTCAACTTCAGGGACTTTAAAGGAAAGTTTACCCACATTAGTGCAATAACTGGTTCTTTACATTGGCTCCCAGCCAGCTACAGCATAGATTTTAAATGCTACTAATTGTCTAAAAATCACTAATAGAGTGCTGATATGCTGAAAAAACAGCAAAACAGTCTCATATCACTAGAATCTGGTCAGCAAGTTCTAGAATCTAAACATGCACAATTAAAAAGATGGTTTCTCAAGGGTTCTTTAGTAAAGGCAATTGTTCATGAGTTCTATATAGAAAAAATGGTGAAATGGTTCTTCAGATTGGTGAAGAATGTGTTGTATATGGAATCTTTTTGAAAATGGTTCTATTACGCTCCAAAAATGCTCTTCTATCGTTACAAGCTTGACATTGTAATAATAGCAGAACCTTGTATACAACCAACACATTCTAAATCAACTTGAAGAGCCATTCCACCATGCAAAGAAGCACTTAAGCATCCAGATGGTTCTGTATAGAACTCATGGTGCCACCATTGCCTTTACTGAAGAACCTTTGAAGAAACATCTTTTTTAAGCGTGTGGAGCCACTATACTGAAAACAGACATTTCTGCACCAGCCAGTTTCCCTCAGAAATGATCATTTTTCATAGATTCAAAACTATGATTCACATCTGTTGGAGTTCAGAGCATGGAGTTATGTAATTATAATATGCAATTATTGTTATATACATAATCTATACGAATATTTTTACATATAGATTTTTTAACCATTTTACAACAAGACTACCCTTATAACAGGTTTATAAATGGTTTCTGAATGGTTTATGATGTGTTTCTGAATGGTTTTAATTGTAGCACCTTAAAATAAGCAGTTATAAAACATCAATTAAAAGGCTAACAATGAGCTGCTATATCTGATAAATATGAATGTCTGATAGAGGACACAAAGTAATATCTGTAACCAGCAAGATCTCAGTTTTGGGCTCAGTATTTGGCATGTTATTGTTGCCCTTTTCATTAAGGTGTTATAACTGCTTATTAATTATTTGTAAGACAGACAACATAACTACAGCTTTCTTAATATATAAAAAAAATCTTCTTCAACTGACACTATAGAATAACATTTAAATGCAAAAGAAAACTCATAAATGTCGACTTGTTTGCTCACCTATGATGATGTAAACACATTAATATATTCAATCTGTGTTGTTGGAAAAACTGAGGGACAGCCAAAACAGCTGGAAATCATATTTTTTTTGGCTGCTGTTGAAAGGGGATGGGCAACATGACAATATTTGAAAATGTCACCAACAAAGATTTCATAGATCATTAAGATAAATTAAACCCCTCTTTCTACAGCTCCTCATTTATATTGTATCTTATTTCACTTCAATATTCAGCTGCAAATGCAACAAATAAAGATATTTAGAAGCAGAGGTATGTATGACCATTAGCTTTATCATCTCCATATGGGTCATATACAAACCGCATACCATTTCCATCACCCATGCTGGTACATATTCAGAGTAAATACACATACATATTCAGGGCTTAAGAGTAAAAATGAATTTATCCTTACAATTATATTTATGTACAGAAAATCGAAGCTTTGCTTTATTAAGGCAGCTTTGAAACTTTTAAGCTCAAAAGAATAGAGTTGGTGCTTCCACTGTAGCTCTTTAAAACCACCATTACTGTACAAGCACAACTGTTCTTCATGAAACTCACACATGCTGACTGGTGGTTTAATGTAATTCCGTATGGATTTTCCCATCAAATTTAAAGACATCTGCGGATCATTCACTCCAGTGGTTACCGCCACACAAGAACAATCTCATGGGGAAGCTTGCATGCTAATAACAAGAGGAAATGTGGTCGTTTCAATCCACCAAATATCTGGTTGTTTCAGAAGAACAAGATGGAAAATTGCATCGTTACAAGGAAATCACTGGACCAACAATGCAACCCATATTGCTACATCTGTCCATGTCTTCAAAAAGGCAAACACTACAGCAAGCAATAGCCTGTCATCCAAAGAAAATGGACAGTCTTTCAAATGTGGCTTGATTTTGAATGGACACAAGTGGAGAATGAAGATTTTTGGCTTTATTTTGCCATTACAGCATAGTTGCTTGTGGTTCTGCCATTCTAAGAAGCATCTTAAGCAGAAAGCATCATTAACCCTTAGAAGTCGCAATTATAATCATTAATGAGAAAAGCATGGTCTAATTTAGTGATAATTATTTCACACTCATAGCTCATTAAAACAAAGAAATTTGAAATGAAGTACAAACTGCAAACTTTCAGCAGAGGAGAATTTTTATGATTTGAGTTTGATGAAAAGGTTGTGTGTTTGGTGGACAGAAAAATCACCCTATTGGGTAACACTTTTTGGATAGTACAGTGTAGATGCTTTGTTGATAACTTTAATTGACATTCAACCAAATATCTGTTGAATTCATCTTAGTTTTCCTTAAACTTAAACCTAAACCTATTACTAATCTTAACTTCAATCTCAACCTTAAACTTAAAATGAAGTTGTTTTAGTTGTTAATCCTGGAGAGCTGGACATCATCCATTACTTTTTTTACTTTTTATAAGGAAAATAGTGATTCAGTTCTTTACACCTGTTTGTAATTGTGTTGCTTAGCTGAAAGACATACATATAATATTGAATATTAAATATATTGCTGCTGTTGAAACAAATTTTTTCAGTTTTTGACATAATTTGAAAATGCCTGTCACCCTTTACATTGTGTTTAAATTTCATGATAAATGGACCAAAACAAACGGCCCAAAAAGTCTGGTTCCACTGACTTACATTAAAAGTAAAGCATGTTTTTGCTTCTCCTGTAAAGTTACGATTTTGGAGATATGAGGTTTTGTTCTGACAACAGTGATATGTTAATATGTCACTTATAGCTTTGTTTTGAACACTTTTCCAATGAAGCCATTATTTTTTAAATATTATTTATCACACATCATTCCAAGTAATTCATTTTAATGATGTTCTGCATAGATTTTATGTAAATATGGTAAACATTTTGTATTTTTATTCTTAAAAGCAGAATGATAAATAGTTTTTGCCCTTTTAACTTTAAATCACTTTTTAATCACAAAGTCATTCCCTTACTGCCCCATCTTCAGATTCTGTGCCTAACTGAGCCTCCCATCAAAATCATCTGGACATGCCACTGACTTGGTCATAACCTTACATTTATCTGTAAATCAGCTCTATTGCATGTGATATCACCCAAAATCAGAGGAATTCAAACATCCCAGACATGCATTGTGAACTTATATGTTTTCAGAAAACTTAAAAACGAGACTAAAGTGTTTTGATGTTCTACAGTGAAAGGGTGCCAAAAAATAACCTACTGTCAGTTCCTGGGCATTTGATGGTCAGCACAGCTTGGGAAGATCCATAAATTGAAACTTTTGCCAGCAAACAACAGCTTCATCACACTGTTGACTATCTATAGATAGTTTATAGAGGGCTATAGTGTAGTATCCAAAACACAGAGGTCGTTTTTGGACCAAAACACAGACTCAGATGTGTGGAGAATGTAAATTGAACACAAGTAATATTAAATATATAACAGAGTAATTAACTGTATAAATCTGTAGTTAGATTTGAATATAGCAAAACGACAGTAATTCTTGACTTCTAAGGGCTAATGGACTGAAGACTATGTATGTAGCTTTACAGTCCTATGATAACAGACTATGTTTCATAGCATACAAAATTGAAAATGTAGAGTAAATCGTAAAAAGTGATATTTCATCTTCAAAATTCAAGAATTTAAATTTAACCCCCCCTCCCCCCGACCCTAACCTCCACCTCCACTGTTTAGATGGAAATCCAGTCTTGGCTCCCTTGGTGCTGTGTTATTGCTGATGTGAAGTGTTTTCAGCCCTTGTTTGGAGAAGAAGGTCCTCCCTGAAGGAGATATTGGCATCCGTGAGATGTACGAGAAGGGACATCCTTTAGGGACATGTCCTTTAGCACTGACTGACTTATAAGGGACGTCTTTCTTCAGGAGTCCTTAATTACTGATAAGACAGCAGCTCCTTCAGCACATTATTGAACAGCGTCAGCCTCCTGACCATGAGTCCACTCGTCTTTTATTGGCAGGTTGCACCTCACTTACTAAGAAAGGGTTTCGTCAAAGGACGCGAAAGTACGAAGCTATCGCAATCAGTCCATTTTTCAAGAAAGACTTCGATCTTGTGTCTAGCAATAAGAATCAAACTTGTAGTAAGAGGAACTAATTGTGAGTCAGAATCTGAAAGAAAGAGCACACTGCAGATACCGCGTTATGTATATGACATACTTATCTATATGCATGAACTTGGATTACATAAGCAGAAGAAAAACAACTATTCCCATGTTGGTAGACCAGAATAGTGAGGCTCTAATATTATTCAGCACCATTCCTTGATCTGCCTCTTTCGCGCCATGAAATCTCACTGTAACTGTTCCTAAATTAGCCGCCGATTCTCTGGACAGACGCTTCTGTCCCTGAGAGTGAACAAGGGTTTGAAACAATGTGTAGGGTTTAGGGAACGTCTCAGGTCGTGGAGTCGAGTAGTATGTAGCAAACATGAGTTTTCAGGGCAGTTGCCTTAAAAATCTTCAAATATTTTCAATGGTAGAGCTATATTTAATGGATTGTAATGTATAATGTAAAGAAATGCATATCAGTTTATATAAACCTACCAATGTTACTAATATTACACTCTCTAATGCACAAAAGATCATGAAATTACAAGAAGCAGTGTCTAGAGAAGGTAAGTGTACCTTTTAAAACACACTGAAAAGGTGAACCATGGAGGTCTGAATGTATGCCAACATTAAGGACATTGACACGTCCATACATTACTGTGCAAATGTCAGAGACCATCCTTAATTATAAAAGTATGAGTAATTCATTTTTCAATGTCAAAAAAAGCAGAAAACTAGAAGCCTTAATAACTAAATATAATATCACATTTTTCAGTGTTTAGTATCAGTATTTTGTATTTCAGTATTTTGTATTTACAACTATTGTTTATTATTGCCAGGACTTCATAATATTTAACACTCAATTAATTTTACAGTAAAATGCCATATTCATAATTTTATTGTGAAATCAGCTCTTAAGTGAATCTTACGAGATTTTCCATACCAAAAAAGCTAATTACTATTAAGTTTACATTGAGCTGCATCACACAGCATTATGGCATTTAAAAATGGCACACACATTATAATAAAAACATTTTAAGTGTTCTTATTCTGATTTATTTATGTATTTATTTAATCATTTATTTATTTGCAATTGTTACATTTTATTTATTTTAACATATTCAACATATTTCTCTGATAAAATTAAAAGTCTTTTTTTATAGGTAAATTTACAGTAAATTACTGTAATTACTGAACCAAATTTTCTTGTCTTTTTTCCACATTTTTTTAGGATTTTATCTCCAGAGAAATATGTCCTGAAACACTAATAACTTAGTGATCTTTTGACTGAACATTAAATAAATGAAGATTGGTCTTTGACTTACACAGTACTGTATATAGTCAATTTGATTGAAAGGAAATGTGTGTCACAATCAAATTAAGTTTATATGATTCTTTTTTTGAGTGTATAACTAACACATTTTCATAAATCACAACTCAACTGACCTGTTAAATGGTCAGCACTTATATACATCAATGAAACAGGTTTATGATTTGAAAGCTGAAGCTGAGAATAGGCTCCTGGATAAATGATGGCCTTAATGAGACATAAACCCTTCCACTTAAATCACTAGCAGAAAATATTTATAGAGACGTCAGTCACTGTAAAAGAACCTGCCTCCACTAAAATAGCTTTACTGTCAAAAAATGAAAAGAAGTATGAAAAGCTGGGATCTAAATAGGACAAGGCGAATCAAATCAGAGTAAAATGGAGGGGTAGGAGAAGAAGAAAAGAGAGGAAAAGATGGTGGCTTATGGGTTTCAGCATCTTCTCAGCCGTGCCTGTATAATGATGCTGAAAGCAGCTGGCTGTTTATTGATAAGGAGCTGAGAAAAGCCCATCGTTCTGCCCTGCTTTTCATTCTGTGGCTCTCTGGCTGAGTTAATCACCTCTCTGCCGGCCAGCCATGGCGCTTGGCTTTATCTCCGAAAGCCCTGGAGGCTCAGGGAGGCGCTCTGTGGCCTTTCACTGAGGCCAGGCCTGCAGTTCTCCTGGCCCTCTTCAGAGGCTTGCTGGAGCCAATCGCTCCAATACCTGGCTCACTGTAACAAACCAGCTGTGCCATTGTGTCAGAAGCTTTGTCCTTTGTTGAAGAAATGCGTCCCGTCACACTTCAATGATGGTTACGGATGGCGACCGCTTGGCATTGGTGTTGTTTTTGGGGCACTGCTATTAAAAAATTACAAAAAGAGAAGACATATGTGTTTAAGCCTAGAAAGAGAACAGGTAGATGACAAAAGGAATGAATTTGATTATGGAGAATGTATTTGTGCTTAATGGGAGTCTTAGTAGCCTTGGCACAGCAATAAATGAGATCGAGTCTGACAATAACCATTTTATACCCTTCATAACTTCCTGCAAAATGTCCTTCAACACAATGAATCCCATAAGAATGTTATTTGTGGTGTTGTTTGAATGAATATCAATTAGAGCCCAGCGGATAGTCTCATAGATACTGAGATTAAATTTCTGATAACCAAAAACAATGGACACTATTTTTATGTGGTCAAAATTTAAAGGGGCATTCCTGCCTAAACCTCAAATTCAATGCTATTTGTGTTTGTATTTGTGTATATTGTGTTATTCACTATTCTGTTCTGCAGCATTGCATCCCTCAGCCCTATTGATTTGACAAAATTTATGATGTGATGGCAACCAATCGCTGGAATCCAAATATTGGTCAAATTCATCACCCAAATGATGTAGCAGTCAGGCCCTAATATCTAACCCAGGAGTCTGTAACCCAAATGTTAAGAAGAGCCATTTTGTTGTTTTCAGCAAAAATCAAACCACCTTGGGAGCCACAATATTTTCTGTCCGTTTTACCATTTTGGCTGTAAATATGTCTCAGTATGTGTTATTATAGGCTAACTAATTGTTTATAAATCAAAACACAGACTTACTTTAAGCCTTAGCTCAGCTATAGCCTCTTTTCTTGCATCTCTGGCAGGAAACTTTTCCTCAAAGTGGGATAGTTTCTTCTAAAACGAGAAGCTGGTGAACGAGAAGCTGACTTCAGCTTCAAGTGTTTGACAGTTTCTCACTGCAGATTAAACGTATCAGGAAACCAGCCGAGTGTTAATACGTGTAATAAGTCTGTTTATCTCCAAATTATCCATTCTCTTTGCCATTAGCTACTAGCTAGGCGAGATTGTTCTCTGTGTTACTATGTGACCAGCAGTCCGTGAGCCGACTTTCAGGGTTGAAATGTTAATTAGCAGTTCTACATTAACTCCAGCATTTAAGACCATTTAGCGTTAAAACTGATGTTGAACAATCAGCAGAGCTTTATTTTACTGTAAAGGAGGATTATTTTATTTTTACCTACAAATCTAATTCAGCTGTGGAGCCACAACAGGACAGTAAAAGAGCTGCATGTTGCCGACCCCTAATCTAGTAAAATAGTGTGCTAAAAGTTATTAAAACACTGGGCAATGAAATGGATTGTATACATTATAAATAAGTCTAGTTAGTTGAGATTATTCAAACCATATTTTCTACTGTACTCAAATTTAAATTGAGCTTTTCCCTCAGAATGGCCCAATGGAACTGCAATGAAAATGAGATTTGAGATTTGACAGATTTTGCAGGAACGATTCACCTGCCTGATGTCCTCTGAGCTCTTGAGGGGGGGGGGAGAGGAGGTGCGATTATACCTTGCTCCGCAACAGCCCACCACTCGGGTGCTCAGGGGTACTACACTCTGAGGAATTCTTGGCTTTATCTTTGTTGTTGTTGGGCTCGTTGTCTTTGATTATGTCGTACTGACGACAGAAGAGGGCAATCACGCCTGAGAAATAAAGACAAAGATAACTATAAGAAAAAATAAAATCAGAAAACTGAAAACAAAATTGTATTCCACAAACACATCAATATTGTTGTATATTGTTATAATATGAAGAAAATCTTGCACTACATATTTTTTCATTCATATTTCATTCAGTCGCTCAACTGACGGTGACCTTAATCTTGACGATGTCTTATAAAACATTCATGCTTACAAAAAATAGCAGATTTATTCCCAAGTCTGAATGAGAGGACACATGTCTACTTAATTCTATTTACCTGTATTTAACCTCCACTATGTCCAGTTAACCTGGCCATGTTTACTTCTGCCAAGTTAACCTAACCCTATTTGTCCATGTCCAGTTAAAACTTTATCTATCTGGATCCAGTGAAAATCCATCCTGTTCACATGAACCTGATTAACCATGTTCTATTAATCTGTGTTGAGTTAACCTCACCCGTATTTAACAGTGTCCAGATAACCCAACCTATTTACCTGCATTTAACTATCAACCCTCTATTTACATGTGTCCATGTATCTCTGCCCTGTTTAACTGCAATCAAGCCCACTCCTGCTTCCCATGTCCATTTAACTCCTCCCTACTTACGTCAGATCAACCAGATTTTTCCTTTGGTAATTCACTTACTGACACTGCTACAGTGGTTTGTTCAGAGTAGAATTGTCGCAGTCATTACCTGCCCACATTATTAGCACCACCACAATGATGATGAGCTCCCCTGCCCTGAGTTGAGTGGTCTGGCCCACTTCTTCCATGGTGACTTCGTCTGACAAAATAAATGGCAAACATGAGTTTATGATGACTGTATACTCCTATGTTCAGCAAATGACTGTGTGAATACAGCAACCAACAAATTTTAATGTTGAGATCTAAAATCATATTGTTAAAATTTTTGACACCATTAAAGTTATTGCAACAATGAAGAGTTCCCATAAATTTGGAAAGTGCAATTTCTCAAAGTTTATTACTTTCTTAAAAAGGAGCTTTTTCAAGGGTTCTGAAGGCAGTGGCTGTGTATAGAACGATGACAAGTTAAAGAACCACTTAAATGGTCAAACAGTCCTTTGCAGTTCAAAAAATGGTTCTTTTTATGCGTTCCATTTTAATATTGCTTCAGTTGCCATCCACAAAGGTCAGTTGCTGTTATTATTATTATTATTATTATTATTATTATTGACTTGGTATAATTTCTATAATCTCGATGATGGAGAACCCATTGTGTATGATTCTTTAACGAACCAATGAAAAAGGCTCTATATTGCACCAATGGGTTTTTTTATTGTTCCAGTTCTTTACACCCTTAAAACCTTAGTTGGTTCTGCAAGGTTTCTTTATTAAAGGTATGGTTATACATGGAACCATGACTCAAAAAAAAAAATTGAATGCATAAATGCTTCTTTGCACAATTAACTGGTTAGTTTCTGGGTATATGGTTCTTTGAAGAACTTTTCCAAAAAATGGTTCTATTTTACACCAAAAAAGATTTTGCTCTTTTGCATTTAGGTATTATTTACACTCTTAAAACAGGGTTCTGCCAAAAAAAGCTCTTTGTACATTGCCAGGAATTAACCACTTTTGGTTCTCTTTCAATGAAATTCGTAAGTGTGAAGTGTAAAGAAAATTTTAAGGTACTTCCACATGATGTAAACATTCAAGCAAAAGCCCTTAAACTTGTATAGACCTTTACATTATGTGTAGGTTGTTTAAACCTTTGGAATTAAATGTTGTTCTTTAAAGAACCCTTTTTTAAGAACATCAAACCTTTTGCCTGCGAGTCACTGTTTTGTAAAGCCTAATGTTGCTATTATGAATTTTGAATGATTGTGAATTCTGCGCTACACCGTCTGCCCCAGAGAGACTCAGAATCAGAGTCTAGAATTGCTTCGGGAGATGCTGCCTGGGTTCAGTGGGTTTTAAAGAATCTCTTAAAGAACCTTTTAAAATTCCAGGTAAGTAGAGACAAGAGGACAATAGCTTTGGGAGGAAACCTACAGAATCCCCAATTAGCCTTCCACTGGGCTTGCTAACAGACAGAATGAAGTGTCCAACAAATACCAAATATCAGATCAGAGGTATTGATTCTGAGAGCGTTTCAGAGCAGGAGCCGGTCACAGCATGCTAATCAACTGAATCAGCTGGGCTTCAAACAAACTGTGTTTCTCAATATGCCCCCAGATAGCTTTAGCGTTAAAGCAACAACACTTCAGTAAGGTTTGTAATCCTTTCCAGATCTGGAAACTGATACAGTATCAGATGTGTTCTAATATTATAATAAAACTGGTTTACGTTTGGGCTTATGGTACATCATATGTCCAAAAATAGACACCTGCTCAATAAACGTTTCTTCTGAAGGGTACTGGTAAGTTTCTCTTGCTTTGCTGCAGTAACAGCCTCTGCTTTTCTGGGAGGGCTTTACATTAGATGTTGGAACATTGCGGTGAGGATTTGATTGAGCATTAGTGAGGTCAGGTACTGATGTTGGGCAGCTCTGAATCACTCCAACTCATCCCAAAGGTATTAGATGAAGCTCATTGAATGACTCCAGAAAAACACAGTTCCACTGCTCCACAGCCAAATGCTGGGGGAGGGAGGTTTTATACCCCTCTAGCTGATGCTTGGCTTTGGGCATGGTGACCTTAAGCTACAGCTGCTCTCATTCTATGGCAATACTTTTCTATGAAAATTCTCAGGTGTCAATTATAGTGTGACTGCACTGCTGATATTGATGAGCACTGAGATCCCAGTCTCTCATCTTTGAGTTATATTAAGGCTGTTTACTCTTCACTGAGAATTGTGTTTGATGTGCGATATCTGGTACATGTACCTTTACTCTTAGAGGCCTGTCTCTCGGCTTCTTTCGGCGTCCTGAAGCGCAGCGGCTCGCTGGGTGGACTGGTCCCACGCACACTGATAGACTGCACATGCACAATGTAGTCCGTGTCTGCCTCCAAATCCCATAATGCACAGCTGCGAGTGGTCGTGTTCACCTCCTGTATGAAGCGTAACATGCGCACATCCTTCTTCTGTTTGAAGGAGGAGGTGCAAAAGTCACTGCAGTTAATTATATGAATACTAATAATAATTTAATATTAATAGCATGTTTCATACATAAAAATGCTGCTCAAGGTGCTTCACAAAAAGTGCATAAACAAAAACAGAAAGTGTGTTTACATATATAAACACACCATAATCAAAGCCTGTGAAAGAAAACTGACCTTGAAAAATGTGTTTAATTTGAACAATACATGTTTTTACACTCTAAATATACCTTAATACATGCTACTCTTGGCACACTGAGTGTGCTTAGACTGAAATTAAGCTTTAATTGAATACATATTAAATGCATTTTGTTGTACTTTTGCTCTTAAGTAGTTTTATGTATAGAATTTGTAGACATAACTGTCATAACACTCTCAATATAGATGGTAAATATACTGCTGTACATACTGCTACACTACAGTGCTACTAATTAAGCTATACTGAAACAAACATGCACTTAAATTAGATTTCAATATCACTGAATACCTTTCATCGACCAAAACATGCATATTTTTGTGAAACATAATAAAGAATAGACTTAAATATATTATTAGGGACAACTAAACACAACTTATACATACTTAAATTCTGTTTATGTAATGTTAAAATGTTCTCTGCCTATAATTGCTGTAAATTAGAAAAACGTACAACGTTCAAAACGTACTTTAAAAGTCCATGTTTTTATATATACTTCTAAATAATATGATTAATGTCAGTTGTCAGTTAAATATATTGTATTAAAAGAAATACATTATAATACAAATTTTGTGTGTTAAGAAATACATTTTTCTGTCCTGGCCCCCAGGTGGTGGAATGAACTCCCATTGGCTGTCCTAACAGCAGACTCTCTCATGGTCTTCAAATGCAGACTCTCTTTTTGCAGCACTGAAGTGAGCACTAAGTTAAGTACTCATTGAAATATGTTGTATTGCGCTGTGTTTAATTCTCTTTCTTTTCCCTGGGTATCAACAGAGGCTTCTGTTTCTAGCAGTATCTGAGCTCAGGACTGGCTTTCTCTCTAACCTATTTGTAACTAGCAAAGATATTTTCTGTGTAGACAACAAAGCAATTTTGTAATTCGCTCTGGATAAGAGTGTCTGCTAAATGCTGTAAATGTAAATGTTAATGTAAATACATTTATTCAAGTGTTTGTTCCTCCCAGCATACTTAAGTACAATTCTAAATGTGTTTCTTTAAAAACATATTTTCAAAAATGCACAAATATATCTGTCCTGTGTTGCTGCCACATTTATTTTAGGTTAGTTAGTTGGTTTGTACAAAAAACTCAAAGGAGCTCAAAGTCAGGCTGAGCTGAGATGTTTTAGCTACAACAGCTGCTCTCAACTTCCTCTCCAAGTATAAAATAAAGTTTTTCAGAGTCAGAAAAAAAGAGAATGAATTATTAATGTTTGCACATTTTTCAAAGGATGTCTCTCATTCACTGAACAAAAGAGAGCAAAAGAGAAAGAAAAAAGTGATTCATCATTTATTTCTGTTAAACTGAACTGTCTATCTAGCTTTTCCTCTCCTTCCATGGTTTCGACTGTCTTTCCTATATTTTTCTGTGTTTTCTTAAAACTGTTCTTTGAAAAACAAACGTTCCTAAATAGTTCTAGGTATGGATGTACTGTTCTAAGAAAAACATTTTATTTCAGACTATGCAGAGGTTCTTTAAAGTTTTTTGTGCTTTTCCTTTTTTTTCCATATAACTTATGGTTTGGTCTTCTTAATTTAATTTTGACAGAAAAAGATAAATAATAAGAAAAATAATAAGAAAAAAATTCTAACAAAACCAAGAGTGTTGTTTCATACTTGGACCCCTAAATATAGCCCCAAGTGGCAATATGAGAGATCCAAGCACTATTTTGCAGGTAGGTCCAACTTAGCAATTATCATAGTGCCCCATTTAGACCCATGTCTATTTTTCAAAATTATGCAGTGAGTACTGCCAGTATTTCATTGATCTTATTTCTTCTCTCTCTTCTCCCTCTATCACACCCCATACCTGCTGGGTGATGGCGAATCCAATGACAGGCTCTGCATCTGGGATGTCCCATGTCACTGCAGCAGAGTTAGCCTTCAGATCCCTAATGGACACATTTACAGGAGGAGCTAAACTGTCTTCAGACAGACAAAGAGAGGGAGAAAGACGGGGCAAAAAGAAACAAAAACATTACAACAAATGCAAATAAACAATATATTGTGATTTGATGTGTGATGGGTGTACGTGTTTGAAATGCTGCCTCTACAGTACTTTGCAAAAGTCAGAGACCAGCTTAGTTTATTTGATGTCCAGTTAACAGAAACTAAAGATCATTGAGTAAAACTTATTTATTCTTCAGGTAATATTTGCAGAGGAGAAAAAAATGGAGAAATACAGAGAAAATAGGACTCTTAACAACCATGCAAGACCTGGCAGAAAATCAAGCTGCTTCAGATCTGAAAAAATCCACTTCCATCCTTCCACTGTGAGAAGACGACTCAGGGCTATGGGTCTGAAAGGATGTGTAGCTGTCAAGAACCTCACTGAGAAAAGGAGACGGAGTCCAGACCTCAACATCACTGAATGTGTTTGATTACTTCAGAAAATGATCAACCAGCTTCTAAGACTGAACTTTGGAGGCGTGTCTGCAGATTTCTTCGAAACACTGAAAGTGAGTCTCCTGAAAAGAATGGAAGCAGTAATAAAGGTAAAGAGTGACACACTAAATACTCTTGACTGATATTTTATATTTAGTTGTTACGTGCAATGTTCTGATAAATATGATTATTGCTTTTTATCCTAAAGCTGAAAAATGAATAACTGGTACTTGATGAGGCCCTAAATGAAGCGTGGTCACATATAGGAAAACTGAAATAAGTTCAGAAGAACAGGCTGCGACGATGATGAAGATGATGATGGTGATGACGAGTGGTGTGTTTTTGAACTCTCTCTGTTCTCTCTGTCAGTCCAGAGACGTGCGTGTTGTGTGTTGTCAGCTTTCAGCTGATTTCATGCTTTGATGGTTGAGGGCGATTTCAGCGCCAAAGACGATGTGTGTTTCATCTTCTGAGTGTGTGACATGTTGTCAGGTACAAGAGTGCTGCTCAAGAAGAAAGACATTTCAAAACAAAGAGAGAGAGAGAGAGAGAGAGAGAGAGAGAGCTGCCTTTGCTGTTGTATTAACTGAAGGCTGCTCTGGGGGAAAGTGGTAAATTCAGTAAGAGCAGAAGGCCGTAGGTGTGTTGCTGAGCTTTATGCTGACACAAGCTTTTTTCTTCTGTGGAGTAAGAGGCCATATGGGACACATAGTACTAAACACACAACACATACATTATAACCAAACAAACAAGAAAAACTCCTATTAGCAGCCCAGAGGGGGGAGAGAGAGAGAGAGAGAGAGAGAGAGAGAGAGAGAGAGAGAGAGAGAGAGCGGGGGGGTGCTATTGTAATGTAGTATAGAAAAGCAGAGATTTTAACAGCAAGATCTAGATAGGAAATGCTAGCATTAAATAGATTAATAATAATAATAATAATAATAATAATAATAATAATAGAAGTAGTAGTAGTGGTGGTGATAATACTTGTAGTGGTAATAATACTTAATGATACTTATATTGTTGTGATATAGTTGTAATTATATTGTAATACGCATATATTGTTATTAGTAGTATTAGAGATAACACTAGCTGTAGTAGTTGTAATAACAAAGGGAAAAGTAGTAATAACAATATTATTGTTTTTTGCTTTAGTAGTAGCGCACTCAAAAGTAATGTGTTAAATAACAACACATAAGTCTAACTGTTTTTATCCATTTTAACACAGCAATGAGTCAATGCAATGTATTAAAGACAAAATGTGTTTTTAACACATCTGTACTAAGTGTAGTATTTGACAGTAGTAATAGCAGTGATAGTAATAGTGATAATAATAGTAAAGTATTATTATTATTTGAGGTTTTAGTAGCAGTTAAGATGTGAAATACAAGAGGTTCTGGGGGTCTGGCACTCATAATTAACCTCTTGAACCCTTCAAATGTCTCAACATCAACATTCTGGGGGCTCTTTGAAAAGAAACTTATTATTATGTTATGCTGTCATTGTTTAGCTGCTCAGTTGCAAAAACAACTGAGTTTCCATCCATCCGTCCATCATCTAAACCGCTTATCCTTCTGGGTCATGGTGGGGTGCTGGAGCCTATCCCAGCTGTCATTGGGCGGAAGGCAGGATACACCCTGGACGGGTCGCCAGTCCACAACTGAGTTTCTGTTTTTGATATTCTTGACTAACAACTACAGATGAAGCACTGCTCTGCCTCATGGTGGCGCTGTAGCAAACTAATTCACCCAGTTGGTCCTTCATAGCCCAGCAGCTGTAACTGCCTGGGATTCCTCTGAAAAACTTTACATTATGCCACAACATATTTATGAATCTGAAAACTTTCCCATTTTCCCAAGAGTTTGGTGGAAAAAGTGAATTGTCACTCATTTCTCAAACCAAAGACAAAAGGGAAGATATATAAGATCTCAATTATTGTGTGGAAAAGCATATTACCAAACTAGAAAAGAGGATTTAAAGAAGAAGAACTAATAAACCATTTTGTTGCCACTGAAGCTAACATCAGCACTGCTATGCTGAGTGAGGAGCCAGCTATCACTAGAAATAGTGAGCCAACATGCGAATCCCTGAATACCAAGGGGTATTTTGCACACTGGTAGTAGTAGTGATAGTAGCAATTGTAATAATAGTAGTAGTTGCAAAATAAATATTATTTTTAGCTTCAGTAGTAGGAGTGATTGTGGAAATAGAGAATATGATACTAGTAATAGTAAAAGCAATATTATTGTTATTAAGACAAATATTAATAATAGTAGTAGTAATCGTAGCAAGTGTGAAAGCTGTAGCTGTAATAATAGTAGAAGTAGTAGTAATAATATTAGTAGTAATAGTAGAAGTAATATTTTTGTTGCATTCTTTTGTTTGTAGCTGTAGAAATAATAATTGTAATACAAATAGTATTATACTATTTTTGTTTCTGCTATTAGTAGTCAAATCATTATTATTATTATTATTATTATTATTATTATTATTATTATTATTATTATTATTATGAGTGGTCATTTTGAGTTTACAGTGCCTGGTTATTCTCTAGAGAGTGCATAGCATTATGGAAAAGTCAGTGACTTATAATGATTATATATTATATTACATAATTACTCACTCTGAAGAAAGTAGAGCACTGTAGTCTGTACAATTGTATATGAAATATGCGAGTTCAGAGAATTGTTTTTCTTTCTACATTAAAAGCTAGAATTAAACTTTGTGTCTCAAACAAACAAAGTCATTAGTAATTAGTGGCATTTGGCTTCAACCCCTGAGAGCTCATATTTCAACACAGTTTCATTCCAATTGGGTTGGGAAATAAGGGCTGAATTTTCACAGCCACAGTGGGACTGAAACAGCCTGACAGATTAATATTTACTATAAAAACTAATGTTATATTGGTGTTTTATTTGATGTAGGCTCTTGTGTATTTGTCTTCATTAAAAAGCAGATGTGATATTTACTTAAAGGCCACACACACACACACACACACACACACACACACAAATGCAAAACTTGAGTAGAAAGATTGTCTTTTTGTATGCAAATCGCCCTAAAATGATGACAGTGTAAATTCCACTTCTCTGCCATTCGTTGTTAAATTGCTCATAATTGCCTCCTTCGCTGCAAAGCCAATTTTATACCTAATTTCCATGGAAACCTCTTCACAGCATGATGGATAAGAGACTTTAATCAAGTTTATGGTGAGTAATAAACAGTCCAGTTAAAGTGCCATGCTCTCAGCAACCAATTAAAATAGAACAGTGTCACCAATTCATGTCCAACCAATTTCTTTTTAATTAAAAGTGGCATCAAGTGGCTGAGTGTGAACCATCATGCTCTATAATTACTAATATTACTAATGACGTGTGATACAGATCGAATAGAGGCCTCCTTACGATAGTTTTCCAAAACCATCAACACATTGGTGTCACTGCTGGTTGAGAATAGTCCACTAGCAAAAAACATCCAACTAAGTGCAGCTCTAAGGTCAGACACTGACCATTGATGAAGGGATAGATGATTGCTAACTCAGGCTGTGCATCAATAGAGCCTCTAATTGCACTCCAGCAAGGTGCAGCTACAAGAGAGGGGTTTCTGCTAAAGCGGCCAGTAAATGTATACTCCAGTATGCGCCTTTGCCTGATACACGTGCACCAGCACCACACACTCTATCATGTTAATGGCAATATATTGTTCAGAATGGACCACCACCAAAATAATATCTGGTCAACAGTGAGTTTGTGGTCAGAAACTCACCAATGTTGAATGATGTAGAGGGGGCTGATACATAGTGTGGTTACAGATGGGCTACAGCCAGTCAGTATAAACCTGGAAAATGCACCTACATGGCAAATGTACCTACGAAAATGACCAGTGAAAACGGGTGCAGGGGACTGTCAAACTGCTAAATATACACACACTGCAGATTCATACTGGATTAAAATCACTCCACAATTATTATCATCAGACTGTAAAAATTACAAACACTACAGATTCATTCTGGATTAAAATCACTCCACAATTATTACTGTCAGACTGTAAAACTACACACACTGCAGATTCATACTGGATTAAAATCACTCCACAATTATTACTGTCAGACTGTAAAACTACACACACTACAGATTCATACTGGATTAAAATCACGCCACAATTATCATCATCAGACTGTAGAAACACCACACTGCAGATTCACACTGGAGTAAAATTATGGTGATTCAAGTGAAATTGTAAACAGAAGAAATAAATAAACAGCATATCTTTGCATATAAGCATCAAAATAGACTATTGTGAGTGAAAAGAGGATGTTATGAATCTCAGACTTTTCCTTCTGCGAGTTTGTACAGCAGTGAAGCTGCAGAACACTTGCATTCTCCATCTTGGGCTTCAACACATTGGCTGTCATATGGCTGTCAACCCTCTCCAAAGTCTCTGGCAGTCCCAACACTCTCTCATTACTTGTTAATGCCCATGTGCCCCGATCTGTCATACTGTAAAAGCTTTGGCTCTCTGTAGCTGCTATTGCCGGAAAAAGAAAGCAACTGTAAAAGTGTTGCGAAGCTCCAACAACCACTTCAGCTTCTGATTCATGGGCTTCCCCTCTTCATACCCACTCTTAAAGCAGATTTGTATGTTTAATTTACAGCCACTCGTCTTAATGCATGGGATGCATTTTGTGCGATTTGGCTCATGCATGCACTTCTCAAATGATATGTGAGGGTTGACTGTAAGCATGCGATTGTGATGATCACTGATGACTCATTTTCATGATTGTATATACATTTTCTATAATGGTCAACTATATATTTCAATCTTTGGAGGCATCTGTGCTTTTAGAGCTGATTTGTTTGCTGCAGGTTGTATCACTTCTTATATGAGAATATGAAGGATGTAGGCAGTTGAAGAAGAAAACATACTCTCTTAGCCCCTTAAAATTCCATGATTATTACATAATTATTGTTCAGTAACTACAAGGACTTCAATGCAAACTGCTTGAGTTATTCTTAAGTTATAGAAGTGTGTAAAAAAATTGGGCCCTGGCATTTTAAGGGGTTAAACCATCAATGCCAAGAGAGCGTTTCATTTTTATGTCAATGGGTCTCTTTCATTATTTATTCCTTTTCACAAGTTTTGTCCAAAAAAGAAATGTCCATTTTTTTAAAAAAGTTCCCACGCAAAACTTTCAACAAATATGGACTAGTTTACCCACTTGGTAAAATTTTAAATAAAACAACACTTTCAAAATATTTTAGCATTTTCCAAACCATAGAACATAATTATGGAAGTGTAATTAATAAATGTGAAGAAAAATATTTGATGTATATATGGTGAATGGTTTTCCCAGCTTGTGTATGAAGCATCAGTTGCCTTGTTGGATATTTTAATAGTAAACAAAAATGAAAATCATAATATAATTAAAATTAATTTAAAATATTTCAATTCAAGACTGAACTGAGCGATCTCCAAAACAGTCTGAAATGACATTTTATGGCTAATGTGAAATGAACAAGTGCCAAAGTAAAGTAAATACTTAAAATGTTGTATTTTTACTTATTTTAGGCAATGCTTGTATAAAAATTATATAATGATTTTGGTTTTGAGACCTTTAGAGATCTCTTGAAACCTTTAGGCAACAATTATGAAGGAAACATGAACATTTGTCATTGTGCGTACATTTGGCTGCTCCACACAAGAACAAAATGCTTTTCCTTTCATTCAAAAACTACAGCCATACTTAGTAAACAAGGCCAAAAGCCAAATCTTTTACTTGCTGAAGTTAAAGCTAGATGATTTACTTGGATCACAACAGCAATTCACTCCTACAGAAGACCATATAGAGACACGTAGCTTGTCTTACATGGTAGATAAAGAAGACTTGAAGACTGAAGTCTTGCTGTTCATGAAGACTCATTATTTATGGCTGAAATCGCTGACATTTTTGTTCATTTGCTGGACGTCTATTCCTTGAAGAAAACCTGGTGAGTTCTGTATGGAAGACTCTCAAAATGATGACTCTATTGTCTTAACTGACACGTCTCTAAAACGAGTTTATTTGTGAACTCAGCGTGTTGTGTGTGTGATGTATGCATGTGTCAGTCACAGTGCAACAGGTGCCTACATTATATAGGCAAGTATAAAGGCTATCAGTCAAAATGCTGACTGTACATTCATCATCCTACCCTCTCTCAGCCCTGAGACCTGCACACATCCATCCAGATTAAACATGCATTGCAATTAAACCCTCATGTACATGCAAAACATGACTGAACACCATTCTGCTAAAGTCCCTGCAGTCTTTTGTCTTCTCACTTGTACAGACAGCTACAGTAGCTACTCATTACCAGTCCTCCCAGCCTGTTGCCTCGTCGTCAATTCTAACAGCCAGCCGTGCTTCACACTTACCAGCCACGACCAGGGAAACGCCGAACAAGCTCAGAAGAAGCACTACGAACGTCCCCATCCTTTAAACCATCGCAAGACATGAAATCGCATCTGCACTCGAGTGCCTGCCGTTTCTTTGACAGTCTCGTTGAGAAGCGCAGCTCTTTCAGAACGCTGGACAGCGCTAAAACGGACGCGCAGGCGGTTTCAGCACCTTAGCCAGCACAAATTTAAGAGACGCGGCGGTTTCAGCACCTTGGATAGCGCTACGAGCAGAATTGCGGCTGGTTTCAGCACCTTGGATATGGCTATGTTTGCTGTCCGCGATGCTGACCGTAGATTATAACGCGGGTAATTCGGTCCATTTTCTGCCTGATCACCTGCCTCCTGCGGTGTGATTCGAGATAAAGGGGAATTCGGATTAAAGGTAAAGCAGTTCCAGTGAGGCTGCGTATAATCTCAGCGAGTCCTCGCTTTGTTTTCAGCACCGCAGCAGAGAAACGTGCTGGCTGGACTGGAGATGGGGGGAGAGGGGGGGCATCTAATTACACACTTTCTCTCTCTCTCTCTCTCTCTCTCTCTCTGTGTGTCAACTAAGCTGAGATGAATCTGTGCTTCACTGCAAAATGACAAACATTCCGTTACGTACGTTAAAACAGGAACACTGGATGTAAAACGATAGAAAAGACAACACAACAGCAATGTTTACAGTAAACAGCTTCTGTTTTGGCTGGTCCGTTTTGTACGCACAATGAATGCAAGGAGCATTTCGCTTTAATTTGATTTAAATCGTCCTGTGGCCAATGTGAGCACGTGGGGAAGAAACTGGACACACTGACAATCAAGATTTCAATGGGATCATCACTGTCATTGTGTCCAGTTTCTGAAGCGGCATCTGCATTTCCCCACGTGCTCATCTTAGCCACAGGACGATTTTTACTGACTGAAATTGCATATCTTTTCCCAAACACGGGCCTTTTGGTTCTCCTCTCAAAGCCGCACTCAACCATTCCAGCCCAAAATGAACAATTTCAGCCCTAAATCAACACTGACGGACTGCGGGGAACCTGCATCTGAGGTGTGCTGGGAACAGCGCGAGTCATCTGACCCAAACTAAACGCATTGACTAATAATGTAAATAATACAGTTTACATTATTTTTTAGCACACGGCGATTGAGAAACATCGGATCATCGCTGATCAGCCTTCTTCATTTATTCCTCCATGCGCGAGCTCATCACATGCAATCAGGAGAAAGCGCGAGGACACTCACGCGCGCTAATCACCAATAAGGCCACTCACGCGCACTAATCAGCAGTAGCTCTCCCGACGCGCGCTAACCACCAGTAACTCTAAATCACACACACTAATCACGAGAAACTCTGATCACGCGCGCAAATACGCGCAGTAATCATCAGTAACTCAGTCGCCTGAAGCAACAATCGCGCGTGCGAATTCTCGTAACTCTCCCCACGCGCTCCTCAGCTGCTTACCTGGGCTTATTCACTCTACACCAACGCACGCGGCTCTGATTTGGAAGATAGTGGAGCGCGCTGCTGAGAGGTGCACGTGCGCGCAGGCGAGAGCGACAACTGCCTCTGGTGTCACCTTTACTATCAGCAGTGTGTGTGTGTGTGTGTGTGTGTGTGTATGTGTGTGCGCGTGTGTGTATGTGTGTGTGCGTTCGCGTGTATGTGTGCACCATTGATTTATTAAAATTGAATTGTTTCTGATTTTAAACGCAAAATATCTACAATATCTGTGGAAGGCTGTGTCCCAATAACTAGTCCACTGTCTAAATAGGCAGCATTTTAAGCAGTTATGTACATAAAGCCTGTCTTATTCCTCAGATGTCTTCAATATTCTGCCCATAAATGTATTACATATTGAAGCAACATGATCTAAGTCTGTAATCAGTGAACTTATCCCACCCCGTGAAAAAATAATCACCCTTTTTTGACCCTCCCGATGCTGCTGCTGCACAGACTAGAACTATTTCATCAGAGCCATTGCTTCACCTGTGTCCTCTTTTCTGTATTTTAATATTTTGTACTACTGTTAAACCCTTATTCTCTGCTCATATTGCTCTTCTGTTATTGTTTGCTATCCGGTGTGGAGCAGAGGAGGATGGGTTCCCCTTTTGAGTCTTGGTTCCTCTCGAGGTTTCTTCCTCTTGCTTTTAGGGAGTTTTTTCTGCCACTGTCACCATTGGTGACAATCACAGGGGCTTGGACCTGGATTTTTCTGTAAAAATTACAGTAAATTACTACCAAAACTGTATTAACAGTATGATATAGCTGGATTCTGCTGTACACTAATAAGCTGTAATTTAAAATACGGTAATCTTCTGTATTTTTACATCACACTTAAAATGATGTCAGATTGTACCAAATCCATGAATTTAGATGTGCAGATGTGCATTTAACAGACATTTTAGTTTTGCATTTAATTTATCTTAAGGTGAGTTGATTTCATAATAAATTGATGAATATGTTATTTTACTTTGAATAATTTGTGTTAAATCTTGCAAAATTCTGGCAGTAATGCAACGAAGAGCTTGATTTTTTTCATTCAAGATAGAAAGCCAGTATGTCAAGCAGCAAACTCATCTTCAATTATACACTATTTTAACCAAATATGCTTTTAACATATGATGTTTTGTTTAAATGTAATAATAACTTTGTTTATTTTGAAAGTGCTTTTCAAGGACTCAGGGTTACTTTACAATTCAAAATGTAAACAAAAACTGTAAGAAAATATCATACACACATTAACAGTAGGAGAAATACAATAAAATTGCATTGGAAAAGCACCTTTAATTAATGACTTTCAGTGACATTAACAGTGATTTTACAGTTTTTCAATTAAACTGAATGTATTTGTAACTTAGCATGCTAGCTATCTATTCAGGCTGCTGCTTCAACTTGCTAGCTCAGCTAGCAATTGGTGGTTTGTTACTATCTTATTGTCAATCACTGTTAGCATGATCGCATTAGCTAATCAGGTGTACCAGCTATGAATAATTAGCTAGAATATGAGTATTCATTTGTGCTTATAGGTTAGCTAGCTAGAATTCTTCATAGATTAACATGGTAGTGTTATTAAGTAGGTACATATTAGGTCCTGGCAGGGATTGGAGTCTCAAAAAAAGTTGCAGTTATTACCGACAACAAAACATCATGACTTTATGTGAATGGTTTCTAACTTGTAGCTCACTGAAACAAGTGGAGCATTTCTGTAGAAAGTGCATATTAATTAATACCACATTCATTATTATGATTTGAATTTGATGAACAGTTCCTGGTGTGTGGAGTTGTTTGTTAATATCAAAATAAACAGAAAAATGTGCAAACTCAAATCTGTCGAATGTAAATGGAATGTAAATGCAATTCATTGCACGACTATGTAATTAACCATGTAATTATGTAGTTATTAAAACACTCTCGCAATATGACAGTCATCACTCTACTTAGCCAGGCAGCTCACAGCCTATTGGGGACACAGCCAAAGTGTCAAACAGCCACTTTAAGGCCAGGGAGGGGAATAAAGCACTATCTAATTGTCCTTTTAGCAAACACATGCGATTTCAGTGGAGCGTGTAATTTCACAGGGTGACAGTTTGAAATTCAGCACATTGAACGCACATTAAGCAGTGAATGGATGGACGTCCAGCAGCTCCATCTATTATGCAGTGCTGCAGTTATTACCTCTAATCAAAGAGCACACCATCTGAGCTCTGTTAGGAGAAAAGGAATAAAGCACTGTCAGATGGACAATATAGGCCCTACAATGATCATTTATGTGGTCTAAAGTCTTTTTTTCCTGTCCCCCTATGGTGCAGTGACTCTGTTGTAACTGCCTGAGCAGTGTTTTGTGCCCTAAGCTTTATCCAGATGTCATTGACACCGCAGTGCTGCCGCAGTTGTTGATATGTGATGATGGCCTTCAGTAACCACAAGCATCCCCTCAATGCCTCTTTTATCAGAAGCTAAGAGTTATTACAAATAATTTGCTCTTCTATTGCTATGTAATTACATAATTAATTACATAGCTTTATTACTGTATTTTTTACATTCTGAATGTACACTTCTGACTTTTTTCTGTTTCAGTTTAAAAAGTAGACTATGCACAATAACTTCAAATTCAGATCATAATAAAATATCTCCTCTTCTATGTGTGGAGTTTAGAATTCATTAAGTACGTTGTTTCCATACTCAGTGTCCATTTTATCAGCTCCACTGACCATATAGGAGCACTTTGTAGTTCAAAGACTGTGGTCCATCTGTTTCTCTGCATACGCTGTTACCCTGTTCTTCAATGGTCAGGACCCCCACAGGATCCTCACAGAGCAGGTACTATTTGGGTGGTGGATCATTGTCAGCACTGCAGTGACACTGACGTGGTGGTGGTGTGTTAGTGTGTGTTGCGCTGGTACGAGTGGATCAGACACAGCGGTGCTGCAGGAATTTTTAAACACTGTGTCCACTCATTGTCCACTCTATTAGACACTCCTATCTTGTCAGTCCACCTTGTAGATGTAAAGTCAGAGATGATAGCTCATCTGCTGCTGCACAGTTTGTGTTGGTCATCCTCTAGTCCTTCATCACTGGTCACAGGACGCTGCCCACAGGACGCTGTTGGCTGGAGATTTTTGGTTGGTGGACTATTCTCAGTCCAGCAGTGACACTGAGGTGTTTAAAAACTCCAGCAGCACTGCTGTGTGTGATCCAATTTGTCTTGTGCAGATTGCTTACCTACATCTACACCCACTACTTCTGCTATCTACCCTGAGCCCAAGGAGGCCTGACAAAATATCATGGTTTGGACTTGGGAAAGGGTCAGGTTCAGGTTTGTTCTCCAATGAGTGATACTGGTGCTCTCTATCTCTATGGTATGTGTACAATAAAGCTAAGCTAATGGTCTAACTGTTCACCATGGATGAAATAAAAAGAAAGCCTGGCATGCAGGTGGGTTCAGATCAGGTTCATGTTTTAAATTTAGTTGTGCTCTTTGAGTACTGAGCCTTATTGGGTCGAGTGGCAGTGATTTTGAATTTTGTTAGCTAACAACTTCAGAACCACCTCAACACAGCTCCCATAGAGTATCATGTTTTCATCAAAAAGCCCAGATCACACCAAAAACTGCTGGTGGAGAGTTGCCGAGTAAATGGATTGTGAAATCTGGAGTCAGAATTTCAACCGGAGGCTCGACCTTGTTACATAAAGTGGCTGAATAAATAAAAGCATGCCTGCTGGAGTTCTTCCACATGGGCAGCCACATTTGGAGATTGGACATGAAGCTTAGAGTTTATGTCTGGTTCAGTGGGAAGAAGAGTGAAGGCTGTCTTACACATAACACATACAGTCGTAAGCCCTTGTTCAAATGTCCAAGTAAAAATAAGTCAACACGTCCTCTACAGATGAAACTTCGGCACATTTTAGTGTATTAATTGCTGTTTGTTGGCTGAGTTTAACATACCGGGAAAAATACCATATAAAATATAGCATGTCCAAAAGTTATGGCACATTTATGTTATGTCATGTCTTTTGTTACATTTTTGTTTATTTATTTACTGACCTGTTGCCAATTGATCTAATAAGTTGCGAGATGTTCCACCAGGTGATTTTTTAGCATTACACAACCAGTGTCTTGTTGCCCCTGTTCTAACACTCTTAAAATGTACTGCTGACATCAAATTCAAAATGGGCGTATATTAAAAAAGCAATAAAATGTCTCATTTCCATATTACATTTACATTTGCATTTACAGCATTTAGCAGACACTCTTATCCAGAGCGACTTACAAAAAGTGCTTTGCCTATCCAGAGAAAGTATCTTTGCTGGTTACCAATAGGTTAGAGAGAAAGCCAGTCCTGAGCTCAGATACTGCTAGACTCAGAAAGTCATTATTGACATCATCTTTTGATATGCTGTCTTTTCATTATTTTCAATCAAATATAGGGTTTAAAATGATATGCAAAATATTTTAGATTTATGTTTATTCTGTGTAGAGGATGTATCAACTTAGAAAAACAACAAAACCTCATTTGACCAGGGATGTGCACACTTTTGCATACAACTGCATCTTTTTTCACACAGCCAAAGTGAGATTTTTCTTTAATACCACACAACAACGTTGGGGATATTTGTATTCAGTACACCTCTGGGCATGTATGGGTTCACAATAAACAGTAAGGAATACTGTAAAAGTGATGAAGTGCAGGACAAGACTGAAAGAACAGACACATAATGACCTGAAGGATGTCCAAAGGTAACATAATAATGCTTTTGGTTGCACAGATACCATGCCTGAGCAAGATGTTAGAGTTTAGTATATGATGTGGAGGCAGTAAAAATAATGCAGCCTAACAAAATCAGTAGTAAGCAGCAGCCACTGGAGTGCAGTTATGAACTGAGCTCTTTGAAGGCTGAAGGGAAGAAACTGCTGCTGAAGTGGCCTGTTCTGGCTAAGTTGGCAGCTGTAAGGTGCTTGTTCTACTGGATAAAACATTGACAGGTTTGTATGTTTGTATACACCTCTGTTTTTTCACACATCTCACTTGGTTTATAGATGCAGCTTTTTAAAGCTCATAGCCAGTGAGGTACAAAGCAGAGCTGTATTTCTAAACTCTTTAAAATGAAGACATGTGCACCAGTAGTACTCTCAATAGAGCAGAGGAAAGCATGTTAGCATTGATATTAAAACCCACATTGACATGTACCCAATTGCAATTGCCAGAAATAAAGGTCTGAAACGGTCACTAGGGCAGTACCCCTCTTGTCACTGGGGTGGTAACCTAGAGGGTCCATATCAGTACCTTTAGTCAGGGAACATAATTGCATCATAATCCATTGAAATTATATTTTCTAAGTTCTATTGACTCCACACACCCCGTCTCGGCTCCAGGCTTTTATTTTATTGTTCTTTTTTAAAACAAACAGCTTATGAAATGGTGTAAATATGTAATTTTCCACTGAGAAAAAGTTATTTAAGGTTCACAATTGGACCTTAAAACCACTGTTGTGCCTTTGAGGGAACATTTACATTGTTTGTACCTCGATGAAGGAAAAACATACCTGCACAGAACCTTTATTTCTAACAGTGTATGGAGGCCACAATGCAAGTTTATCTCCAGAGGTATTTTCATAAAGTGACGTATTAAGTAAAGCTCAAAGTTTGAAAAGTTTCCAATGTTTCAGCATCAGTGTTGCATCATTGCTGGTACACTATGTATTTATGCCTCAAGAGGAATGTGTGTATGGCTGTTAAACCAGCTGTGGGAGGGGGCCTTCATCAATTAAACAAGCAGAAACTGGGCCAACAGGCCTGGACATCCACTCCAACAAGAGCCCATTATAGGAAAGTAAGACAAAGCAGTGCACAAATGCAAAGGAAATTGGGTAACCTTTTAGTACAGCAGGACGTTGTCTTTGGAATGCCCTTAATGGGCCTTATCAAGCCAGAAATTGGTAATTATCCTTGAACTTTATTAAGCAAGAACTAGAGCGAATTAAGCATTTCCAGAACACTTTTATTTGTTTATTATTCATCATGACTTTGTATTAGTTCTATAATATTCTTATTTTCATGTGATTTCTATCAAATTCAGGTTGGGGACTGCATGAACTGTGCTTATTAGCAACTCTTGTACCTAACCTGTTGCACAAGAAAGTCTAAGCAAATCACTAGGTTTATATCTTCATATCAACAAATGATGTGCAAAAGCGTATGTATAATAATTTATAATATAAGCTTATTTATAAAAAAACATATAAAAGTGCTATGAAAACTGCTTGTTATTGCTTAATAAAATACATTCACCCAAGTTATTGCTGAATAAAGTAGTAATAGCCAGTCAGTTAATTAGCAGCTATTGTTAAGTGTATTATATTATCCACCTACACCATATCTATGAGTATTATTATCGAACACCCATATTGGTTTTGGTCCATATTGGCACAGTCCCACTCATTGTTAGTGTCACTTGTGTCTTGTTATGCTTCATGTATGAACAGTCCTTGTGTTTACTGTAGTCTTTTCTAGATCACTGTATCAGTACTGGCACACTTCTGTCTAGTGTTCACTTTCGGTTTTTCATACATCATTTTTGCATCAAGCCATTCAGCAATATGATGGTTCAATATACCATTGAAAGCTTGTAATCTCAGGATTCAATTCCCACAAAAGATTTTATGATCTGTTATTCACAGCAGGTATGATCGTTTCATTTGAAACAAACACTGAATGAGTAAACACTGGCAAATCTGTGGATGCTTACATTCAAAGCCTCGCCGCTCTCCATAGAGATGTCATAATCAAGAACATGTGGTCTTGATAACATGGCAAGAGGTCAGAGATCAGGTGAGAGATGTATGAATCAGGTGGAAACAAACTGCTCCACTCTAGTCTCTGTTAGTCTGTGTCAGTAATTAATACAATTATCCTGACAGTTGGGACAGCTTCTTCTTCAATTTTCCCCTTCCAACTTAAATAATGCAACAGTTCTGATGCCTGAGGCACCAGAATGTAACTGCTGCACCATTTAAGGTGGAACGGGACATTTAGCTAGATAGCTACGGAGACCTCAGCATACTACTAATGATTTTTAATGCTTGTTATAAAGAAACAAACCATAACACATAGAAATGGCATTAAACTAAGACAATACAACACTTATCGTAAATTTTAAACAAAGAAAATACTCACATTTGTGTGTTTCTTTGATTGCTTGCACAATCATCTTGTCAGTTTTCCTTTTTTCTCATAACACTCTGTTTGTAGTGCCTCTTAAACCTCAGTTTGAAGGGCCATGCAGCCCTAACACTTCATCCTACCCCCCTATCTCAACAAAAATTGGGACAGCCTACCCCTAAGCAAAATGGAGGGGTAAGGGCTAAGTGGTAGGGGCAAGGGGTGAAACGGGATTGGGCCAAAGTCTGAATGAATTGCCATCATGTGCACCTTCTACAGAGGTACCATCGAGAGCATCCTGACCAGCTGCATCACTGTGTGGTATGGCGCCTGCACTGTGTCCTGCCGCAAGACACTCCAGCGCATCGTGAGAGCAGCTGAGAAGATCGTTGGCACCTCCCTCCCCTCCCTCCAAGAGATATACAGCTCCCGTCTCACCCGAAAAGCCCTCTGCATGGCAAGTGATCCCACTCACCCACTACAGAGCTTCTTCAGCCTGCTGCCATCAGGGAGGAGACTGCAGAGTCTCCGGGCCAGGACCAGCAGACTGGGGGACAGCTTCATCCACCAGGATGCTCAGGATGCCGGACTCTCTCCCGTACTTTGCCCCCCCTCCCCCCTTCTGCCCCCAAAGCACACAGAGTTTTGGACCCAAACACAAGATCCTGACCCCCACTCCCCTAATACTGAACTCGGACATTCTCAGGGACTGTTACGCACCCATCACTTTCTGTTATGCACTCATCACTTTAACTACTCCATAAGATCAGTCTAATTGCACTACTGTTTATATTTGCACTATTTATACCCATAGACCTTAATCTATATGTGCCTTATGTCACTTTAGTGTTAATTTCAGGACCTTCTATATTTCTATATTTTTTATTATTCTATTTTTCTATGTCCTGTACATATTGTAGTATTGACAATAAAGCTGACTTGATTTGACTTGACAATGATACTTTAGACAAGTATCGGCTCTTCTCTGCTGTGCATTTAACACATCAGCCTGAAAGTTTTTTCTGTATAGTTACTTTCTGTCCTCACTCTATATGGCCTTATTTCAAAATTACAATATCCAAATGGGTTACAGAAGCATATTCCCTTTCTCACCCACCACATCTCTTTGGTCATAACAGATCTGGGCTGCTCTCTTTTCCTTTTCTCTCCAAAGCTCTCAGTATGTGCTCTGAGTTTGGCCGATGAAGATGGGTTTTTGTCTCCAGCTGAGTTTAGGATGATGCAAAGAGAATAATCCAGACTGGAATAATCTTATTATTGAGGGCTGAATGAGGAGCTCACTTGGTATTGGGATTCATTTCACTTTTAAGATGTCTATAAGGCTTCTCATTCAAGAATGAAAGAATGAATGAATGAATGAAAGGCAGAAAAAGACATGTTATAAGAAAGAATTACACACACATGCATTATATATAGAGGGCAGTGTCTGTTTATACACACTATCTGTCTAAAAGTATCTAGATATCAAATTCAATTAATGAATTTTTCTACTTTGAGGTTCACTTATTGCTGACAAAGGTGTTTCTATATATGAAGATTACATAGCTTGTGTAATCTCCATAGAAACAAATGACCAATAGAATGGGAGGTCATCAGGCCCTATGCAAAGCCTCAGCTCTAGTGGTATAAAGCAGCATTAGGCTGCTTTCTCTGGAGTGATGGAGCTCCATCCAATACCTTTGGGATGAGTCGGGATCCAGAACTGATTTTCCAACATCAGTCTGACCTCACTTATGCTTTTGTGGCTGCAAATCAAATCACAGCAATGTTCGAACATCTAGTGTAAAGCCTTCTCAGAAGAATAGAGGCTGTTACTGGGGCAAATATCAATATACATACAGATATTGCTTATTAAACAAGCATGTTTTCTATGCAGTAACTGAAAAGGTTTATTTAGAGGAAATCAATAGCACAGATGTAAATATCTGTAACAGCATTCATGATAGTTCTACTGTTGCGAATAATAATTTAAAAGGCCACACATCTGATGTCCTTGTGATGTCGGTGCTCAAATCTTTCATGTGTTTAAAACCACTTTGGGCCAAAAAAGTTTCAATATGAGCTTTTAATTATATTTTAGAAAAGAAAACTGTCAAATTATTATTTGAAAACCTCTTTAAATCAAGAAAGACACTTTAATGAAGCTGAGTGTTGAAGATAAATGTACTCGATAGATTAGCACAAAGCTGCTGTATGCTAATGAAACTGTAGTTGAAAAGTAACAAGTAGAACATCAAGCCACAAACAAGGTGAACACGAATGCATTTGACATTGTGCTGTTCTGTGCTCTCAGATCCTGTGCTGTGACTTTATTTTGTTGTTATGTAAAAGAATGCATAATGCACTGGTGTGTGTGTGTGTGTGTGTGTGTGTGTGTGTGCGTGTGTGTGTGTGTGTGTGAGAGAGTGTGAGTGTGTGAAGGTTCAAGGACATCACTCCAGGTCCAAAGCTGCAGCATCATCAAGGTTCATCAGGTCTCAAACAAAGTTAAGTCTGTTTTGCTCTTTTATGTCAGTGTTATATGACAGAGTGCTTTTGACGTGTGTCTACATGACTATGTGTGTGTGTGTGTGTGTGTGCATGTGTGTATGTGTATATGTGTGTATGTGTGTGTGTGGGGAAGGTGAAGCGACATCTGGCAGATTTGACCTTACACCTGTCAGCAATAGCAAAAGATGTTGTGGTTGCAGAAGCAGACCAAGGTTATACTTTATTTATCTACTATGTCAACCCTTTATATATTCCCAACTGCCCATTGTTTACACAAACACACACACACAGACGGAGAAGATTAATCAAGCAGCTCCCAAAGAATCTAATGTATTAGCCCTTTCATTTGTCCTCTCTGCCTGTTTGGTTTTTGCAGTAGTTCTATCTAAACTTTAGGCTCTCTTTACGTGGTGAAATTGTACACAGCAAAACTTTCCATAGTGACACTGTACATGGTCAAAAATGATATGGTGAAATTTTACATGATGAAACATTACACAGAGAAAAGTTACATGGTGAAAGTTTACAAGGTGCAGCCATTAATGGTGAAACTAAACATGGTGAAACTTTACAAAGTGACACTTCATATAGTTAAACTGTACATAGTGAACTTTAACATAGTGAAAGTATGCATAGTGAGACTACATGGTGAATGTATACATTACATAGTGAAACTATATATGGCTTTATGAAGCTATTTACAGTGAAACTTTGCATGGTGAAATTAAGCATTGTGAAACTGTAATGCTGAAACTATATGTGGTGAAACTTTACATAATAAAATTGAACATGCTGAAAATGAAAATGGTGAAACTGTACATAGTGAAACTTAACATAGTGAAAGTATGCATAGTGAGAGTTTACATGGTGAATGTATAAATTACATAGTGAAACTATATATGGTGAAACTAATGAAGCTACTTACAGTGAAACTTTGCATGGTGAAACTTGACATAATAAAATTGAACATGCTGAACTTCTACATGAGGAAACTGTACATGGTCCAACATTATATAGTGGAACATTATTTAGTAAAACTCTACTGGGTCAGACTTTACATGGTAAAACTTCACTGGGTCAAACTTTACATGGTGAAAGTGAAACTGTAGGTGGTGAAACTGTACATTGTGAAACTGTACAGAGCAAAACTTTACAAAGTGAAGCTATACATGATGAAACTGTACATGATGCAACTGTACATGGTGAAACCTTACATGGTGAAACTACACATGGTGAAACTTTAAAAGGTAATACTGGACATGGTCACACTGAACATGATGAAAATGTGTGGAAATTGCAGACTAGTGTCGATTCTAAACTTAAAAATATTGTGTGACTTTATTTAAATAGTTACATAATGTAATTCAAATGTGTATCAGAAACACAACAACATTTCCACTCCTAACGTATGAGGAAAAGATCTTCTATCATGGCCTTTAGATGGACATCACGATGGATTGGTCAGTAGCTGTTCTGTTACTGGATGTATTTTCACATGTCTTATAACTGTGTTTGTCAGCCATAAACAGTCAGGCTATAAAACTACGGTGTTCTGGCCAGCTTCTGAATTAGCTGCAGCCAGAGAGGACTTGACAGCTATACTTTAACATTCCTTTATCTCTTAGTGGAAACCCAACAGCACAGTGTGCTGCTGTCCAGCAGAGCTGTGACTGTAATTTCAGGGTTTAAAAGGCAGATAATGCTGAGAGTCAGGACAGAAGGCCAGAAATAATGCTTTTTCCTATCAGGAGAGGGAAGCATCCAGAAAAGAGTGGTTAAATTTTACACAAAATCTTGTTCTTTTCACTTCCCTCTCCTGTAAAGCATCTACTTTGGACTTACAATATAAGTTCATACAGTGACCACATATATATACACCGATCAGACATAACAGTATGACCACCTTGTTTCTATGCTCTTTATCCATTTTATCAGCTCCACTTACTATATAGGTGCACTTTGTAGTTCTACAGTTACAGACTGTAGTCCATCTGATTCTCTGCATACTTTGTTAGCCCCCTTTTAACCTGTTCTTCAGTGGTCAGGACCCCCATGGACCCTTACAGAGCAGGTACTATTTGGGTGGTGGATCATTCTCAGCACTGCAGTAGCACTGACGTGGTGGTGGTGTGTTAGTGTGTGTTGTGCTGGTCTGAGTGGATCAGACACAGCAGTGCTGCTGGAGTTTTTAATCACTGTGTCCACTCATTGTCCACTCTATTAGACACTCCTACCTTGTCAGTCCACCTTTTAAATGTAAAGTCAGAGACGATAGCTCATCTGCTGCTGCACAGTTTGTGTTGGTCACCCTCTAGTCTTTCATCAGTGGTCACAGGACGCTGCCCACAGGACGCTGTTGGCTGAATATTTTTGGTTAGTGGACTATTCTCAGTCCAGCAGTAACACTGAGGTGTTTAAAAACTCCAGCAGCACTGCTGTGTCTGATCCACTCATACCAGCGCAACGCACACTAACACACCACCACCACGTCAGTGTTACTGCAGAGCTGAGAATGATCCACCACCCAAATAGTACCTGCTCTGTGAGGGTCCATGGGGGTCCTGACCACTGAAGAACAGGGTAAAAGGGGGCTAACAAAGTATGCAGAGAAACAGATGGACTACAGTCTGTAACTGTAGAACTACAAAGTGCACCTATATAGTAAGTGGAGCTGATAAAATGGACAATGAGCACAGAAACAAGGAGGTGGTCATAATGCTATGCCTGATCTGTGTATATACATATAATGAACATGGAAAGGAATATAGTATCACAAAACATCACAATCTCGAGTGCTCTACTGTTTTTATACAATAGTTCTATAAAATAAAGAAAAGCAAAAGCAAAAGAGCCCCCAAAATTGTGTCAAAAGTGCTTGAATATTGGCAAATCCTTTTGTCAAATAACAGTACCATTTTGTGCTACAGAACCATAAAACTTCTGCCATATCAGTTGAAGCTCTGCTTTTTCAATATTTGCCAGATTGATCTGAATGTGATTTTGTTCCAGTGAGTCTGTAAAGCACTTCACAGCCAGTCTTGTTTGCTGAATTGTACTCTATTCATTTCTGCCAGTTCCAGTTTGTTTCATTGTTCAGCTGCCAAATGGAAAGCTGGCTTAGGGTCAACATCAATGTTGGAATATGATGTAGCCCAGATTTTTCAGAATCTGAACAAACAGGCTGCAGCTCAAATATTATCCTATAAAGGTTCTTTCATGTGTCCTTTTTGTGTTTGTATGTGCTACATTAGAAGCTTAGTAGCAGTTAGGTGCAGTAAACAGCAAGTCATACTTTATACTGTATGACTGAAACAGTTATTGTCAAAACCAATGCTGTTCTATTAACTTCACAAATGACAACAGGAGTTGCTTAGATTGTGCTATCAGAACTCACTGTTAAACTAATATAATACATATACTACATACATATACATATACTGCATTTTACTACATATAGTAATAAATATATCACTGCTGTCAGAACAAAACCTTGTATCTCCAAAATTATAACTCTGTGTTTTATGAATATGATGTAACACCAGTGACTGTGACTCCAGTGACATTCTGGCTAAAATTGAGGATTTTGTAAATTGGCTGACTCATTGGCCGTCAGGTGACCTTGTGCAACTCTTTAAAATAAGTAATAAAAATGATATACAGCATTATTTTGACGAAATTCTAATTACCCAGCTATTAAAGCACAAAACACCAGTGACACATAGAAGTTATGAGCTGCCTGATAACCAAAATGATTAATAAATGAATGAAATATAGTGAGTGAGTGTGACTCGCCTTCTCATGCCTTGAGATGCTTCCTCTCTGATGAGCCTCGACTCAAAGAAGCAAGTCCTGATAAAACAGTGACTAAAATCTCAGATTTTTAAAATAAAATACATATTTTTAACGTAGAAAAACATTAATGATATAAAAAGTAAACAGGAATCTGTTTTATACAAATTCCCGAGTTAAACCTCTTAAAAATATTGTTTTATATTAAAAATGTTTTTTCAAACGTTGAAAATTGGTTTCGTGACGAGCTGTTTTAAAGATGCAGAGCGACTATGAAACAGGATAAAAAAAAGAAAAATCAGAAATCATAAGGGTAAGTATAATTTAATTTTATTATATTATTTAATAATATATATGAAATTTGAACATTTTATTGTGTGTATTGTGTATGTAGAGTGTATGAGTGTTGTGCAGTAGTCAAGTTATATGTGTGTGTGTATAAATAATCAGTCACACTTTATTTGGATGATCCCCTATAGATGATCTACAGATACTTAAATTATTAACAAATGTTTTGGTGATAATCCGTTAATTCAACAACATTATGGTTAGGATTAGGTTTAGGAGTAAGAGCAGGTTTTCTGTTGAGGTTAAGGTTAGGTTTGGGTTTAGGTTTAGGGTGGGAACTAAATTTAAAAGAATCTTCAACTGCAAGAAACTTTAATTTAATAGCATTTAATAGATATTTAGTTGAGTGTTACTAAAAGACAGACTGGGCATCTACAGTGGACTATTAAAATAAAGCGTTACCAGATGTTCCTAGTTGTTGTCCTGGCCTGCAGGAAGAAGCTTCTCCTCC
The DNA here is from genome assembly GCF_904425465.1 of Colossoma macropomum. Classification (NCBI taxonomy): domain Eukaryota; kingdom Metazoa; phylum Chordata; class Actinopteri; order Characiformes; family Serrasalmidae; genus Colossoma; species Colossoma macropomum. Next base: position 45,661,740 of record NW_023494791.1, read on the forward strand.
TTCTCTCTATGTTGGCCATCAGGGAGCAGAAGCATTTCACAAACCACAAAAGAGAGAAGAGTCTACTGTTGGGACGACTGAGGTCTTTCACTATCTTCCTGGCTTTGGTCCAGCACTGCTTGCTGTAGATATACTGCAGGTCTGGGAGCTCCACTCGGATGATGCGCTCGGCTGATCGCACCACTCTCTGGAGAGAGTATATAAAACAAATGTATGGCCCACATAGGATGTTCTATAAAAACCAACATGTGCTTCTGTGAGTGTGGAAAGTATGGCTATGGATAATGAGTTTAGCCTCTTTCATGGCCAAAATGTCAACATCATTGATGGATCTTTCAAAAACTAAATATATAAATATATAAAAACACTGCCGTCATCCTTTCTCTGAGTTATGAATATTCATAAGCTGACACAGCTGGCTGTCATAGCAGGACATCTGGTTGGACACAAGATCCAGAAGGTGGGCGTTGTGTATGCATGTGTGTGTGTGTGTCCTTTTCTCCAGATGATATGGCAGGTGTGTGTGGGTGGGAGTGTGTCTATGTGAGAAAGAGGGAGAGAGGGAGAGCGAGAGAGCTCTGTCAGTCTTTCACAGCTCGCATCAGTGAATCAATGATTAGAGGACGCAGAGTGGGCTAAAGTCATTGATAAAGTCCTTTAGTTTAGTGACGCATGGACAGCTCAAGGACAGGTAAAGAGAAAGCAAACAAGAAACGACAGAAAAAAGGGACACATAGACTGAGAGTGGGAGTTTTGGAGGAAAGTGATGAGGGAAAGTTTGGAATCTGGTCACATTTCAGTGTTATAAAGTAAATTGAAATTGCAAGTTGTTTTTGGTAAAACGAGAAGATGAGACAGCATTTGATCCTCTATATTTTATCCTATATATTTTATTTGAAGGTACATCATGATGAAAACTTCTTGCTCAGTTCATTCTTGGAAAGTAAAGGTTTAAGCTGACCTGTCAATGCTCCATCTCTGTGTACAGTCTTTTGGCATTTTAAAGGCTCAGGTTAAACTACTGTAGTTCAAACTATGGTAATTCACACTACCATGGTTCACACTACAGTAGTCCGACCGAGCTGCAATGGTTTTGGGAAACAGTCATTAGTGGGATGTTGGTTATTTCAATGATCCATCATACTACACTGGTTTAGCAGTGACTTGCATTGTTGTTTGAGAAATGCACCCCCAACCATAAGATAAGATAAGATAAGATAAGATAAGATAAGATAAGATAATCCTTTATTAATCCCACAACGGGGAAATTTGCGGTGTTACAGCAGCACAGAAGACAGAGCAGCAGGAAATATACAAACAATATATAAAATAGAATAAACAATAAAAATATAAAGATATATGTATATGTACAAAAATTACAAGAAAAATATACAAAGTATTAAATTTAAATTTAGAAATGTAGAAATGTATGTATTGTAGTGAGTATTGCACAGTGAATAAAATAGCAAATAAATAAACAGTAATAAATGGAGAAATATTGCACTTGACATAATTGCACATAATAGTGGTAAACATGTTGACAGTGATCTGCAGTGAATATACTACGCATGGTGGATTGAGATATTGCACACAGTAAAGTGCTGTGGCAGTGATGTTGAGAGTTCTTGCACATGGAAAGTAACTGTAAACTACTGTCTACTGAGTGCCGTGACTGTTATAGAGTCTGACAGCGGCTGGGAGGAAGGACCTGCGGTATCTCTCCTTCACGCACCGCGGGTGCCGCAGCCGGGCACTGAAGGAGCTGCTCAGTGCTGTCAGAGAGCGGTGCATGGGGTGGGACAGGTTCTTCAGCATGTTTGTTAGTTTAGTCCTCATTCTCCTGTCCCCCACCACCTCCACTGGGTCAAGAGGACATCCCAGGACAGAGCTGGACTTCCTGATGATCTTATTCAGTCTCTTCCTGTCAGCAATGGAGATGCTGCTACCCCAGCACACCACTCCATAAAAAATGGCTGATGCCACCACAGCGTCAAAGAAGGTCCTGAGAAGTGCCCCCTGCACGCCAAAGGACCTGAGTCTCCTCAGGAGATGTAGCCTGCTCTGGCTTTCCTGTAGAGGGCAGCTGTGTTGTCAGTCCAGTCCAGCTTGTTGTTGAGGTGAACACCCAGGTACTTATAGGACTTCACAATCTCAATGTCCATTCCCTGGATGTTCACAGGCACTGGAGGAGAATGTTTGGACTTGCGGAAGTCCACCACCAGCTCCTTGGTTTTTCCTGCGTTGATCTGCAGGCAGTTCCTCTGGCACCATTCCACAAAGTCCTGCGTCAGTTCTCTGTACTCCCTGTCATCTCCGTCTGTGATGAGGCCGATGATAGCAGAGTCGTCAGAGAACTTTTGCAGGTGACAACTGGCAGAGCTGTACTTGAAGTCTGCAGTGTAGAGGGTGAAGAGAAAGGGAGCGAGGACAGTTCCCTGTGGAGCCCCCGTGCTGCAGACCACCGTGTCCGACTGACAGCCCTGGGTCCTCACATATTGCGGTCGGTTAGTGAGGTAGTCCAGGATCCAGGTGGTGAGGTGATGGTCCAGGCCCGTGCACTGGAGAAATCAAAAAACATGATTCTCACAGTGCTCCCAGCATTCTCCAGGTGAGAGAGAGAGCTGTGTAGGAGGTGGATGATGGCATCCTCCACTCCAGTGCCAGGTTGGTAGGCAAACTGCAGTGGGTCCATTGAAGAGCTCACCAGGGGGCGCAGGTGGACAAGAAGCAGTCTCTCCAGGGTCTTCATCAGGTGAGATGTCAGCGCCACCGGCCTATAGCTGTTGAGGTCTTTGGGGTGTGGGGTCTTTGGCACTGGCACCACGCAGGATGTTTTCCACAGCTGTGGGACTTTCCCTAACCTCAAGCTGAGGTTAAAGATGTACCCGACCACGTCACACAGCTCGTTCGCACAGGTCTTGAGAAGCCTTGAGCTGATGGCATCTGGACCTGCAGCCTTCCTGATCTTCATGCTCCTGAGCTCACTTCTCACCTGGGATGATGTGAATGTGAGGCTGGAGTAAGGGAGAACAGTGCTGGGATGTATGTCAGCAGGAGAGCCGTCTGATGGTGGCTGTGTGTTGAGATGAAGGGGGGTGGGTGCAGGAGAGGGGGGGGGGCCAAATGCTGGTAGTGCCAGACAGGGAGAATTCAGCAGTGATGCGCCTGTGGTGGAGGGAGCAGGCGAGTGATCAAACCTATTAAAGAATAGATTGAGTTCATTCACCCACTTGTGGTCCCCCACAGCCCGGGAGTCGGGCTTCTTGAGTCCAGAAATAGTTTTGAGGCTATTCCAGACTCCACTGACATTATTCTGCTGCAGCTGGGCCTCCATCTTTCTCCTGTAGCTGGCTTTCCCCTCCCGGATCTTCCTTCTCAGCTCCCTCTGCACAGATCTCATCTCCTCCTTGTCACCTGATTTAAAAGCCCTCTTCTTCTCTTTCAGGTGGGCCTTTATATCAGGATTAATCCAGGGTTTGTTGTTGGAGAAACACCGAATGGTCTTGGTGGGTACGGTATTCTCCACACAGAAGTTGACATAGTCCATTATGAAGTGTGTGAGGCCATCAATATCTTCCGCATAAGGATCACACATCTCCTCCCACAGTGTTGTGCTGAAACAGTCTTTCAAAGCCTCTTCAGACTCTGCAGTCCATTTCTTCACTGTGCGGGTGATGGTTCGTTCTCTGTGTACAAGTGGTTTGTACACAGGCAGAAGATGAACCGGGTTGTGATCTGATCTTCCGAGGGGAGGGAGGGGTAGGGAGTTATATGCCTCCTTTGTATTGGCATAAAACAAGTCCAGTATTTTATTGTCTCTGGTGTGGCAGGTGACATACTGGGTGAAGGTAGACAGTGTTGAGGATGGAGAAGAATGGTTAAAGTCCCCAGAGATCAGGAGGAGGGCCTGTGGGTGCTGGGTCAGAATCCTGCTCACAGCTGAGCGCAGGACGTCACAGGCAGCATCAGCGTTAGCAGACGGAGGAACGTACGCAGCTATCGCGATAGCATGCGAGAATTCACATGGCAAATAGTATGGCCTCATGCTAACGGCTAACAGTTCAATGTCCTTACAGCAGATTTGCTCTTTAATAGAGATGTGTCCAGAATTACACCATCTATCATTCACAAATACTGCCAGTCCTCCTCCTTTCCTCTTACCGCTCTCCGCTGTCCTGTCCGCCCATATGAGGTGAAAGCCATCCAGCGAGACGAGTATATCCGGAGTTAGCGTAGTTAGCCAGGTCTCCGTAAACAGCATGACGCTACACTCACGGAATTCCCTCTCGTGCCCGGGTCAGCGCCGCTAACTCATCCATCTTATTTGGAAGAGATCTCACGTTCCCCATGATGACAGAGGGAAGGGAACCATCACACCTATTTTGCTTAACATTCCATTCCAAAACCATGAGCACTAACCCCTTAAACGGCCAGGATCCACTGATGAGCCCAACGTTTCATTACACACTTCTATAAGCTAAAAATGGCTCAGCCAGTTTGCACTGAAGTCCCTGTAGTTACTGAATAATAAGCCTTAGTATGTAATAAGCCTGGGATTTTAAGGGGTTAATATAGAGTTGCTCCCACCACCCCACCCCTGCAGCTATATCAGCCTCTACTCACGAAATTCTTCAGATATCTGGTTTCTATCAGCACCACTGAGCACAATTCTGACTCTGGTAGTATTTTAGTTTGTTAGTATTTCTTGACCTGAGCAAATAACATCAAAACACTTTTAACAACTTTGCTTACATCAAATTTTGAACAATCAGTGGAATCACTTTAACTGATTGCCTTTATTTGGTTGTATATTTGGTCCCAGTAATGAGCTAAACACACACACACACACACACACACACACACACACACACACAGTGAGGTGGTGACTCTGCTCAAGGTCTGTTGCTTTCTCTACAGCACTCATAAACTCCATGCAGTCCGGAGACTAACAGCTTTTCCTTATCGCTGCCCAGCCAGGCCTGACCATGCACAGCTTTAAGAGCTTTACCATGGAGGCAGTTCTCCACATATACCACCCTGAGTCACTCAGAGCGAAAAGCTACAGAAGAAGAAACAGCATTAAGAAATGAACGACGGAAGTGCAAGTGAACATTTCTCCCACTTTTAAGCAGAATTAAATGTACACATTACTGTAAATATAGTGAGTCAGCCAAGACATGTTTTGCACCAGAGTAAAAAACTATGTAGGTAACAAGTAATGGACGTTACTTTAGCATTGTGCTGACTGCATCATTCATTACCCACTTGCTTCAAACTTAGGTAAACTATATAATCTCATATAGACTTGCTTTGGTGGATATCTACACTGTATGATACATTTCTATCTATGAAAATGGACAGAAGCACATCACACAGCAAAAATCAATAGAAGCAATTTTTATAAAGCCTTTTTTTAGTATTTTTTAGTAGTTTTGTCTACCTGTAATTATAACAGTACAGTCATACAGTACCAATAAATAAATAAATAAATAAAAAAAACATAACCAAGTCTTTTTGAGATTACCTAAACAGGAATTCCATTATTTTTTTCAAAAGGTACTGCATATTTTAAAGGTTAAGATTTAAAGTAATCCCTTTGATGTGGAAGGTGCTGTTTTAGAGAAACCTGCCGAGTCAGAATTGTTCACAGAGCTGGTGATGTATCTACATTTCAGCCTTATACAGCTGCTTTAAACATTCATGGCAGAGTTAAACATGTGGTGCCTGAAAAAAACAAAACTTCTGTCAGATTTACCACAATTTTACAATCATTAACATTATAAATAAAATCTCTAAAGACACATGCAGGTTCACTGGTGGTTTGGGACAGTAAATAAAATGGCTATATTTGAGTTGAAGGCATTGTGACCCCTGGATCTTATCACCACCACTGTAAAGAAATTAGTATCGTAAGTTTAGACTTTTCCACAATGCTAAACAGCAGGATTGCTATGTCCTCTTATATTATGTTGGCAAATCTGTGGTAGCTCAGCTGAAGCAGCACCTCTCCAAGTTCTTAGTGCCCTGCCTGTAAATAAGAAAAACTACTGATGATTTGAACTAGTAATGTACATTTATCTGGGTGGGCTAAATGTCATTTAGGTGGGGGCTGATGGAAACACAAGTTTCCATCAAAGAGCAAAAAGAGCATATGCACAAAAGAGTCCATGAACGTACAGAAAAGCAAAGTAAATGTCATCTTTATATATATTTTCTGCATGAACTTACAGTACAGCTTATTACTAATGTATTTTAAATTAGACTTTTCAAACGATTTTATATTCATGTTAAATTCAGATATATGAAGCTATCTGGTAAAGCTGATGTAACATACCATGCTACTTGTAGTTATTACCATCACATGGCCCTATTGCAACACTCTTTAAGATGGTTAAGACTTTTTTCATGTTTTTCTATGTTTTTTTTGTAGATAATACCAGTGCCCATAGTAGCAGAAACACCCAATTACTCACCTTTAAGCTTCCATTACTTGTTAGCTACACTAGCATCATAGATACACTGCAAAAAATGGTATATTGTCAAGTAAAATTATCTTAAAGTATATAGTCTGTAAACTAGTCAATAAATCTAATATTTCTCCTATACAGACACTGTAATCTAAATTTAAGATTATTTAATCTTTTTCTAGACGCTGCTTATTTGTTTAAGGTAATTTTATCAAGTAAAAATTTCTCACTTTATTGGCAAATAATGTTGCTTGTTTTAAGAAACATGCTTTAAACCAGCAAAATTATCTGCCAGTATAGTGAGATAATTCTACTTGATAAAATTACCTAAAACAAGTAAGCAGCATCTAGAAATAAGGTAAACAATCTTATAATAAGTGCACACCAATCTCAAAATAAGAAATATTAGATTTGTCAACTATGTTTGAGATCATTTCACTTGACATGATACCATTTCTTTGCAGTAACGACATAAGCCATCTGCAAACCTCAGACACTAAAGATGTCTACACTGATCTAATACATTTGATATAAAAACTGTTAAAAATTTGTTTTTAAACCTAAACCATGAACATCTCCTAAACTTTCTCAAGCAAAGCAGGTCAGAGTACTAAATAGACTCAAAGTACACTTTCTGATACTCTCCACTCACCATGTGCCCAGATGAATTAATCAGATTTTGCTCGTTAGGTATGTTTAGAGGCTCTAGCATAGATGCTTCGCTTTTACTGGAAGTGTATGTGTGCGGCTCCATGATCCTCAGCTGCTCTTCCTGCAGGGTGAAATATTCATCATGATGAATAAAGCTAGAGTGGCTGTTGTTGCTTTCAGACATTATTGCACATTTAGCATCCAAGAAAGACGGCTGAGAAAACACTCAATGCAATATACAAACACATGCACGTACACACAGGTCACATTAACTCGCAGGTTTCTCTCACATAAATGTTTATCTTCATGATTGGACAACTTATATTGTATTGTACTGTCTAAAGTATCATTTGCAGAGAGGTTGGTATGTATGAATATCCATATTGGTCAGTAAAATGGATTAGCATGTGGAATTGGAGCTTTCTGAGTTACCATGTTTCCTATCACTGCAGTAGTTTGCACTGCAGTAGTTCCTGAACGAGCACAGGCACACATTCAGAATGCGGTTCACATCACTGTGAGAAAACCACATATCATTGATTTCTTTGTTCTGAGTACTAATAAAAGGTCAGTTACAGAAGTATGAAATACAATGCTATGCAAAAGTCAGGGGCCATTCTTCATTTCTGTAATTTCTACACACTAAAAAAGGGTTCTTCAAGGGTTGTTAGTGAAGGTACACTATAAAAAGTGGCTCATCAGATCTACTTGAAAAAATGAATTAATGTGGTAACAAGCAATTGAACTAGTTTTATTCAACTTAAATGACATTTTTTGAAAGAATTGTTCATTGAAAGTATTTATTTAGGTTGAATAAAACTAATGAATTTATTTGATACCACATGAAGTATTTTTTAAGTAGATCTGACAACACTTTTACAGTGTAGTTCTATGAAGAACCATTTAATGATTAAATGGTTCCTTGCATGGTGAATCATTCTTTAGATTGATGTAGAATGTGTTGTGTATGGTTCTACATTGAACCTTTTTGAAAATGGGTAAACATAGCACCAAAAATGCTTCTATTGATATGATGTCAAGCTGGTAACAGTAGAAGAACCCTTTTTGGTGCTGTGTAGACCATATAGAACTTTATATAATACATTCTCAATCAATCTAAATGACAACTTATCTGATGGGGACAGTGTTGGTCTACCAGGTTCTTCAAGGGTTTTTAGTAAAAGTAGTTCTATGAAGAACCACTTAAAGATTAAATGGTTCTTTGAATGGTGAAATGGTTCTTCAGATGGATGGAGAATGTGTTGTATATGGTTCCACATAGACACTTTTGGAAAATAGTTCTATTTAGCACCAAAAATTGTTACGATGTCAAGCTTGTAACAATAAAAGAACCCTTTTGTTGCTATATAGAACCATATATAACAATATATAATACATTCTACATCAAACTAAAGTACAGTTTATCTGATGGGGACAGTTTTGGTGTCTACCAGGTCTTGCTGGTGGTTGTTAGGAGCCCCATTTTCTCTGTAGCTTTTAATCAATTAGTTTTGGAAACTTTTTCCTCACTTACTTTCCTTTGACTTTCCTCTTTCTTAGACAAGTGGATTATTTTATACTTAATCTCCTCAGAAATATCTCAGAAATAAAAATAATAACTTGCACTAAATTGCCATTGTGACAGGAAATGAAATGAAGGGTGGTCTCTGACTTGTACAGTACTATATATTCCTGTTCATATGTTAGTTTGCTTTGAATGGTGAGCAAAATAAAAATCTATGATTTCCAGGTTTGTTAAGTCATGTTCTTTACGTATTATAAATATGACAATAAGAAATCCCATTATTTTAGGTGAAGATAGATGAAGGACGAAAATAGTTGCTTTTTCCTTGCTTCAGGTTTACATTCTTGAATAAGCATTGTAATGAGAATAGAAGCTGCCATTGGAATAGATTTTCTCACTACATTTCCCCCACATATCCATAATAATCACATTATTTCATCTTCACTCGCTCTAAATCCAATAAACAAGTCTGCAGCTCTGCTCTGAATCATCAGGATCCTGTTAAGAATGATCAGAAGTGCTTTTATTAACAGGCTCATCATCTGAACCCATAATTTACAGAGGGTAATGTAGAATGGATTAGGTAATTAGATTAGAATGGATTTCTTTTAGCGTCAATGGCAACTCGTCGAATCAGTATAAGAAAATGTGACTCCCTTTCTGTTTAACCATCAAAGCTAAACCTTTAACATCAAACAAAAATCATCCATTTGTTCCTTCAAGACTACTCTTCTCCTTTTAATCCACCCATCTTTATTGCTTAAGCAGCTGCCAAGTGTTTTCAGTTTCAAGTGTGTTTCAAGCAAACAGATTTCCTGTTCTTTTACGGGGAAATTACTGTCTATGGTAATCAACCTTATACAAGAGCAGCAATAGACAGAGATTGGGTAGAAAAATACTGGAACATTCTTTCAATACACATTAATATTCTTATATTCCAAGGGCTTTTAGTTTATATTAAAAAGAGTGGACAATGGGATGGACCTTTAAAAAAGGGACAGCTAAAAGCAGCTATACAGTTTTTTAAAGAAGGTAGGTTAAATTAGTATATGTAGTCTATTATAAGATTTAAGCTAATGTGTACTAGCTAGCATATATGAAAAGTATGGTTGCACTGTATTAGCTCGTCAGCTAGCTAGTTAAGTAGGTCGGTAGCAGCTGTAGACTCCATACAGCACCTCCTTACCATCAAGTAGCCCAGTTGAGCAGCTGTTTAGTCATAGCAGACATATTTTCACATATTTTCATATCCATATGATTTTCTGTTTTGTCCCTAAATTTAAAAGTAAACCTAGACTTGAACAGATTTGTTTATGTTGTAAATTACATTTTAGAGTACATGTAATCAGCAGAGGGCGGCACGGTGGCGCAGTGGGTAGCGCTGTCACCTCACAGCAAGAAGGGCCTGGGTTTGATTCCCAGCCGGGCGACCGGGGTCCTTTCTGTGTGGAGTTTGCCTGTTCTCCCCGTGTCTGCGTGGGTTTCCTCCCACAGTCCAAAGAGTCAGGCCAATTGGACATGCTAAAATTGCCAAATTTTGCATGCTAAAAATGTGTATGTCTGTCTGTCTGCCCTGTGATGGACTGGTGACCTGTCCAGGGTGTATCCTGATTTCCGCCCAATGACAGCTGGGATAGGCTCCAGCACCCCACCGCGACCCAGAAGGATAAGCGGTTTAGATGATGTATGTATGTAATCAGCAGAATACACATTAAAACTGCTAAGCAACACCATGGCAACTACCTGGGACACACTAATAACCACCTATCATAGCATAAAGCCCACCTAGCAATGACCTGAAACATTGGTACTTTAGCAACACTCTAACAATCATGTGAGATACCATTGCAACCAAGCACTATAGTGGTACTGAGGAACCATGAATTGCTTAAGCTATGCAATCACTACATTTTCCCCAGGAAAGGGTATTTTCTAGTTATTGGACGCATTACAATATTTTCTGAGAGAGCACAGGCACATATTCAGAATTCAAATTGCTATATAAATGTTTATAATTGATTTGTTTCATTAAAGTAACAATTCATAGTATTTAGACGACGTCACTATCGCACTGCCACCATTTTGATTGGCAACTTCAAGCTTATTCAGCAGTGCTGTGGCTGTTTGTAAAGAGATATCGAAGCCATAACTAGTCCAGCAAAGGCAATAAAACAAATTCTTTGAACACTTTTTACATTTTTAAAGCACATTAACCAACATATTTGAGTGCACTGACTTGATTTTATTTGATTTGTGGTTGTAGTTATGACAAACAAAAGCGAAAATCTGAACGGCTGAGATTCCCGCACTGCGTTATTATTTTCACGCTCCAATCCGCACACTAGTGCCCTGAAGAGTATGCAAAAAATTACAGTACAAAAAAGCACAGAAGTGTGTGGTTTGGGACACGGTGTTAGATCAGCCAATGAGACGAGTTCAGCAGCTCCAGTGGCTGCTTATAGCTTTGCTCTGCTGCACATTAACTGCTCTGTAAACATTTCTAAGTGAAGGTTTAAGCTGTCTGTTGATTGAGGATCATTTATTGAGGAAAACTGTTAGCTTTGTATTCGCCAACTCATGTAATTCATTCTATGTTTAAGGCACCTCAATGTAGCTGCAGCACCATTTCAGGTGGAATGGAAAATTAAAATGAGCAGCTGTCAAATAAGAAGCTGACTTGAGCTTAATATTTATGTATGAGTTCATTATTTAAGAGCTTTGGTAGCCACTTTTATTAGTTTCTGTAAAATCTCAAGCAGTGGAACGTTGTGAACTGTTGAGACTCTGGAGCAGGCTACACGGATCCAGTCCACCAATCTAGCTAATCTTCTCATAGTGTTTTCTGGAGAATGCATCTAAAGCATCTACATATCCTTAAATCTTTTTTTGTGTCATTCTGGTCAATTTTACTTGGTTTTTATCCACCTGCAGGGCTGTAACTGCGGTAACGGTGATGAGACGAGCTCCATCAGAGCACAGTCAGGTTTGCTGCTTGCCTACCAACATGGTCTTCTTAATGACATGAATGAATACTATGAATTGGTGAGTGGACCATGCCTTCAACACAGGGTGATAGTATGAGGAAAGTGTGACTGAAGGAAGGAGATAATTTTGAGTTATTGGGCTGAAGTTCTGAGCGGCTTTGCTTTGAGCCAGGAGTAACAGTAAATTATACTTTCTTCAAAAAATCTCTGGGGTTAAGTGGCTCAGTGTTTTTGGAGCAACTCGCATTGTTCACAGTGTGAAAGTGGACGTATGACGCAACTTGTGATATTTACATCTGCGCCATAGCTGGCAAATGTCACATTCAGAGGAAAAGAAAACACTGGAGAAAAAAGACATTCATTAGCGAGCACTTTCCAGAGGAAGCCAAGCACTTAATCTGCGATTACATCACTAACTTTGGCCTTTAGACCAGTAGAGAGGAAAATTAAAGAAAGCAGACAATGGCTTCTCCGAAAAGTCCAGTGCACTCTGGAGTTTTTTTTCAGGCTGTGTCTGAAATTAAGATCTAACATTACTGCTCATTTATGATTTGCAAAGTCAATGTAGTATTAGATTACAGATCAGACAAGCAAAATGTACAACATCTCATGATGTATCGTCAATATTAGAGACCTACAATAAGTCTCTCACATTAATATATCAGACACAGTGATGCATTGAATTCAGTTCAAATCTGTTCACATTTCCACATGACAAAAATATATTATATTAACTCAGTTTTGCTTGTCAGTTCTTCTTCATTTCTGCTGTGTATTGTTTTACACATTTCTACTGTGTAATTGGAGTTAATACAGCAGGATTTATTTGTAAAAAAACATACAATTATAGAGTAATTAAGGATCAGCAGTTTTGAAGAATGAACTGAAGAAGAAAGAATCAGCGAGTGATAAAAGACTAACACGCTTTAACACTCCTGAGAAATGAGAGGAACTTATTAACCCGGAATAAACAATCTGGACTGGCTATTAACGAATGATTCATCACGGAGCAAATGGAAGCGAAATAAAAGCAGCTTGTAGATTTTCACCTTGTCAGCGAGACGGGAGGGGCTGATTGTGCTTACACAGCAAAGCAGGTTAAGAACTTCTCCAAGCATGTCACGCTGTAGCCAGTGCCACATGAGGTCAACATCAACTTTACCTTCACTAAAGTGTTTCAGAGCTTTTCCTGCTGTGTTCGCTCCCCAGAGCAGGGCTACACCGTGAGCTTTTGCATTAAAGGGGAATGCTGCATATTTTTACATTTTCAACCAAATTCAAATGTTAAGATGTAAACAAAGTCATTCAGATTGGTTTGATATGAAATAGTTCATTATAGAGAAACTTAGACTTTCTTTGCAGTGGTGGTGATAGGAAACAGGGGTCCCCATGTCTACAGTGCAAATCTAGCCACTATCCAAAATGGCCAGCTTCAGAGTTTTTGTGTAATGTTGATAATAATAAAATAGTAGTAAATCAGAAAAAGATATTTTGCCTTACAGTGCCTGGCATGTACCTCTCCACCACGAATGGAAAAATAAATCTAGGTTTTAAAAAAAAAACCTTATCAAACCTTATAAAACTATCATAGAACAATGTCTCAGACATCAGGCAGTGTTATCATATCTGTTTCATATGAAAACTCTGTGAGGGAGCTTTTAGATGCACTAAATGCTTTAAACACTTGGTTCCTTTCACCACCACTGTGAAGAATTCTGATTGTAAGTTTCTCTAGAACAGATTATTTCACACCAAACCACTCTGACTGACTTTGTTTACATCTTAATTATTCAATTATGCAGAACCCTTTTGATGTTATATGGATCATTTAACTTAATTAGTTCAAATTGCAGTCCCACTGCAAAAGGATTTATTTAAACCCAAGGCAATAATTGAGATCAAAACCATTATTTATAGGGTACTTTCTACTGGGAGGAGACTGAACAAAACCTTTAATGTAACCTTTTGCATTTTTTTCTTTGTCACTTCCAAAACACATATCTTCCGCAATTATGTTTTTGTTTTTTTTGTTTTTTTGCAATTTCATGAAAACTATTATGGGTGTACAGCTGTTCAAGGCCAGTCAGGTACTGGATTAGCTAAATTCAGTCACTACCGAAACATTCACTACTGAAACATTTGGAAAAGTTTGGAAAAAATGTTATGATTGTTCTGACAAAATGAGATGTTCAGTCATATATTTTAATAAAGAAGACATAATTAAGATACAGAATCACTCAAATCTAAAGGATTTTAATCTGAAGTCCAAGTTTGTTAAAGTCCAAAATTTGTTTTCAACTCTGATTTTTAACCAGTTCATTAGAATTATCCATATAGAGCCTTTGGCATAATAATCACATACAAAAAATTCTACATCATCAAAAAGAATCATTGAACAATGCAAAAGCATTAAAGCATTCAGACAGTACTTTGAATTCTCTAATTACTTCTAGATTGTCACTGTCAGAATAATACCTCATATCTCAAAAATGGTAACTTTACAGGAGAAGCTAAAAGGTTTTGAACTTGTAATGAAAGTTAATAGAAGAACCATTTCTGTCAGTCCGTTCATCATGAAATTATGATACAATGAAAAAGGTAACTGGAGTTTTCAGATAAAGCCAAAAAGTAAAAAGCAAAAAAAAAATGGAGATGAGATATTTTTGTGCTGCAGTGTTGATATATAACCATTGCCTTGGAACCCTTGAAGAACCTGATTCCTCATGGACATAGAATAGCCTGGTCATTTCAAGATGAAGTGGGTGTGTGAGTCTCTTGGGGAAATGGACTCCATAAAAGTGTCATAGCAAAAGCCATTTGGAGGAAGGGAGTTTCTTTATGGCTTCTGATGGATTTAATCTCCAACTTTATAACTGCTTGGCGATGATAGTAGGTGGGCTGTGCAAGCAAATGGTCCTTGATTGCTGCAATCACAGCAATACCTGAAAAGCTAAATAATAGTTAATAACACTTTGGTTTTATCAAGAGCCGAAATAGTGGTTTCCTTTCTGTTTTAGCCCTATTTCACAGTGGCCATAAAACACAATGCCTGCCCATTTTAGAGGTCCCTCAGTTGAGCTATGCATACATTTTCTTCAATAACTTTGACAGAATATATTTCAATGGAAATGTGTCTGACTTACAAAACTGGAAATGAACTGGATTTTTTCACTTTTGTAACTGAGCAAGCAGGCCAATATGTATAAAATAGTTGTTGTGTTTATCTGCTTTTTAAGCAGTTGTACTGTGGTTGTTTGATATGAAGAAAGCCATTTTATCACAGCACAGCCATCTTTCGTGGAAAGTTGTGAAGGTTTTCACAACAAGGGGGTTCTAATCCTACAGAAGACTTTAAGAATAGCATCATTGGGGAAACACCTCTTTTGACACATTGTTTTATTATCTATTCCAAACTGTATTTTTGCTCCTCTTTTCTCATATTTCTTCATTTGGTTTACACACCATTGATGAATTCTTATTTCCTGCATGTTTTGTTGATGTATAGATCCTCATTCAGGTAAAAAGTAGAGTAAGAATTTCACAATTTACAGGTTAATTTAAAAAACATGGGATAGGTTTCCCCAAAACAATCCTGCAATAACTTGGCTGAGCCCCAGATCTTTACAAGCCCAGCCAAGCCCCTGGTCCTAGTTAGTAACAGAGTTTATTGGAAACATATTAATAATAGAAAAGAAAAAGACTCTACTTGTGAGCTATAAGAAATTACATAATCAAGCAAATTTTGTGGTTGTGAATTTGTGGAAAAATTAAACTAAATTTTGAACTAACTTTCAAACTTATCCCTTTAAACTAAATGTAATCAATCAATCAATCAAGACATGGTTTGGGCTCTGTTTGCTTTGTTAGTATAGCACAAGAGCTAATGTAGCTAACAAGCAATGAAAGCTAAAACTAAGCATTGTGTAAATGCTATGCTTTAATCATTGTGGACTTGGTGTTAGTAAGTGATCTCCAATAGATTTGCTCATGTGGTTTCTTACAGTAGGCACGTTTACATGCAGCCTGATAATCCATTAATAATCTGACTAACAGCTCAATCAGAATAGAATATGTCCATGTATACACCTCATTTGGAGGCCATACAACACAATTTCTATCCAGTTGAAGGAGGTGGGTTATCCTGTAAATAATCATATATCTGATTACATTCCCTATCGGAAAGTTTAAGTATGTTCTGATCATGTGCGTCGCGTCATAGCGAAAGTTTATAACGTTCAACATGGTGGGAGCAGAAACTGGTCTGCAGAGGAGACGAAGTTTATGCTTTAAACTTTAAAAGACGCTGGTGGGACGGGCGTCTTCGTCTCGGCCTTCTTTAATAAGGACATGTGAAGGACGTTTTCCTGAGTCTGACATGACTTTAAAGTGATGTGTTTGGTATAGTGTAGTGGGAAACACCTCTGCCATCTAAACTGTAGACTGGGGTTCAATCCCCACCTGGGTAAGCACCCTACACTATACCAATAAGAGTCCTTGGGCAAGAATCCTGACACTACCTTCATCTACCTGTGTAAAATGATCAAATTGTAAGTCACTCTGGATAAGAGTGTCTGCCAAATGCTGTAAATGTAATTAAAAACACAAGCGCTGCTCATCTCACTCTGACTGACTCACGTGATTTTCATTGTCATGGGAGCATCTACACTAAGCGGTTCTCTACACATGCATGTAATTTTGGATCGGAATACTTGTAGTGAGCATCTAAACAGACATTTTCCATCAGATTGTTGAGTAGAGTGAGCATAAACACCTCAGTCTTACTCTATAATTGGAATGTATTCAATTAGATTAGCAAAAATCCAATCTAAATCTAAACACAGACACTGTGTTGCATGAAAATGGACAAAAGTATGGGCTTCAATATGGCTGTCAGCAATATTCTTACTAGCTGTTGGTTGGATATTTTGACATGATGGGGATATTTGGCTGATAATAAATACTTTTTTCCCTCCAAAATTGCAGCTTTTGGTTCCTGACATTAAGGTTAAGATTACCTTAAAGTATAGGTCCATTAGCATTTAGCTACAGTAATATGAAAGTCAATGGAAACCCCCTCTAGAGACAGTAATACAAGAGTGTGAGTGTGTCCCAGTCACCTTCAAACTCTCTCTTGCCTCTATAATAATAAACCCATCATTATAATATACCGCCATCTGGTCCACTCTTCCTAATGAAGCAACTTATGTGCAGGTTCAGCGCGCTAACCTAAGTGGCCTACCAGTGCATTCTAGACCTTTCTAATAGAAAGACTCAGCCATCTCATCTTGTATTCGGTCCATTTCATTAAAAACCACAGTGAGTAATGGGAGAGGAAGAGAGTGCATGTATGTATATGTCAGTCATCTCTCCAGAGAGAAGTCCACCAAAAGGCAATGAAAACAATGTTACTTTCATCACTTAAAAGGCCTCTTTCTATAATGAAAACTCTTCATATCCAGATGAAGTCAGGAACGGAGAGTAAAATGACTGCACTGTAAGATCAATATCCTTTATCTCTCCCTCGCAGTGCGCCCGTGATGAATTCTGGAGCGCTAATTTTACAGTTTATGACAGGCCACGACTCCTTCATCCATCACTGCATCACTTAACCTGTAATTGATCATCATTAATCTGTATTCATGCCACTCAGGTCATTTGTCATCCTGCACAGCGTCCGGCTACTTCACACCCTTGCCGTTCCGCCATATGAGGTGTCAGTTTGGTGACAGCAAAATTGAATGACCTAATTTCAGAGTGCTCAGTTGACTTGCATTTATCATTGAGTGTAGCATGAAAAGCAAGACGTTTCTCAGAGCTCCAAAGAGCTTCCTCTTCACTCAGGTTTGAGTATGTAACTAAAACATCTCCTTACACTGAGTTTGAGCATTTTAAAGATACATTGTGTATCAGGATTATATCTGGACAAGGATTATCTGCATTAAAATGCAGGTGTAAACACATTCATTTAAAACAGATTTGAATCTGATTGCTCAAACCACTTCAGAAGGTGGTATGAGGTGCATTGTAGCAAGATGTTATACTTGTATAACAAGTAGAAATGTTTCTCCAAGCCACATTTGACTACAAAACCCCTCCCAATGTTTTGACAGTGCACCCTGCTGTTCTGCAAAAATGGGAGGAAAAACAACCACTGGACTACTAAACAGAGGCACCACTGCTCCTTCAGTTCAGCTCCTGATTTATGTTTCTTGTCTGAGTTTATTTAGTTGCCTTCAGCAGTTTGGTTAATCCATATTAACTCACTAGAAACCATTACATTTTAATGCATGTGGTCTGTGACCATAATAACTAATTCAGAAGGGTAATTGTTCTATTATATTCTTGTAAACATTGGTGTAAAGCCAGTGTATGTAAATAGTCAAGTCAAGTCAAAATTTATTTATATAGCGCTTTTTACAACAGGCATTGTAACAAAGCAGCTTTACAGAAAAATCCAGCTCTGAGCCCCCATGAGTGTTGCCAATGGCGACAGTGGCAAGAAAAAATCCGTAAAGGCAAGAGGAAGAAACCTTGAGAAGAACCAAGACTCAAAAGGGGACTCCATCGTCCTCTGGTCGACACCGGATAGCAAACAATAACACAGAGCATAAGGTTTTAACGTTAGTATAAAATATTAAAAAATACAGAAAAGGGGAAGCAGGTGAAGCAATGGCTATGATTAAATAGTTAGAGTCTGTGCAGTAGCAGCATCATCAGAAGGGTCAGTTCATGCAGGAGAGGTTTGCACAGCATTTGTACAGCAGGAAGCTCCATAGTGGTTAAACTGGTCCAGAAGGCAGGTGAGCAAAGGGCACCTGATCGAGGCTGAAGATGCAACAGCATCAGACCACACAGGATAGGCAGTTATTCAACTCGGCAAAGAAAACACAGACAGTTAGCTCTGTTGTGTAAAAACCACAAAATGCATGGAAAATTGTGATTTTTGAAACATCAACTATCTTTCGAATAGAACAGGAAAAACGCGGAACAACAGAGGTGACTGATTGTTGAATATGAGCTGATTTGCATATTATGTGCCAAAAGGCAAACACATTTCATTTTGACTTACCAAAGGCACATTTGATCAATAAAAAGAAATGCACACCATTAAAATCTTGTCAGTTTACAATCCACACACGATCAAATTAAAGGAACCAGGTGTAAATGGGGTAAGAGACTTTCACACATTTGAGTATACTCTTAAAATTAAGATTCCTAATTCTCTGGACTGATGGTTTTTGGGAAAAAGGAAGCAGTGAATACTCTTCAGAAGCTGTTTTAGTTCATGCGATCTGTGAAAATGTTGCTTTAAGCTTAGGTGTAAGTGTGCAATTTGCCAAAGCACTTCCTCTTCATTCAATTTTGAACTTTCCTTCAAAAACACAACCTACAAAAACATCTCGTCATACTCAGGTTTGTCTATGCAAGCATCCAATCTGCCACAGAGTCTCCTCTGAAACTTGAAGTCAGATCGAAATAAGGAGGTTTTGAAAGGATTCATGGTTATGAATGCTTCATGTAGGCCTTGGATGCTCCAGCAAAGAGCGTTTTACTGTTTATCGTTGAAATGACGCAAAAATCTTAACAACACGAAGACCTATATTCTGCAGTCGTGTTATGGAGCAGTTTGGTGTTTATTCTGATTGAATGATGCCAGCTGCCCGTTGAACAGTGGGAGGACTGCGTCAGCTCCATCTTCGTCTGAGTCATCCTCGCCTTCTGCATCCCTGCAATGGCATTCTGCTCTAAAAACACTCCAGCGTCTCAGCTCCCACCTTCCTCCATCCGCTCTCATGTGGCTTTTTAACCATTAAAAGTCAAGTTTTAGCATCATTTTGCTATACATTCGTTCTATATTATGGACATACTGGTGTATCATAATGCTGAAGGCAGCAATTCAACATCATCAATTTTGGAATGTTAGAACTGATTACGATTGATTAAACATGCAGTCATAAGCAAAAGTTTGGGCACCCTCTTGAAAAATTACGTTTTGTTGGTCTTCTAAGTGAAAATAAGATAACTGAGCACATTTATTGCACAGTTACTGTTTATGTGTTGAACTTTACATATTGGAAAAAAATGGCAATATATGTTCTTAACTAGAAACAGGCTGGCCAGCTAGCTAACAGGCTAAAAGACAGTCAACAGCCCAAACAACTCCATCATTAATATCACAGGCTTGAATAAAAGTACTTACGGTATGATTAACTGTAAAACGGCAGTAGAAAAGTCTGAAGAATGTCACTTGATGGACTTCAAATATTTGTGTTTCAGCCAGAAGTTGCATCAAACCCAGGCAGAATCCCAAACGGCTCTGTACTCCTGAAAGCGTGTGCTAGCTATGAAAGTTTAGATATTCTAGCCTCTACAGCCAAACGGTGCATCATTTTTTGAGTATGGATGTGTCTGAGTCCCAATTGACTATTTCATAGCTATATTTTACACTGTTGGGCTGCAGGATACTGTATTTAAATTCCTACCTAGTGCACTATGTAGGGAGCAGGGAGCCATTTGAGATTGAGCCCCAGCACAAAAAGAGGGGAGCTACTGGATTGGTGCTAAATAAGACTCGGTGGTAATTTGGTGACCAAAAAGTACTTATAAAGCAAAAAGTTTTTTGCATGAAACAGTGCTGCGTTATCATATGTTTATTGTTATACAACAAAAAGTTAAAAAGTTCATGTAATGACTGCAATAAACAGTGTTAGGCGACCGAACGTTCTCCTCCTCTTTTAACAATTCATGGTTGCATGGCAACGACACCATACACTAAAAGAACTACAAGGATATTTGTTTGTCAATTATTATTCATAAAAACTTAAGTTGTTTTCTGAAAAAGTGTGTATTTTTATCAGTTTATGTTGGCTGCTGTTTTCTAAAAGCAATGAGCCACTTGAGACCATGCTTTACTGCTGTTTTATCGCAGGCAGTTTTAGGCACGCTGCTTCATGTCAGGCCTAACAACACCCTTCCCTGTAATAAAATTGCAGTAACCCATGGCCGATTGCTTTAATATATAATTACTTAAATGTTTAATAAAATGCATAGATTGTTACTTTTATATTCCATTTACATTCTGTTGGAATCTACATGCATGATACTAAAACAGTAACTCAACTCATGATAAAATATCTCCTCTTTACTTAATAACACAAATACTCACACACACACACTTTCTCCACTTCTTTCTATGGTGAGTGAGAAATAATTCAACGAAATGCAAGAAGTGGCGTTTCGAGGCGTCTACATCATGGGGGATCTAGGAGCGTTAAAAAGAAATGAAATGCATGCTGCCCTGCTCTCTCCGGTCCCCCCTCACATGCCCCGTTATGTAACTGCTGGAACTTATTCATGGAGGAAGAAATCACTGGAGATGAGAAATCACATGGTGCAAAGTGAGTAAGAGCTTTTCAGGAGACATTACCTGCAACACTGGAGCAACGTTTTAATAGGAACTATTAATCATTTAATTCCAGTGTTTCACTCACCCTTCGCTTTCTCTGCTGCTATATTTGGAGTCTGAGGCCATACTTACACATTCTCTCTGCTCTCCTTTCACCTCTCTCGCTCCCTCTCCCTCTCCCTCTGTGTGGATTCTTCACCCCTCTTTGCTCTCTTCTATTCTTTCTCTACCTCTTGTTCTTTTCTTTCCCCTCTACTGTTTTCCTGTGTTGGAGTTTGAGGTTGTTTCAAAGTCAAGTGTTACTCCTTTCTACTATTAAAGTTGCTACTATTTTCCTTTACTATTTAATTTACGTATTTACATATTTGATATACTATTCAAAATACAGATTTACATACTAACTATACTATTGAAATGATATATTTATGTTTCCTGTAGTATTTAAATTTCATATTTACATAAAAAAAAACAAGTATTTCCATTTTACATTTTCCAAATGTAAGTATTACATTTTACTTTTTTTATACATTTCATAATGAATGGGCCAATAGAAATGCTTCAAAATCATGTCGAATAAATCTTTTTACATAAATTTACATTGAAGATACAGAAGGTTTTTGCCCTCTCCTGTAAAGTTACTTTTTTGGAGATTGACATTTTTTCTTCGGACAACAATAATAATGTTATATTACATGTTTTGGTGTCCATGAATGACAAACAGGAAAAGGATGGCTCTTCTGTTTGTAATGTCTTGGCTTGCATTGCATTGACTGCATTTGGTATAAGGGTAAAAAATGTCTGCTTAACCATTAAAATCTTTGGTATGGCTAACTGGCATGGCTAATATTTCTTGTCATTTTTCTTATCTGATTTATTGACTAACATTTGACTTAACAGGGAAGAGGGAGGTTTGGAACTACAGAATTTAGGTGCTTGGAATTACAGAATTTCTGACCTCCATGAACTTGCAGGAACAGAGGGAAAAACATGGATGGCTTCATGAAAATGAGTATTGTTAGCGACAAGCTAGCCAGCTAACTTTAGCTATACATGTGATAACGTTTTGATGTGTTTACTTCTTAACATGCTGAACTTCAGGGGCAGTTATAGATTGAACCAACTACCATGTCTGTGTATTAGCAATACTACTGTATTCTCATTTAGAAAGTGAAGTAGTGGTACTTTATTACTCTTGACCGTTGAGCAACCAGGTTTATACAATGTCTAATAGACCATGTTTCCTCCTGTGTGGGCAGGCCTTGGCAAACAAAAGAGCCTGCATCTCCATAACTTAGAGACATTCCTTCACTCTACGTGCAAGATGAGCTGCCTTTAGCTAAAAGGGGTGATGTGGTATCTGGTCTACGTTACCTTGTATGTGTAGACCTTTTGTTGTGTAATGCATGCTTGCAGGGTTTTATTAGCATAGCCAGTACGGCGTTTTAGATTTCTGTATGTTAAATTTAACTTTTGTTGACACGCTTGATTGCTAATTTGAGGTGTCCTGTCTTCCCCAGTACTTTAAGTATGGACAGGAAAGCTCGTGCATGCCTATACATTCACCCCAGGTTCTTTCACACTGTATAGATACACTAGGTTAGGGGTGGGTGCCATCTTTTGTATGTTGTGGAGGTTTAGCTGTGTTGAGGCAGGTTAGCTTTTCTCTTGTTTCTTTCTTTCCTTGAGCACCATTTGAAGTCCACCCTTATGAGTAGTTGGCGGGTTATGTTCATGCTGTAAGTCTTCACTCTATAACTTGTGGATCTGCATTAGTTGTCGTTTCACTTTTGTACTAACTTTGTACATACTTTTACTATATAAGTAGAGCATCACATAACTTATCTCGGTTGTGATTTGCGACCTTCCTACCCCCATACTATCACATTTACACCATATGTTGCTGCCTATTTGCCCCTAGGTGTAAACATTCAAAGGGGTTCATAACGCCAACTTTCCAAATGAACATTCTCAACTTGGGGTGCACTTTCTATGGTTCTTCCTAGTCAGAGGTCATAAATTAGGGGGTACAAGCCTTGGTCAAATGCAGCATATCGTTGCTGTCCAAGAGAAAACGTAGCTTTAGTGGAGAAGGCCAAAAGGTTTGTTACTTTTAATGGAAGATGACGTATATATGTTTTATTCTAAGTGATTTTTGAGCATTTTTATTGGTCCATTCATCATGAATTTTTAACACAATATAAAAGCACAGCTACTGTGCTCAAATGATGTAGACAGCTAAAAATGAAGATACATGTTTTTGGACAGTGACAATATGTGCACACATGCAATATAACATGGCTTTTTATTATGTATGAACTTTTCTCTTATTCTCACTTTCATCCTTTTTTTTTTTACCCATTTCATTCCATCATCTCCACTTTGTACATTCTTTCTGTCTCAATCCCTCTTTCCTTTGCCCTTCTTTCTAGGCCAGAAAAAGAATAATGAGAAAGATGTGTCCAGATTTCATGTATATGGGCCTTTTCTATACATGTGATTGCACCCATAGGGGTTTCAAACTGCAGCCCGGCATGAGCACATTTACATTTAGAGCATCTTTCATGGCAGCAGGCAGCAGGAATAATAACATTTGATTTATAGCCAGAAAGCCACAGTGCCACACACACTTCCCCACCGCGCTCACTTTTTAATGGGAAACTGCGCTCAGTCACTCAGACACTTTGTGAAGTCAAAGGACCAAGGCTTAATTTCATAAAGGTTATGTAATATGAGCTGTTGTAGCAGTTTTGGGGCTTTTTAAGGATAATGTTGAAACTATAAGAAGTGTTTGTGAGGTGAAGCTTAACAGCACTTATAAAAGTAAAGGTTTCTAATTGGTTCTGGGCTTGGATGTTTGGTTCTGTACAAAAACCTGTAGTCTCTCTCTGCTGGCCACCTAGTGGAATGGAAATCAACTCAGCCATTTTGAATTAATATTATCAAATAAAATTTCTCTCTGTAACTCAGATTATCAGATTAACTAGGACGCTGTTGTCTAACCATTGTATTATCTTACTTTAATGTTGTTTCAATGTATTATGGCCCTTTTCGTCATAACAAGCATTAAAAAGTCACTAGTAGTTTGCTGATGTCTCTGTAGCTATCTAGCTAAATTTCCCATTCCACCTTAAATGGTGCAGCAGCTGCATTCTGGCACCTCAGGCATCACAACTCCTGCACCATTTAAGGCGGAACTGGAAAATTCGAGCAAGAAGCTGACGAATAGCTGATTTCAGCTTCATATCACTGAAAAATTAGGGGTGGGTGATAAATAATTGTCACATCCCCTCTCCATAAAGACATATGATTCCCTAATTGTATCTAAAGCCTAGCAGTGAGGAGCTGAACTTTACCCTCCTCTGCTGTCACTGCAGACTGGCAGGGTCGCCTACAGAGCAGCGCTAGTAGCTGTTAATGAAGTAATGTTCTTCTTTATTTGAGGGTCCTATTTTATAGGGAAAGATTTCAGCCACTACCCTTAATAACTCAGTTCTAAAGGGCAAGGTGACACTTGAAAACAAGGAGTAGGGGAAAAATAAGAACTTTTTATAACTGATACTGCTATGTTGATCATAATGCAATTTTATATCCCCGAGTTCCTTAATCTGTAGTGTTAGATGGTCATTAAGACTCTCTAGAAGGCCAGTCAGGTGGGAATATTTTTTCTCAGTTCAAACAAAAATGAACTTACTGATCCTTGAGTTGTTATAAATCCAAGTTTAATAAAAATAGTCTTACTAAATTCAGGCAAGGAGAGGGAGCTAAAGAAGCTCAAAGAGACGGACAGGGCTGAAGAAGCATATCTGTTAAGGGTTAGTGGTCAATAGGTGTTTAAGCTTTCGGTAAAAATGAATACTGAATTTGTAGAAATGTTTTTCCTTTAATATATTCTAATAGGTGAGACTAAATAAAAAGTAATGAAGACAAAATATCATTTTTATGCTGTCAAATGTCATCATGACCATGTCACCTACACTATTAAACATGTAAGCGCAACAACAAGACAAAAATCATATCTGGTTGCACAAACTGAGAGTGCACCAATAATCTGTGTGTTTAAATGACATATTTAGGAGCTGCAGCTTATCTAAAAGAAAGGAAATAGCATTACTTCACTTTAATACCTTTGTTTTAATCTGAGATCTGTGTTGGTGGACAGAGATAGTATTTGAGTTGTAAAAGATCTGTGATTCTGAGAACAACCAGATCATCATGTGCCAACTTGGCCAAATAGTTATTTTTTGATAAATGTTCTGCCTATTGCTCCTCTAAAAGTTCACAGTAAACTGACAATTTGGGGCCATTTAAAACATCCTCTTGGGGGAGCATGCCCCCAGATCCTCTTAGTAAAAGTTTAGCCCCCCTATCCATAAATCTCTAGTGACGCCCCTGGACACAGCCACAGATGTCCACTCATTCACACTGTCTGGTGATCCACTTTTACTGTGGTTGCACTCCAAAAATAACAAAAGCACAATATCCTAGAGGGAGTTTGGCTCACGCTGAGCTGTAAAAATGTCCTTCTGAAAATGAGACTGAACCAGAAATCTGACATCCAACGCAATTCCGATGGACAACATGTTTAAGAGCAAATTATTCCTTCTTTCTAGAAAAATGCCTAATAACTGGGATTGGTGGAACTTTATTAAGGCTGTTTGAAACTGGGTCGGGGCAGATTTCTTTCAGTGCAGTAATCCTACAGAAGACGGCACGGTAGCGGTACAGCATTTTCATTGGAGAGAACAGGATTACAGAGAAGAGGAGGAGCGGCCATCCCTCTCTTCCTGTCTCTCATTTCCCAGCGGATAAAAGAATGGGAAGATTTACGGAATGGGAACGGCAGATATGGAAATAAGGGGTAAGGCGCTGACGGGAATGAAAAAAATGAGAATGAGTGTGAGAGGATTAAATGGGATGAAGGAGGTGTTTGGACAGAGAGAGAGAGAGAGAGAGAGAGAGAGAGAGAGAGAGAGAGAGAGAGAGAGAGAGAGAGAGAGAGAGAGAAAATGAGAGAGAGAGAGAGAGAGAGAAGTGAGATTCTGTAAATGGAAGAAGAAGCAACGTTTTTCCCAGAATGAAAAAGTGTGAACTCCTCTTTTCACCACCTTTCTCTTTTGCTTTTCACTCATTCACACTCATAGTCCTCTGATCCTCGCTGACCACTGTCTATTTCACACTTAAGCTCTAATCATTCCTTTCCTTTGGTATTATGCTGCCTTCATGTGCTTTGGGAATTATTGTAAACATGAGTTCTCAAACAAAGTTGTGCATGAACGTCTTTTCAAGTCTTACTGTGATGAAGCTAGAGGCTCCAGCTCATCACCAACATGACGCATATGTACAATGTATATTTACATAAATGTACATACTTCTTGATGTGGTCTGCTGAGACTTCTAGGGGAACTGTGACCTGTAATCAGCAAACCTGCGGAATGTGTATAGGCCTAATGACATGTTGGTTTTAAACACGGTGGTGAAGTAATCACCTGAATATCATTTTATATTTGGTGAGCTCCCACCTCTTTTTCGGTGTAACCTGGGGCGGGGCTATATAAATGCCTATTGGAATGAGAGTTTCAAAGAGAGTCAGTCTTGTGACCTTGAGACATGAAATTAAACCTGTGCTGAGGCTGAGCCAGGGTGTTAGAAGGTGGACCAGGCTAATGGCCATTTGAGGTCCCTAGCACTCCTATGTACTTTGTTCTATGTGAGAACTTTTACTTCTCGTTTTCTTCCAGTTTTTTTTCTTTTTCCTTTTGTAATTCACTTAATAACCATTATCAAATTTGCACGTACCTTTGGAGTTCCAGTCCTTCATTTAGGTAAACCCCAGATTCCTGGCCAACCACTCGACCAGGCATGAATCTGAGAACAATCCAACATCACATTTACCCCAAAAACTACAGGGGACTGAACAGGAGTTCACACTGCAGTTCTTCACTCTCAAAACTACATAATTTACAGATTAGTTCAACAGTACTTGCCAGATTTGTTTAGAGTACACTAGAGCCTTACTCAGGTCAAAGCATTATTAATTCAGAGAAGTAATGATCCAAGAAATAGAAGTCATGTGCAAAATGTCACCCTTCTTTTACTACACTGACATTGAGGAGGGCCTCCTTTTGCTCTCAACACACTCAATTCTTCATAGAAGAAGCCAGTTTGACATGAATTTTGCTTTGTCACATGATTCATTATCATGCTGGAAGTATCCATCAAAAGATGGTAAATTGTGGTCATGAAGGGATGCACATGGTCAGCACCAATACTCAAATAGGCAGTGGCTTTCAAGCAATGATTAATTGGC
This sequence comes from Colossoma macropomum, assembly GCF_904425465.1. Lineage (NCBI taxonomy): Eukaryota > Metazoa > Chordata > Actinopteri > Characiformes > Serrasalmidae > Colossoma > Colossoma macropomum. The sequence goes on from NW_023494791.1 coordinate 45,689,080, forward strand.
ATTAATAGGTCAAAGGTGTGCCAAGAAAACATTCCCACATCATTACACCACCTCCACCAGCCTGGACTGTTGACACAAGGCAGGTTGGGTCCATGGAGTCTATGCACTGCACTGCTGCCAGACAGTTGGCAGATTAGATAAGTGAGTGGCTTCACACTGTACACCCCCTATACATTTATAGTACAACATGTACCAGCCCATATATGTGAACTAAAATACAAACCACAGCTTGTTTTGAATTATTTTTTATGATTAACACTTTTTATTGATTTTTCTTTTAGATTAATACAAAACCACATATATTTGTATTTTGCAACAACATAACTCCCTTTACCCTCCCCCTTCCCACCCCCGCTGTGTTGGTGCTTCATTTATGACCTGATTTAATCCAGTGCAGTTCAAGGCTCTGCATCATTAAAAAAAAATAAATAATAAATAAATTAATAATAATAATAATAATAATAATAATAATAATAATAATAATAATAATAATAATAATAAATAAATAAATAAATAAATAAATAAATAAATAAAATAATACTAACAATAAAAATAAAATGAGTAAATGTAAAAATAAATGAGTGAGCAAACAAACACACTGGCCGTAGAAGTGAATAAATCAATCAATAAATTAACAAAACGACAAAATAAATAAATACAAATAAAAATGGCAATACCAACAAAGTGGATCACAGCACAGTACTCCTCTTTAAGAGCTCTCTATAAATCTTAAATATTTGTCCCATTTACATCTGTACACTTCTAAACACCTGAACAATTTAAATGATAGTTTTTCATATGCAGCTACTTTGCCGATCTCAGCAACCCATTCTTGAAATGATGGAGGGCCCGCTTCCCTCCACCTCCTAAGGATAACCTGCCTACCAATCATTAAACTGGTTTGAATGCATGTCTTTAAATGCTTGTCCCTGGTTTCTAGCCCCGAGGGATCTCCTAAGACAAACAGTCTTGGGCAGAAGGGAATTTGACTACCTAATACTTTACAAATAAAATCATAAAGCACCCTCCAAAATTTCTGGACTCTAGGACAATGCCACATAGCATGAATAAAGCAGCTGTATCCTTTAAACCAAGCTTATGCAATCTGGTAGGGGTCCAATAGACCCAGTGCAGAATTTTAAATTGTATAAAGGCGTACTGTAAGGTCTCTGGACATTATTTTAATTTTTTTACATATTCGTGCCCATTCATCCTCTTCCAGGTCAAGTTTAAGTCTCTTTCCTTTTTTAAGGCCGTAAGATTACCAGAGCCAGCGTTATGAATAAGCATAGAATAATACGTTAAAGCCTCATGACCTTTCCCACTTAATATTAGTACCCTAGAAATAATATCAGCAGCCTGTGGAGTTTGATGTTGAGAGTCAAAAGACCCCCCATAGTAAATGACGTAGCTGTAGATACTTCCAGAGCTGCGATTCAGAGACCTCAAACTGTTGAATCAAATCGTTAAAAGTTTCAGACCATCCTGATTGTAGAGGTCGGCCAGAGAATAGATACCCTTTTCCACCCATTCTTTCCACAAGAAAGGAGACCTTCCAATACACAACTTTGGATTCAACCATATACTTGAACACCTATTTAAGTAGGGATTTACATTCAACATTTTAGCCATTTTTAACAATTCTGAGTGTAAGTGAAAAATAATGGGATGTGTTTTAGCTTTCTGAGTTAATTTAGTAGACAGGCATTGAAGTGGTGGGAGAGGACCAACAACAGAGTACTTGATACTATACCATGGGGGAGCTCTTTCAGGAGGTAGAGACCAATGTGCCAGGTGTCGTAGGGTAAACGCATAATAATACAGCAATCATTTCGGTAAGCCTAAACCCCCTCTATCAACAGGCATCTGTAACTTTCCCAAGCGCAGGCGAGGGCGCGTCCCATTCCAAATAAAAGAACTAGTTATCTTATCAAATTGCTTAAAGTATATTAAAGGGATTTCCACTGGGATTGATTGTAGTAAATAATTCATTTTAGGAATGGAATTCATTTTCAGAACATTCACTTTTCCCATCATAGACAAGTTCAAAGAGGACCACCTGTTAATATCACAGGAGATTTTTGCATTAGTGGGTCAAAATTTACTGCAGGCAAAACAGAATGCCAAAATATGGAACACCTTGCTGGGGCCACTGGAAAGGCCCTGGTTGAAATCCAGACTTTGGGCAACAGGCAGTCAGAGGAAGAGCCTCTGATTTAGTTCAATTGACCCTATATCGTGAGAACTTACGAATTTATGAAATGAATTGATGGTTCTAAGCAAACTAGGGACTGATCAACCTGGGTCTGATACAAACAAACGAATATCAGTGTATAGCATCAATTTATGTATTGACCCCCTGACAGAGACTCCTGGGAAATCCTCATCCATTCTTATAGCCGTGGCCAGTGGCTCCAAAGCCAAACAAAACAAGAGGGGAGATAACGGTGACCCTTGTCTCGTTCCTCTACCAAGAGAAAAATACTTAGAGATTAGTCCATTAGCCTGCACAGCTGCTTCAGGTCGGTGATATAACAGCTTAATTCACCTTATAAAGACACTCCCAAATCCTACACCTCAAGTATTTTAAATAGGTAGCTCCATTCCACCATATCAAATGCCTTTTTGGCATCAAGTGAAATAGCAGCAGCTAGAGAATGGGAATCAGCTACTGCCCAACGTTATCAGTGGGGGTCCGGCCATGAAAAAAAGCCCACCTGATCAGTATGTACTAAAGAAGTAATCACTCTGCACAGACGGACAGCTAGAATTTGACAAAATTTTTACATCTACTGAAATTAAGAAAATTGGACGATAACTTTTGCATTCACAGGGGTCCTTAACTTTTTTAAGAACAAGGGTAATCAGTGCTTGTGACAAAGAAGGGGGCAGTTCACCCTTTTCAAAAGCATTTGTATACATGTCAAGCAAGAGTGGGGCTATTTCTAAAGCATAGGTTTTAAAAAATTCTCCAGTAAATCCATCTGGTCCCGGAGCCTTAGCAGAAGGCAAGGCCCTAATAACTTCTATAATCCCTTCTACTGTTATGGGCGAATCCAGACACTGTTTTTGCTCCTCTGTCAGTCTGGGCAGTCTGAGTGGCTCTAAAAAATTAGACACCCCCTCCTCAGTGGAGACAGAAGTTGATCGATAAAGATCAACATAGAAATCTTTAAAAACCGTATTGATATCTGTTGTTGCAGTTAAAATGGTGGGTCCTGGAGATCTAATGGCGGGAATAATGGGATTAATTGTTTGTGATGTCATAAAAACAAACTCATTTAACAGTAAACATTAAAACTCAATTTTACAGTAAATGTAAAAGAGACCAAGTGTAGAAAGGGGCTCTGATTTTTCACTTATTTTCTCTTCCTTATGCAAGTGAATTATTGTGTATCTAATATCCTCAGAAATATCTGCTGTAAAATGAGCAACTTGTACTTAATTGCTGATTTAAAATTAAATAAATGAAAGGTGGTCTCTGCCTTTTAAATTGTGCTGTATAATAATGCAGCTTCGTAGAAATGCCCGAATAAAACCTACTCATGCTGACACCTCGCTGCTTCTGGCTCCTCAATATTGCGCGTTCACATCAGACTGGAACAGATATGATGGAAGATCTTTCCTTCTCACCCCTCCTGATGAGCAGCCTGAGGGAGTGACCTGCTGTAATTGGCACTTAGAGTAGGATACGGTCAGCTGCTCCACTGGCACTGGGGAGTAGAGAGGAGAAAAGTTGCCAGCTTCAGTGGGGAGGAATGTTTGTGTGGAGTTTACAGAAAAGTTTTGATGAGGTAAAGTTCTTCCATCAGTTAAATTTAAGCCGTTTTCCTCCTCACCCTAAATGTAGCCATTCAGCCAAGACATGATTGATGTCCAAAGTTTCTTTAGTTAGCACTTCAGTATATTAATTCTTATCAAGCTCAAGCTTATGAAGATCATCACTACTTTGTTAAGCAATGACTTGGGTGATTTAACCCTTATGGTGTTGGGATGTGTGGAACCCATTTTTAATGTTTACAAAAAGAAAAAATGATTTGATTTATCATTTCAACCTCAGATTCTTTGGCCGTTGTTCATTTTTGTGAAGAACATATAAAATAACCCATTTTCAGTGCCTTCACACTGTTCACCCCCCACACATTTATATTACACATGGTGTTGGGTGAACCCACAAGGTAAAAAGTGTGGAGGTGCTGTGTCCTTCACTCTGTTCTCCTCCTACATGGCCTGCTGTTAGTGTCTGTGTGTGTGTGTGTGTGTGTATATGTGTGTGTATGTAGTGTGTGTATGTGTATGTGTACATATAATATAGATACATGCGTGTGAAGGTGGACAACATGGACAGGCTGCTGACTGGCTACAGCTGCCAAAGGAGAGCCCTACGCTGGATACTTGTGATATTTTAAACATCTGGTATTTTTACATAAATTGTTATGGCTGTATTGATTAAAAAAAATAAATAAATAAAATTAAAAAAATAAAAAACACAATGCGGTGACCACTGAGTAACAAACACATCAGCTCCACACAAGGGTTAAACATTTTCACAGCACTTTTACTGTATATTGTGGCGCCCACCACAGGCCATGCTGCCGTAGGAGGTCAGGAGGCACAGCCATGCAAAGAGTCTCTCAGAAGGTGCAGCGCTCCCAGTACAAAAGGACAATATTTGTGGTTGCTAACAATGTCACTGTAGTGGAGATGTGCTTATATGTTGTTTGTTGTATGCTGGGGGTTTAGCTACCATAAAGCGAAAGCATATGTCTAGAAGTGACCTTCCCTGCAGTCTGGCTGTGTTTTCCCCTTATTGCCTGTTCAATAAAAGAGCATTTGCCCATATGCCCATTGTTTCCTGAGTCTTTAGGCTCATTCAAATTCCCTTTATATACCAAAACTAATACGTCCATTTCAAAGGATGTAACCGTCACTGCCCACATACATCCATGCATCCCGTATGCTGGCATCGATGTTAACCAATACATCCACTAGAGGGCAATCCAGAGTCAAAAGCTTCCGACAGCAGCAAACATGCCGTTGGTGGAGGAGGTCATGTCTCATGTGAGCTATTGGCTGCACTGCCCCCTCAATTTCTGGCAATACTGCTGCATTTTGTCCATATCTGTAAGCTTTCAGAGAGTTTCGTGAATACAGATTAAGTGAATACAGATAAGGCTCCGTTCATATCCATATTGAACACTGAGCTTTAATGAGCCTTTATTCTATCCTTACCCCACAATATACTGAGAAATATATCAAATAAGACATCCAGCTAGTGCTTTACTAAGACAGTTTGATTGGATCGGATAAAAAAGTTTCAATGTATTAAAAATCACATCCACTTTTTTACTCTCATGTAAAACGACCTCAAGGATACACCTCAGTACCTTTAGTCAGGGAACATAATTGTTCTATAATCCATTGAAATTATATTTTCTAAGCTGTACTGACTCCGCACACCTCGTCTCGTCTCCAGGCTTTTATTTTACTGTTCTGTTTTAAAACAGTAGATTATGAAAAGGTACAAATACAAACTTTTCACCGGAAAAACTTATTTAAGGTTCACAATTGAACCCTAAAACCACTGTTGTACCTTTGAGGGAACATTTCAATGTTTGTACCTTGATTACTGAAAAATGTACCTGAACAGAACCTTTATTTCTTACAGTGTATGAATAGCAATTAAAGTACTGCTTCTAAAGGCGTTTTCTCCGGATTTCAACACAGACGCTCATACATACAAAAATAAAAAAAAAGATAAATTCCACTTATTAATTTCATAATTGCCATCAATAATAATTAATAAATTAATAAAATGTCCCAGCCCTAGAGTTTTAGCAACTGCTGTGTGAGATACAGAAAGAAAGATAGAAAGAGATGATAAAAAAAAGTCAAGAAAACTGGAGCACAGCATGAGTTAGGAGCCTGTTTAGTTTTATTGCAGTTCTGAGCTGTTTGTTGTTTTGCAGACTAAGGAATATTGCTGACGGTGTTAGTTTAAGAAGGATGAAGGTATTTAGGATGAGATTAAAAGGCTGTGCTGGTGGGTTTTGACGGCTGATGAATGAATGGACAGTAGGGAGCGACTCTGCGCCCCATGTTAATTAAATAGATGAGATGGAGGCAGCTTTTCTTGCTCTATTTGTTCTGTGTGGACGGGCGCTTCAGAAAATGGATCGCTCCATCTCGTCAGCGCAGCACGTTAACATAAACAAAAAGCTGCTTACGCACATGCTTTAACTGAGGGAGTGTGTTTGTGTGTATGTCCATGCTGGTGTTTACACCCGCACTGTTGAATTTACAGTCACTGGACTGAAGGAATAACCACAGATGACCTGAAAGCTGACCCAAGTTTGGTGCACTCATTACACCAACTGTGATTCTTTAAAGGGCTTGTACTAGATTTTCCACACTGTTTTTAATTTATGCTTTCTGTGATGTCACAAAACCAATGCATTTGCATATAACTGCCTATTCAGCCTGCAGCAGTTTAGATACACCCCTTCACGCTGAAGTGATAAGGAGTGTTTTAGTCTGCACTGCTTTTTTGGATGAAGCTCAATACAGGACAGCCAACAAAAACAGAATTCTTTTACATACATCAGTCTTAAAGGCACAGTATGTTACAGGACGGCAGGGAGGCGGACCCAGGCACAGAGAGGAGAACCCGTAATAAAGGATCTTAAATAAAATTAATGAGGTGATGGAGTGCAAATGGAGTGATTCTGCACGTTGGGGTTGAGGTGGCTCAGAGCAGTAGTTTTGGGGCAATTTATTCCTTTTTAGCCCTCTTTTTCTTCTTTCTGTTGTTTTGGGGCAATTCCTCTTTTCAACCTGCGTTTCTTGAAGTACACTAAGTACCGTACCGGTCACCCCTCTACAAAGGTGTGACAAAGGGCTGCTGTTTGCCACAGCCTTAAGTAGAGGAGTCCACAGGTGTGTCAGGTTGGCCCTAATCAGCCCTAGGGCTTCTGGGAATTGGAGTTCCCTGAACTGGTGGCACCTCGCCGCCATTGCCCTCTGCTGGCGGCCGGCGGCACAGGCTGGACCCTTACACTGTAACCAAAAACTGTTTAAATCACAGCGATAAAGAGAGACTGGAAAATGATCATGCGAAAATGAATTATGACTGATTCATTAAGCCATGCAAAAGTTAAAATGTGGAGCTCAGGGGAAAAAAACAAGAAAAATTTAGAATATGTGACCTTTAAAAGTGAATTTTTAAATGTTGCTAAATCAAACTGTTGGACAATGGACCATCGGTCATTAATGGGGCATTGGAATGTAATCTGTTTTAATAATATTGCTTATTCATTGCCAAAATAAAATTCACAGGCTATTTTCAAATAAAAAATAAATAAATTCATTATAGATAATAGCTCATTCAGTTAAAAAATAAATAATATAAAGCTATAAAGTCCTAAAAGGGTTACAAAGAAAAATGTACCAGATAAGTGTAGTTGTCCAGATTAGAGAAGATTGAGATATTTTCTTACCTCAAAGTTGATATGTTGAAAAAAATGTTTTAAGGACAAAAAAAAACTGTTTTTACACATAAGGAGATCCAGACTTTGATCCCCAGTGATGTCAGAGCCATCCATGGCCCAAAGTCCAAGAGAGCACAAATGGCCTCACTTTTTCTGGGTGGGTAGGATGGTCCTCCCTGTCCTCCATCACTCAGTGTGATGATAGCCAACATGTTTGCCTGTTAGATGAGGTAATAGAATTGGCAGTTACTGTTCTCCTTCAAGCATATCGTCACTGTCCAAAGAAAAACAAGTATCTTCAAAATAGTAACTTTACAGGAAAAGGCAAAAACACTCGTACCTTTCAATGTAAGTCAATGTAAAGAGATTTTATTCTAAGTGATTTTAGAGCATTTCTATTGGTCCATTCGTCATGAAATTTTCACACAATGTTAAAGACAGCTGGTGTGTTGAAATGATGCAGAAATATGAAAATCGACAAAAATGGAGATATATGGTTTTCACTGGACAGAGACAATATTGAGCTGTCCAATGACCAGAGCCAGATTAAGATCCTGTGATGCACCTGGGCATTGGCTTATGGTGCCCCATCTCTGTGAAAAATCTTCAGATCTGCATCTTATTATCATACATACCACCTATTTATAGCTAGTTCACCTGAGACTTTGCAGTGAGTTTCTGGAGAGTTGCCTTGTAAATGCTTCACCAAAAATTTAAGATTAACTTAAACTGAAGTATCATCAAAATTAGACATGTATGCCAACAAGAGGGCTCCAGCTCACTGAGGAAGATCACTAATGTACACAATGTACATCAAATAAGATGCCAAAAACATTTTTTATCTTATTAACCAATCTTTTACCATCATCAACATTACATACCACTGTCTGTTGGAACAAAACCTTGTATCTCCAAATGGTAACTTTACAGGAGAAGGAAAAAACACACTGTACTTTTAATGTAAGTCAATGGAACCAGACTTTTCTCCAAGTAATTTTGGTCCATTTCTTGGGGTCCAATGTAAAGGGCAACAGGTACTTTCAGATTATGTCAAACACTGAAAAACAACACCAATGGAGATACGAGGTTTTGTTCCGACAGCAGTAATATAGTGTAAAGACGTGTAGGTTCACTGGTGGTTTTGGATAGTAAATAAAATGGCTATATTTGTGTTGTAGACATGGCAACCACTGGTTCCTCTCATCACCACTGTAAAGAAATCTGAGTCATTAAGTTTCTCTACAATTAACCATTTCACGTCGAACCACTCTGAATGGCATTCTCTAAAGACTGAATTATCATTATTCAAATTATTAAAGATTTTGGTGGAATTCCCCTTTAATGGGAGCAAATTGAATGAACGTGAATGCTTGTCCACTCTCTACTTCTAGATCCCCATATTTGCTGTTATTTCATTAACTTTAATGGAACGGACTATGAATAACTCTATTATTGTAGCAGAACACAGAACATAGGCCTCATATGTACAAGAGTTACAAGAGCGATTCACTGCCCACGAATCCACAAAGGAAAAGACATGAAGTGACCGCTGTTTCTTTGTATGAATACAACAGCAACACAATCCCCCACACACACATATCGTTCAGTATATTGTGGCCATGAATCAGAGGTGGTCACCCATTTCAAAACAACATGAGAGCCACATTGCTATTCATAGCCTGTCTCTGGTCATTAATTAATGGAGATGCCTGGTAACGTTGCAGAGTCGGCCCTAAAAATGTATGTGTTTGTATGTGAGTGTGCTGAAATTATTTGCTCAGTTCTAAAAGCCCATCTCGCCCGCCATAGGCAGAGTCATTAAAAGCTGCACATTAATAACTGAAAGAAAGAAGTGGTGAAGTGAAACATACACAATTTATGGTCACCATCTCTGCTCTCCACTGACACTCTCTCTCCTTGTAATCTTCACTATAGTGCCTTGTCTGCGAGGTTATTACTTTGAGAGAAGGTTTCAAAGTTGTTGATCAATAAAGTGCTGCGGGGAGGAATAATTAATTCCTTCTTTCTCTGATTTCTGTCGTTTCCTCATTTGTAGCTGCTGGATGGCGTGATCGATAAACCTCCATTTCAGCAGCTGTACCTTCTGTGTTTGTGGCTACAAAACCGCTGAGACAGAGAGAGAGAGAGAGAGAGAGAGAGAGAGAGAGAGAGAGAGAGAGAGACAGACAGAGAGAGACAAAGAGGCAGAAAGACAGAGAGAGAGAGACAGAGACAGAGACAGAGAGAGACAGAGAAGCAGAGAGAAAGAGAGGGAGAGAGGGAGAGAGAGAGAGAGAGAGAGAGAGAGAGACAGAGAAAGAGAAGACAGAGAGAGAGACAGACAGAGAGAGAGAGAGAGAGAGAGAGAGAGAGAGAATATATTCAGCGATTGCACTTCTGTACCGTAGGTTCTTCCATTTCTACACAGTAAGACAGAGACATATTACAATATTAACTTCTGGTGTCACTGCTGTGGTAAGAATGGCCCATTATCCAAATAAGATCTGGGCAACAGTGGTCAGAAACTGACCAATTTTGCATGGAGTACAGGGGGGGGCAGATAAATGCAGCAATACATGGGCTACATTCTGTAATTGTACACCTATTTAGTGGAGCTTTGAGGTAAGTATTTCTAATAAACTGGATAATCAGTGGAAGTACAAGAACATTGTTTCTAATAAAGTGGCCAGCCAGTGGAAGTACAAGGCAGGTGTCTCCAATAAAGTGGCCAGTGAGTGCATTTATGTTGACAAAGCCAATAACCGCCTACACTGTGCATTAGCACTGTATTCATTTTAGAGGTAGTCACTCAAAGGGTTTGCAGTTATATAATTTTGTATTTAATAGCCCCACTGCCAATTCACAAATGACAGCCATCTATTTTAATACTGATAATAGGGCACAAAACATGCATCAAGGGCAGGAAGTCTCAGTCCATTGGTTTGCTGTCTGGAAACTAAAATTCACTTATGACCTACTGACTCAGTGGACCTCATAGGACCTCATAGGATTATAGTTACCCACAGAAATACACTGGAATACAACAGAACAAACTGGGCTTGGCCATTTTTAATCTACCATGCTGTATGTGTCCACCATCTTCCACCATGTTGTATATCTACCATGCTGTATGTGTCCACCATCTTCCACCATGCTATATATCAACCATCCTGTATGTGTCCACCTTGTTCCACCACACTGTATATCTTCTATCCTGTATATGGCCATGTTCCACCACGTTGTATATCTACCATCCTGTATGTGTCCACCATGTTCCAACCTGCTATATATCAACCATCCTTTATGTGTCCACCTTGTTCTACCATGTCATATACTGACCATGCTGTATGAGGCCATGTTCCACCATGCTGTACATCTTCTATCCTGTATGTGTCCACTTTGTTCCACCATGTCGTACATCGACCATCATGTATGTGTCTACCATGTATCCAAGTTCTATGATGACCATCCTGTATATAGCCATGTTCCACCATGTTCTATATTGACCAACCTGTATTAGTGTATATTAGTATTTTAATCAATTATTCAATTGCAAAATAATGAATCGATTCTAAAATACAATTATATTATAAAAGAAACATTTTTGTTGCCATATGTTGAAGAAAGTTTTAAATCAGAGCTTTAAGGCTCAAACAGCCTGAAAGCGCACCTTGGACAGCTCCATCTTGAAATTCAGGCCACTCCGGCTGCAGCAGGTGTGGCCTACATCTACATCCATCCTCCATCATTTGCTTAATCATAAAATACATTATTCTGCCATACTGAAGCCCACTGACCACCTGCAGAAACTTTCAAGTCACCTGTGCAGGTGAAACCTACATTCCTACAGCCATAAATCAAGCCAGCTTGATCTTTCATACAAACATTTGTAATCCTTAAATAGCTGGAAATGAAAAAAAAGCAACTTAGTAGCAAAAGCTGAAAATTACACAACATATAATGTAAAAAGTTTGTCGGCATCTGCTCATACAAAGTTTCTTCTGAAATCAAGGGTATTAATAGGGTGTTTGTCCTCTTTTGCAGTAACATCCTCTACTTCTCTGAGAAGGCGTTAAACTAGATGTTGGGTGATTGCTGTGAGGATTTGATTGCATTCAGCTACAAGAGCATTATTGAGTCCGGTACTGTTGTTGGATGATCAGTTCTGGATCATTCCAACTCATCCCAAAGGTATTGGATGGAGCTCCATCACTCCAGAGATTTTAGGTTGGGCAACATCGGCAGCTGCTCCAGAGTGTCCCATTGTACCAATGTACTGGTCAATGCTTTTCTGTGGAGGTTTTACAAGCTGTGGGAGTGCAATTTAATACCTCTGCAGTGAATGTGCCTTAACCACTTAAATGTGTGTGTGTGTGTGTGTGTGTGTGGGGGGGGGTGTGTGTGTGTGTGTGTGTGTGTGTGTGTGTGTGTGTGTAAAACTACTTCTCTGACAAACTTAAATAGTAAAACTGCATTTAATTCCATATCAAAGAGTATATCTTTTTTACATTTTTTCCTCCTTACAGCCGTATGCAGTATGTGTATAATTTCTTTCAGTCTATTGGAAAATCATCTGAGGTGGCTCCTCAAGAAGCTGCATGACAGAACACTAAGAAGGTGTTCCATCAAAAAATAAACAGCAGATAATTTAAATTTATGTAACTTTTTGGTCACTGCATAATTCAATATGTGTCATTTAATAATTATAATGTATTCACTGTTATTTAAGAAATAGTACAAATGATATAGATACTATAGCATACCTTAAATACCATTAACCTGCAGTGAGGAATTGACTGGACCCTGCCTTACTCCCCAGTCTCAGCCTTAGGACAGAGGTGATCATGATGACTGATGAGTCCTACCCAGTGTCCGGCAGCTTTGGTCCCTGAACAGTCTGAACAAATGGTAGGCCTCACATTGAGATCATCTAACTACAATAAAAGTGATTATACTCGACTTTATTCCACACTGCTTTAGTCAGTGTATTACACTACACATATTAATCTACAGTGAGTCTTACACTCCACTGAAGCATTTCAGAAAGAGAAGGGCTCTGCTGACCAGCAGAGAGTTGAGCGGTAAATGTAGAATCATTGATTGACCTGCTGAGAGATACTGTGTGTGTGTGCTTGAGATAGAGAGTGTGTGTGTGTGTGTGTGTGTGTGTGTGTGTGTGTGTGTGTGTGTGTGAAAGGGAGAGAGAGAGAGAGAGAGAGAGAGAGAAAGAGAGAGAGTTTGGGAAAGTGATAGATAAAATTTGGACCCAATTTATAACTGTGTAGTTACACATTAATACATGCAACAACGATGTAACTGCTGGTGATGTATTTACTGTTACAGATTGATAACAGTAGTACAGCTTATGTAAATACATGTTTTTAGCAAAATTAAGTGACGGGCTGAGTAACACACCAAGATTTCTGACAACATTGCAAATCATCAATAATAACAGAAAAATCTGATGATTTTGATTGTACAGATTTAGGCCCAACCAGTAAGACAGTTTTATCAGTGTTTAGCATGAGAAAGTTATTGTGCAGCCAAAGCCTTAAATCCAGAAATACAGTCGGTCAGTGTATTGGGAGGGGAGTCTGGGGTGTTTGAGATATAACTGAACATCATCAGCATAGCAGTGAAAGTTAAGGCCATGGCTACAAATGATCTGACCAATGGGTAGGATGTAGATTAAGAAAAGTAAGGGTCCAAAAACTGAGCCCTGAGGGACACCACATGTAACAGAAGAGGTGGAAGATATGATTTGAAGCAAGGCTGTATCAGAGATACCAGTAGAGGAAAAATGAGAAATAACATCATGATTAAGTATCAAATGCTGCACTTAAGCACTATATTTCTTTTGGATAGTAGAACACAACACATATTTTCCTAATTACATAGAAGTTACTTTCAAAGATATGTGATGTTGCTGCGAAAACGCAGTCACATTACAGAATGGTGATAACATTAACATTGATTGACCAATATTAATATGCAATATGTTTTGCTAGCTAACTTAGGTAACATTGGTAGTATTTAAGAAGAGCAGCCCTGGTGCTTTATTCCCATCATCTACATGATCACTATTTAATGACATTTCCTGTTTTCTGAATGTGATCTGTAAGCTTTAGCCTCTGTCTTTGTCCTCATAGTGCTGCTGAGAGATCACGATGTTAAGAAAACTGTGAGACCTATCTTGTCCTATTTGAAATGTGGGATTTATGTAAATTTGGAATTTGCTCCTGAGAAACCAACTCCACTTGCAATCCTAGTGTGTGCAGGAGGAACCGTACATTCTCCCCTGTCCACGTTTTTCATTATAGGACCTCAGCCTGGTTGTTGCTGACTCTGGAGCAACAACTCTGAGAAAGACCCATAGGCCCTAAACAGCGATTCTGCTCAATGTAATACCAAAGCAATCTGTAGAGGACTGACCAGAGTTGCGTGTAAGCAGTTTTCAGCTGGCTCAAAATGGCCTAATCAAAGCCCTGTAACCATGTAACCATGTGCACCAATATAAAGCACTTTTAACATGATGAACATGTAAGGATTCATAAGGGTGAACTGTACACTCAGAGCACAAACTAACAAACCAAAAATAGATTTACTTGCTGCTTTACTGTACAGTTAGAGACTATAGCCCAACTATTGATGCACAGTTTGTGATCTCTAGCTATTCATCAGTAGTCAGTTTCTGACCACAGAGCTGCCCTTTTCTGGATATTTTTGGGGGCGGTCCAGTCTCAACCTAGCAGTGACACTGATGGGTATAAAAACCCCAGCAACACCACTATATCCGACACATTTATACCAGCACCACACACATGTGGTCTCACTGCTGTGCTGAGAATGAACCACCTCCCAAATGATAAATGGTCAACAGAGGCCCTCAAATAAGAAACTGACCAGTGATGAATGGGGTAGAAGGGGCTGACAAATTGTGCAGCAACTGTTGGGTTACAGTCTGTAATTGTACACCTATATAGTGGAGCTATACGGTAGGTGTTTCTAATAAAGTGGCCAGATAGTGGAAGCACAAGGTAGGTGTTTCTAATAAAGTGGCCAGTGAATGGAAGTACAAGGTTGTTGTTTCTAATAAAGTGGCCAGTGAGTGGAAGCACAAAGTAGGTGTTTCTAATAAAGTGACCAGTGAGTCAAAGTACAAAGTAGGTGTTTCTAATAAAGTGGCCAGTGATTCGAAGTACAAGGTAGGTGTTTCTAATAAAGTGGCCAGTGAGTGGAAGTACAAAGAAGGTGTTTCTAATAAAGTGGCCAGTGAGTCAAAGTACAAGGTAGGTGTTTTTAATAAAGTGGCTAGTGAGTCAAAGTACAAAGTAGGTGTTTCTAATAAAGTGGCCAGTGGGCAAAAGTACAAGGTAGGGATTTTTAATAAAGTGAATTGTGAAAGTGTTATTACCTCGAAGGTCTGCAGAGGATTTTCTTCATATTCCAATATAAGTACACAGTTCGTTCTAGCCTCTGCTTTGGTTCTCATTTTTGATTTTTGAACTGTTATCTGTACGTTTCCTAATTTATCATTTTCTCCTTGTGGACAGGACTAGACACTTTTTTATCATTGCATAAATTCATTTGATTGCATGGGTGGGTGGTTATGTTACAGCCATCGCTGGCATAGTCATGGATTTTCTAATGAATCTTCCAAGTAAAAGCTGAGAGAGCTGAGAAAAGTCAGCAAACGTCAAGTCTCATCCATTCTGTCCTTGGCCAGAAAAGGGCTTCTTTCCTAGCAGTTAAGAAGCTATGAAAATACCATTATGTGTTGCTATAGCCAGCTCCTCAGGACCACCACCAGCTTAAAGGAAGCATTACATTTACACAGTTAGTTGTGGTTTTCTTATAGCCTGGATTTTACCTGCATTTTGCTTATTTAAGTTCAGAGTTTACACACCTTTTCCTGCATTCCTGCCCAAGCCTTCATTACTATTACTGACCATAGACACCATCTTAACTCCTTAAATTCCATAGGGCAAACTGGCTGATTTATTCTTTAGTGAAAGGACAAAGGAATGGAAACTGTTAGCTCCTGGCCATTTTAGAAGTTAGAAGTGGTGCTGTGTAGTTGGGTTATGTTGGTTGTGGTTTAGTGATGAAGTTTCAGTTTGCAGACAGCAGTGTACAAAAATCAGACAATTTCCAGCAAAAATGACCAGTGTGGAAAAGGAGAGAAAAGCAGGAATTTTCACAGAAGCCTCAACAATGTATAAAATATAACAACATTTTTTTCTGAAAAATGTGTGTAGTGTGTTTACCCTTTGCCTCCTGTTCTTTGCAGGAGACTTCCTTTCAGTTTAATCTTAGAAGCTGGACACATTTTCTGCCTCTCACGATCCAAGTAATCCAAACACATTCAGTGGTGTTGAGGTCTGGACTCTGGGGTGGTCAGTCCATCGTTCAGCTTCTTTGTTTGATGTGTCCGTCTCCTTTTCTCAGTGAGGTTCTTCTTGAACAGCTACACATCCTTTCAGACCCATAGCGCTGAGTCGTCTTCTCACACTGGAAGGATGGATGTGGATTGTTTCAGATCTGGATCAGCTTGATTTTCTCCTCTCTCTCAAAGATGAAAGTTGCTGTTTATCTGATGGGGACAGTTTTGGTGTCTACCAGCTCTTGCACGATTGTTAGGAGTCCAAATTTCTTTGTATCTTTGATTTTTTGAGCTTCATTTTTGGAAACTTTTGGTTTTACCACTTAATTCCCCATGACTTTCCCTTCCTCATGCAAGTGTATTATCTTATGTCTAGTCTCCTCACAAATATCTCCTGATAAATTAATAATTGGCACTTATGGCTGTTTTGACTGGGAATAAAATAAAGGTGGTCTGACTTTTTTACTGCACTGTATTCTAAACCTTTAAGGAAATTCATGATATGCTCTGTGATGTTTCTAGCATGCATCTGTATGTGTGTGTGTGTGTGTTCTCCCCCAGGCTGTTTCTCCACTCTTTTCTCCTTCTTCTTCTTCTTCTTCTTATTCTTCTTCTTCTTCTTCTTCTCCTCTTCCCCTCTCTCTCCCATCCCACTACTTCTTTTTCATTAGCATTAGAAACAGCTGCTCAGCAAAAACATCAAAGCATCCTGCTTCTGGTGTGTGTTGTCTGTGCGTATGCTTCTGCGTCCAAGTGTGTGTCAGTTCCTCTGTTTTACGCATCTCATAGAAACATTGATGATAATGCTATTCTTAGCACATGTAGATGATTCTCTCCATCATACAGCACTTGGCAATGTTGTTTTTGTTTGTTTGTTTGTATGTTTGTTTTCAGTTTAAATCATTTTTGTCCAAAATGGCAAACCCATTACATACATATCTACATCAATATCAGTATGAATCTCCATTTAAATTAATTAACCATAATACTATGAAACATTCAGGATCCTCAAACATCTCGTATGTTGAGACTGTAAAAAGAAGAATGCTTTAAACTCATGTTGTTCTACACCACAACACTGAGAATGAGATATGTTAAAGAATGTAGCATTTTCACTAGTTTCCGGATGGCTTGTGGCCACAGCTTTTGAATAATTCATTCCGCTTGCTTGTAGAAACTGTTATGCAATCCAGCAAGTAGTGCACAAGCAGCGTGTGGCCGGAGTGGGTAACATTATGCAGACTGGACTCAACCTCACCCTTAGAAAGCTAGTGTTATGATTATTACATATATTACATTGTCATTTATATGTAACTACATAATTATTACATAGTTATGCAACACATTATTTATAACTTTGCCTTACATTCTATCTTCACAAGTTCAAGCACACTTTCAACTTATTTCTGTTTGTTTTGGTGTCAAAAAACAATGGAAATGTGTCAAAAAAATGTGAGCCATCCACAAAACAAAACTGTAAACTACAATAGTTTATCAGAATCAAACCATAATAAAATATCTTCCCTTCTACTTACAGACACAAATGTGGCATCAACTGAAAGTCTGGAATCTACACTTGGCAGAATTTCTCTACTTGTTTTAATGGGTGCGCGATATGCACTCAACAATCTAATCATAATCAGATTTCTGCAGTTTTCTGATCATTCAAATGGTCATGTAAACAGCACACTCTGATTTCTTAGATTGGAGTAAGGTCTAGAAATCTGATTGAGAAATCTGATAAAGAAAGCTGGATTTTAGCTCAGTAATCAGATTTCTCAGTGTATGTAAACTCTTACTCTGATTTCTTTTGGATTTCTCAGTGTAAACAGACTGTGGTAACAGAAATAAGTAAGCAGTGTCACCGCGAGATGCACCAACACACTTTTGGAGCAATGCTGAAACCAAACACGTTATGAAAAGAAGGATTTAAATATTCTTCATCTTCTAGGTGACGTATATTCATATTTTCAGGTAAAGTGGTGCAATGTTTTTTTGTTTTTTTTTAAGCTGCGGCATAAAGTTTGAGTTTTACATTATATTTAAATCACGTCTTATTCTGTGAGTTTATTGCAAAGCAGAAATCCGATTTCTGCCCAACTCATGCAGACCCAGAGTTTTCCCCTTTATCCGATTACCCAAATGCATGTAAACAAGATGATCAGATTACTGACAAAATTATTTTCTGCAGTTATCAGATTATTAATTGCAAGTAAATGCACTCAATTAGCTACACCTGAGAAAAAATTCATATAAAATTATAACTTGCTTTTGTCAAAAAATCTGTAATAGTTCTGTACTGTATTGATCCTTCCTCCAAAGCTGTAACTCACCACAGGACCATTCTCTGATTGTAAAATATATTTAGATTTTTTTAATCAACATTACTTTCACTGTTTGGAAACATTCCATAAATTGATGATTACATAAAGATACAGTGCTGAAAGCCCACCAGAGCAAAGGTGAATATTTCCAAATTAAAATTGAAATAAATTATTGCTACACTTTCATTAGTGCAATTAAACCTTTATTGCAAGGTTCCCTTTGAATGCACTAATGTACTGTGGGCATATGAGAAGTCAATGCTCATTTAGCTTAACTGACAGTCACCCACCCCTATGGCTGAAAGCTCTCAGTCTGACCACATTCCTCTGTAATGACTTTTAAGACAATAGTGGGGAAAAAATGTCCCTCTTAAGGCCAATTTATAGTCTAGGCAACAAGTGTTGTTCAACAAAAAAAATATTGTGGTTAACAGATGTCGCAGCAGTGATGGCTTTCAAAGTCCTGTGCCAGCGACATAACATTAGAATAGTACATCATCTGTAGTTTCTATGAAAAACTGTATGATGATGCAGCCAATGAAGCAGCAGTGAAACAACATAGAACAGTCTGAAAACTGCTACAGTGAAACTGCTTTAACCCTCTATTGCACTAAGTTGCCACTAGGCAACAAACCCATTTTCCTCACTTTACACTAACATTATACATATTTAACGGCAAAGACAGGGTTAATAATAAAGGTAAGAGTTCGAGTAAGTCAATAAAAAAGCATGTATCTGGCCATACTATCTCTTACTGGACACTTTTAAACCTCTTTTTTAACATTCAGTATCAGTTTTTTTTGTTGTTATGATAATTTGCTGAAGTATGTTTGTTGCCTAGAAGCAACACTTTAGGGCAGTGGAATGGATTTAGCCAGTCACAAGCCAGATCTCACCTCTTCAGGGAACACGGGTCTATATTATTCCTTCCCATTGTTGCACAATGTTGCCTCAAGGTAACATACCTCAGAAGGACCCCTGCACACTTTATTATTAAAAAAATGTAGTTTTTAATAATCAGATCGATTTTATGCAAGAAAAGTGAACGTAATTTTTTTTTTTTTCAATTGCTTTCATAATGCGTGCAGTAGAGGGTTAACAGCAGGATTTTAAGCTGCAGGGTTGCTATGGCAACCAGAAACTACTTGTTTTTCACATGCGTTATGTTTCACACACAAGCTCTTTCGCCATCATGCAGGGTTGCCAGATTTGTGGTTTTCCCAAAAATTCCAGTTAGTCTGAAACTGCAGGGTGGTACACTGTACCATGCGTTTTCTGCTTGGACTACTTTTTAAAGTAATTGCAATCTCGGAAAAAATATTTGTAAATGAAAACAAATCGTCTTATAAATGTATATTAATCCTAGTTCTGAAGAGCTGAAAACCCGTTCTGTTACTGAAAGCAGTGGAGCAGCAAAAAAGTAAACATAGCTGCACACCATGACCACAGCAACAATCCAGAACATAGAACTTTTGATTTTCCATCCAATCAGAGTGTGACAGTGTCTGTGCCCTTTCAAATTGTTTGATAAATGCAACAAGGCCTGTGACGCCCTAGCAGACACAAATTTTGTCTCTTTCACGACATTTTTTGTTGAGCAACCTTTATCACCTGGACTATAAATAAATAAAGGGACTTTACCCAAAATGAAGTTGATTAGGCAAGACATACCTGGTGTTTGAAGATTCTTTTGGAGCTATGAGGCTAATCCAGCTAACATGTATACCTCACCAATTAGCATCATGCAAATTGTCGCTCTTTGCAACGAGTGCAGAGACTCTCACTGGACATTTCCTGTCCTGATTAGTCCTCTCTTTCTCTGGCTCCACCCTGATATTCTTTCATAATCATACATGCCTGTTCTATATGCTTGGCCTCATTAGGACTTCTAAACTCCTATATGAGTGTTTCAGATGATTAAAAAGACTTTAAAATCAGGCCCATAATTCTAACACTAAAAGTAAGTTTGGCATAAAAAGATGGATGGCCAGATCAAAAAGGACCTCAATCCCAATGTTAAGTTTGGTGAAGGATCTGTGATGGTTTTTGTCCAAAGGCCCTGGTGACCTTCTTGGGATACATTACATCATGAAGTACCAGGACCAATTTAAAGAAAATCTAGCTGCTTCTACCAAAAAACTAGGTTGTGGTTGGATGTTGCAGTAAGATAATGATCCAAAACATTTTCAAATCCACACAAAAATGGTTCAGTGACCCCAGAATCAAGCTTTGGACATGGCAGTCACAGTCCTTTGACCTAAACCCTATTGAAAATCTGTGGGACTAAAGAGGAAAGCCCAAAAGAAAGAAGCTAAGACCTTGAAGAATCTGGAGAGAATCTGTTTTAAGGAGTGGTCTCGGATTCTTTGTTCCCTCATCAGGCATTATAAGAGAAGATTCATTGCTGCTGGCAAGAGGAGGTTGCATAAATTAGTAAATGAAGGGAAAGCAATACTTTGCTTTTTTGTTAAAAAATATACTTTTGTTCAATACAACGTAAATTACTTCAATTTGCTTCATATTTTATATTTTCAGTGAGATTGAGGTATTGGTTTATATCCACATTGCTTTATATGAAACAGTCATTCTAACACAAGGCCATTCATAAGATCCCACAGTGCTCTTCTACATGAAGCTCTAAATCCACCACTGAAGACAGCGCTTTAGGAAAGGGGGTAAAAGGGGATTCCTTATCTCTGCCAGGCTTTACGAGCTCATTCCAACAGTTCCAGCCAGCTACGGAG
The DNA here is from genome assembly GCF_904425465.1 of Colossoma macropomum. Classification (NCBI taxonomy): domain Eukaryota; kingdom Metazoa; phylum Chordata; class Actinopteri; order Characiformes; family Serrasalmidae; genus Colossoma; species Colossoma macropomum. Next base: position 45,710,018 of record NW_023494791.1, read on the forward strand.
GTTAAGAAGTACATCACTGCTGTGAAAAATGAATATTGCTTCTTTTTAATTGCTTTCAGTTTGATTAAAAATTCAGCACATTATAAAGGGCAGAGAAGCCATTAGAAGAGCGTGAATGTGCATATATACATGCACTGACACACCTCTTTTTCTATTGAACGGGTCCATCAATGCTAAACAGTGTCCCCTGATAAGCAGATGAAAGTAGAAAACGGACATCTGCTTGACTCTCTCCAGTAGCTTTGATCTGGCTTTTATTGTCATGTAGTGCTTTATTCTGCAGCCTTTTGTTTGTATAGCTGTGTCCAGAACATGGTGTATCACATGAAGTGTGCTGATTAGATTAATCATAACACTCCAATTTTCAGTAAAACGGCCGGTTGTTATTGGACCCCTAAAATTACCAACGTTAATGAAATACTAGTGTCTGGCTTTTTCACAATCATCTTGTCATGGTTCCTCTGGTCAGGTTCTGCCCCCATTCTCTCTCTTGTGCAATTTTATCGCCTTTATTCCTCCCTAGCTCTGCTTCCTTGTTATGTCCATCTGCGTTTTGTTTGTAATCCTCCACCATAACCTATGTTTCTTGTCTGTTTTTCAGTATATTGCAGTGAATTGCAAAAATTAGGCTGCAGTCTAGGTGGGCATGCTTTTTAGACCAAATTCTGCTCCAATCAAAAAGATTCTTCTAATCCAGCTGACAAACACAGCCTATGTGCAACCTGAAGAAAGTTCCAGCTGATGAAACCACATATCTTTAACCTTGGCTAGCTAGCTATAGCTATTCTAGCTATTTTGCAATTTAGTAAGGCCAATACAATGTCAGTACATTATTTCTTTAGTTTGTTTAATAGGGTGTCAATTGAATGAAAGGTGTGAAAGCAAGCTTTATTAAGTTTAACAGCTTTTATTTTGTAAGATAGCATTTAATAACAAACCATTTAATGTTTTTCTTGCCTTGCTTTCTCTCACTGACATCAACAATAACAATGACTTGCAATTGCATCCTGCTGTCTCATCTGTTTGCCCATCTCTTACACATCCCTATACCTAAATCTGACCACATACATACATACATACATACATCATCTAAACCGCTTATCCTTCTGGGTCGCGGTGGGGTGCTGGAGCCTATCCCAGCTGTCATTGGACGGAAGGCAGGATACACCCTGGACAGGTCGCCAGTCCATCGCAGGGCAGACAGACAGACATACACAGTCACACACACACCCACACTCACACCTAGGGGCAATTCAGCATGTCCAATCAGCCTGACGGCATGTTTTTGGACTGTGGGAGGAAACCGGAGTACCCGGAGGACATGCAAATTCCACACAGAAAGGACCCTGGTCGCCCGGCCGGGAATCGAACCCAGGCCATTCTTGCTGTGAGGCGACAGCGCTACCCACTGTGCCACCGTGCCGCCAATCTGACCACATGTTCACTCTATTAAAACTGCACCGAAAAGAGTTTAAAGTAAACAAATTAATTTAAAGTAAAAGTAAAAGCAGGTTTTACAAATCAGTTTGAGTAACAACAAGACTAGGTAAGCCTGGTGTTGCTGGACTGCCATGAGCTGCTTAGCAGCTGTTAAAGTGTCAATGACCACATATGTGGTTTATACTACAAGATTCCAGCCATGAATATTGTCACTTAGTGCTGCAATATTCCAGCCATGGTTCCCCATCCTGAACTACTCTACTACCCCCCCACTCCAGAACTTGCATACTCATGCCACCAGCGTATCCACATGCAGCCAAAGCTGTATAGCACCTTGCATATTTCTTCTTCTGTAAATATGCTGTATATTGCCATTTTATTTTAATTCTACTTTATTTTTATTTCTTTTTTTTTGGTTTAGGTAGCTTGTAGTGAAGTGCAAACTGAATCTCGTCATACTTGCACAATGGTATTTGTATTCGTATTCAATCATTCATGCAGGAAGATATAAAGATATACCTTCTTATTTGAAGTCCTGCTCTTGTCTCTGAAACTGCCCCTGGCTCACTGCCTGTTAGCTAACATTAGCTAAAATGAACTGAGGTTTGCTAAGCAGAGAACACCTTCATTAAATTAAATGACATAACAGTTGAGATAAATAAGGCCAGTAGCAACTATATACAGCTACAAACACATTCATATCGCAGTATGTCCTTGCAGACATTCATTTAACCTAAGTTATTACAGTTACATAGGTGGTAGCCTGCAGACACACTTCACATGGTGAAGGGGTTTGAGAATTTGAATGTATATTAAAAACTTTATTTTTTTAAAATGATTCAATAAAAGACCAAGTTCACACCAACTCTGAACAGCCAAAACGGAGAAAATCACATTTAAATATTCATGTTTAAAGAGACTCAGTCAGTCAGTTTTCCTACATTTTATTACATCATTATTAAATACAGTGTTAAACTCAAATCTTTCTACTCTCTATTCATCAAAATTAATAAAAAATCCTCTTTTTAAATACAAAAAGCCTCTTAAATCATCATGCAGTATGATACAGTTTTTAGCATGTTTATGCCTGTGCTTGGGCTCTAGTTTGTCAACTGTGCACAAAAGTATTTTAAAGTATTTTTAGTGAAGGCGACAGGGAGATCAAGGTCACATCATAAAAATATGAATACTCGAGTGTTTATTTATTTATTTATTTATTTGTCTTTTGTTTTTCATCTACCCAACTGTTTACTTTACTGGAGAAATGAGTGGCATGCGAAACACACCACTTTCTTGGACAAGGCCTTTTCTTTTATCGTCTTTTATCGTTTCTTTTATCGTAAGAAAGGCAATGTTAGTTTGACCACTTTTTTTGAAAAAGAGAAGGTTTTGTGACAACCTCTCTTGAAAGCAGCGCTGCAGTCATATCACAGCAGATTGCTACTAGAACGTCTGGTGGACAGGATAAAGATGAGATAAACAAGACAGAAGAGCAAGTGAAGCTTTGAAGAGCATCTTGCCTCCACATGTCAGGAGGAAAAGGAAGCGCAAGCATTTGAAGGTCCTGAGGGAGAAATTCAGCACTGCTCTAGCTCCTTCATTTTGCTTGGTTAAGAATATTAAATCAGCAGCTGTTCATGTGTATGTATTTCACTCTTTGCAAGGACCGAATCCCCCAAGGATGATGGAAACATTTGGTGGTTTCGGAGACATTTGGCTGCTCTCCTCGAGGAATAATACTTGTTTTCTCCTCAGAAAGGGGCAGAGGCACACACAAACCCACTTCCTACACTTTGACTGCTTCTGTTTGGTCACCCCCTACTGTTTAATTCCTTACACTGCAGCCTAATTATTCAGTTGTTAATCCTAAAACTTATCACTCAGTAACTACTATGACATTAGTATGTAATTATGTAGTTATTACATTGAAATATTTCAGCACTGCCCTCCATTAAGTTTAAGGGGTTAATTCTTGTTTCAAATTATTGTTGGAGAGAATCTCACTGTTTCTAGACCAACCCAGAAACAAAATTAAAGAACAATGTGTGATTAAACATAAAATAAATGCAGTACTGAGTTAATCTATTTCATTTCTATTCAAAATAGTTAAGTACAAGTTCTTGAGTTTTTAGCTTATATTTTTTAGGAAATCAGACACAGGACAACCATTTGCATAAGGAAAAAGAAAGTCAAGGTAAAATGTGTGGGGAAAAAGTTTCCAAAACTGGACCCTGTGGGTTTGACGTATGTGCCGACGCAATACATTTCCCTAAAGCAAGTTTCCCAAAAAGAATGGGAAAATGGAAGAATTAGATGTTATATGTAGTTGTTGAGGCTTCTGCTGAAAAATCAAGTGCTTGGAAATTGACTGGAAATTAAATAAATGAAGGTTGGTCTCTGACTTTTGCTCTGTATTGTACCTCCCTTACTACAGTTTCAGCTTCTAATCTGGGAAAAGTTTGTCACCAGCTCCAACTCTCACTTTCCCACAGGAAGCCAGCAGATTCTTCGTGGTGAATAGGTAATGACCCACAAGTACTTCTCCTTCTAAGTTACATAACAGTGGAGCTCGGCATGGCTGCAGGCTGAAGCTGCACACTAAAATTAAAATCTCCCTTATTTACCTTCTAGTTATTCTGACATTCAGAATTTTACCATAAAATAAATGAAAATGTCTGTGAAATAAAGGTGATGACCTGTTTTTATGATTGTACATTCATTACAGTAAATTACAGTATATTTGTAGGTTATTTACATCATGCAGTGTCACAAACCACATCAGCAAATCTATTTAAAAATGACCAACTCCACATAGTTTGAGGCCAGTAGGCATACAGTTAGTGCAGTGCTAACTTAGTGGGGTATAAACCTCGACTACTCATTATCTATATTAGCCTCAGAGCTCCAAATAAAGAAGCAAACTTTCAACACCAAACATCCTTTGCCTGATTCATTTACTGATTGGTAAGTTGAAAAAAAATATATGTAAATAACATTTTCAGCCAGACTATCACTTTAAGGGGCTTTTGTCAACACAAATGACATTCTTGGTGGAAGAATTACAGAAAAAGAAGAATTTTGACTTTTAAATGATATGATATGATATGAATCATGACCAAGGACCAAAAGAGCTGTCAGATATCAAATATAATGTGTACATACAGTGCTAGAAACCAGCACAAAACTAAAAAAGCTAATATTGGACACCAATATTCTTGGCAGATTAACTACATTTGGGGTCTGAACTGTGTAAAATTCACTTATTCACTGAGCTATACTCTGAAAGTACCAGCCCCACTTTACTTAACTATACTGGAGAAGTCTTTGCATTAATAACCGAGCAAAAAACATAAAGGTTTAGTTCTTAAACATCCTGAAGTGATACCATGTGGAGACATGATCTGAAAATGTTTTCTTTTATCAATTTTATTGGAACAAGCTGGTTCCTCTGTTCGTATCAAAGCTAATGAACAGTTAGTCATTATGTATACAGTATGTACACACACAGGCCACTTTATGAAACCCTTGGTTTGTGGCTCCACCTTGTTGTAACCTTACCGAAGTGCAACTGAAAATCTTTTATTTAAACTGTCCATGTCAAAATGAACATTTCTTACAGACATGTAAGAAGCATAATTCTTTGTGTACGTTGGTTTATTTTCTATGTGAAAAGAAGTTAATCCAACATCTGGATGGAACATATTTACATATGACAATTTTCTACAAATATTAATGCTTGATTACAGTTTATTTGTTGAATTTACAATAATGAAAACAATAATAATAATAACATGTGGCATGTGCAATTTGGACACACTTTTACTTAATCCACCACTGTTACTTTTACAATGTCTCAGAGCTTATTTGACTCATTAGGCCTTAGTCCAAGTCAAGTGTAGACAGTCCCAGAGTTTAATACATTTTTCAAACCTCTCAGGTAGTGGCGCTTAAACTCAACAGCCATGTGCTCATCTAAGCAACTGATTGAGGATTTGATACTAAAAAATAATTGACTATTACAAAGCAAGAGAAGACTATAAAAGGCATCTTCCTGCTTGTAATTTACATTGTCCCTAATGTCATTAGGAAATGGACGTTAAGGAGAACTGTTGAAGTGAAAACAAGATCTGGAAGCTCAAGAAAAATCTCTGAAAAATTGCTCATAGACTGATCAGGAATGCAAAGCAAAGGAAGATTTGGCTGGTGCAAGAACAGTGATGTATTGGCTCACTGTGCAAAAGTTGTTCAATAGACATCATCTATGTGGAAGGGTAATCAGAAGGTAACCTTAACTGTGATCCCATCACAAAAGTCAAAATGCAAAGTAAGCAAAAAAATATCTAGACAAGCCATAGACTTTCTGGAATCAAATTCTGTGGTCTAATGAAACAAAAATGTAACTCTTTGGCTACAATCGCCAAATGTAATTTTGGAGAAAAAAGGAGTAGCATTTGATGAAAAGAACACCTTGCAAACTTTTAAGAATTTGGGTGGATTTATTATGCTTTGAGGTTGTGTGGCAACTAGTGGCACAGGAAATGTGTTGGGGATAGAAAGAAAAGATTCTACAAATTATTGACAAATATTCAAAGAAGAAGCTAAAGATGAAAAGAGTTTGGATATTACAAGAAGACAATGATCCAAAATATACACCAAAATCAACCATAACACCTTCAAGAAATGAAATATTAAGGTTTTGGAATGGCCATCACTGTCCTAGACTCGAATATTTTTGAAATACTGGAAATCTATGATTCAGTTTGAATTGAATCATAGATTTTAATTGAATCATAGATTCAATTTGAATTTCTATAATATAATACTGGCTAGTATTTGCAAGTAAGAAACTTTTTCAGCCAAAGGAGTTCTTGCTTGGCACTGACAGAGGTGGTGACCAAAGTTATGCATGTGCCATATTTCTTTTATGTTTATTTTTTCCAATATGTTAAATTCAGCAAATAAATAATGTTTGTGCATTAAAATGTGCTGACATATGGGATATTTAGTTCCATGCAGAAGTGGGGTTAAATTCTTTTTTACCTTTAAAATCAACAAAATGTATAATTTGACCACAGGTGCCATTCACATACAACAGTAATAGACGAACTGATACAAAGTGTAAGATAGAAATAAGCACAGAACTATTATTGCAGGTTTGATTATGCAATGTTATAATTTTAATCCAATCATTATATTCAGTAAAGTAACCAATTATATTTAGTAAAGCGTGCATTTATTTTTTTCAAACATAACATATATTCCTTTATTGTCTACATTCCACTACTATGTAAATAGTTCTCATCAGGTCCTATAGGTCCCATTACTTTCTTCTGACAAGATCTGGTGCTAGCTTGGCCCACAGTCTATCCCAGAATATGGCCTGTTTTTGGAGGTCCTTAGGCCAGTCTATGTAGGTTCTGGTCTTTACTAAGCGAGCCAGCCTGTGGTGGGCCGATAGTTGTCGAGCAGGGATCTTCTCCAGGAACACAAGTATCAGGATATCTCTGTGCTCAGCCATCAAGCGGTGTGTGGCCAGGCTCATCTCTAACGAGCACCACTTGCTGCGAAGATAGTGGCGGCTGACCAGGCAGAGGGTGCGGCGGCTCTTGTATAGACTGTCCGTGATGTTCTCTACAATGTCCAGGCCAAGCTGGAAGTCCCTGCTGTGCAAGCAGAGGCGCAGGAAAGGGGGGCCCCGTCTGTCCAGGTTAGGAAGAAGCTCGTCCACCACCCAGCTTTCATCTTTTCCACAATATGAGACAAAGGCATCAAACTGATAGCGTCCCTTAGTGTTCCCTCGCATGGCTTCCTCCACCCAACCACGTGCAATGTAAATAAAGGCCAGAAGGTAGTCACCAGAAAGCTTATGGAGTAAAACCACTATCATGAAGAAGAGTAATCCAAGAGATGTGGATACAAACAACACAAATTCCATGTCTACAAAGCAGTTAGCCTGGGCAAACTTTTTGAAGCTTTGAAGGCCATTGGCATTTTTACATGCATAACCTTTCTTTTCAGAAGTCATAACCATGGCCACTTGAATTTGCTTTTGTAGCTCTGCCCATTCATTGAACCAAGCATTATCACAGCTGCAACGTAGCACCACATTAGACAGAAAGAGCAACTGCAAATTTGCAAGTGGCCTTGGAAAGTTTTCCATTAAACTAAACTCTTGAGCCTCTATGAGGATGAACAATTTCAGAGACTTTAAGTCTCTGGTAAGATCTTCGTTCAAAGACGGTATGCGGCATAGATAGAACTTTAAATATTCTAACTCTGTAAGATTGTGGAACATTGTTTTGACATGAGGCTGTGCAGAGAAGTCTGTTTTCTGGAAATGTATCCCTTTAAGGTGCAAAAGTGTGTTAAGATCAACTAGATCTACAAAACTGGACATCGTTTGAGGCTGAAACCAAATATTCTCCAAGTATTTGAAATACTTCCCTGGAAACTGGGAGCCACATAAGAACTGCTGTGTTATAATGTTAAGACCCACCACAGACTGAAAGAATGGTCTCTCACAATCTTCAAGACTGACCTCTTTTCCATAGACTTGAAGAGTAAGACCAGGTCTAGGAGCACTGTTGCTTCCAATGATTATGTTCATGGGACGGCTGCAGGAGCTGATGTAAAGATGAGTGAGGTTGCTTGGGAAAGTACCAAATATAAGGCCTAAGTTGATCTGGACTTTTGACGTCTCGGTAGAGGGTTGCATGAGGCATCCAACTGAGAAATTCTGTAAGGAAGTTAAATTGGTGAAGGATGAGGCCTCAATGTGTTTCAACACATTATAGTCAAGCATCAGTGATTCTAAATGATCCAACCCAGAGAAAGTGAATGTCTTAATTTCAGAAATGTTGTTGTGCTGCAGGTTTAAAATCTTCAAACTTTTAAATTGCTTGAATGCAAAGTCATCAATATAAGAAATGCCATTATTTGCCAAGTCTAACTCTTCCAAACTCTCCAGGCTCAGAGGTGGAATTGAGTGATTTGGTGTGATCTGAGCAATCCTGTTCCTATGTAGACTCAAGAATTTCAACCTTCTCAGGCTCTTAAACACAGCAAAGTTTAAAGAGGAGATCCTATTTACAGACAAATCTAGATTTTCCAAATGGCCAAGACTATTAAAAGTCTGTTCAGTCAAAACCAATAACTTATTTCCCTTCATATTTAATACTTGCAACTTTTCAAGTCCTTCAAATGCAAAGTCTTCAATCACAGATATGTCGTTCATAGGTAGTACTAGAGTACTGAGACTTCTTAGACAAAAAAAACACCTTCTGGTAATCTTGAGGTGGTCAGCAGAATATAGATAGATCATTTGTAATGATGTAACAGGATCAGAAGTTTCACAGAGAGAGTCAAGTGATTGCAGTGGAATATGTTCTAACTCCAAGACTTTCAGATTTTTGAAAAAATGAACAAAACTCAGGTCCACAAGCTTGGAAGAGTCAGCAAGTCGAATCTTTCTAAGTCCAAGACATCCATTAAGTTCAGTATCAGATTTAAACTTAAAATGGGTATTCAATCGTAGATCAAGGTGTTCAATGGACAGACCAAGTACAATTTCACAAACTGTCCCAATGTCAACTTGCTCTGTCTCAAGTCTCACAAGCTCTCGTACTCCAGACTGCAACAGCTGAATCTTCAAATCATTATTCATGGGCATTTTTAAAGCCCAAATCTTTGGAAAGTATTTTAACGCACTTTTTTCCAGAAATCTTAGATTTGGAAAGCTAAAAGTGACATTTTTCAGGGTTTTAGAAGCTGCAAGCAAAGCGTCATCCAAGAAACCACAACTTTGGTTTCGCAAGATGACCATCTCTTCATCTTCGACGTTTAGTGAGATGAGTGATGTTGAAAGTTTAGCAATTCTGCATGAAATATCAGTGAACTCACTTGCACAGCCGGAGATTTTCAGAGCTCTTAAACCGCTCAGTCCATTAAATGCATCCATTGCTATCGCAGACACATTGTAGTGGTTTAAACAGAGTTCCCTCAAGGCATGCCCAAAAGCTTTTGACGGAATTGATGAACTGCAGCACTTTTCAGATTGAAGCGATATCAGCCACAAATTTGGCAACCCCATAAAAGCTCTGGCATGAATGACCTCAGGACATCCCCTTATGTGCAACTCTTCAAGGACCAAAAATCGACTAAGTGCATTTGAATGTATTTCCAGTCCGTGTGCTGCTTTCAGACATAGAGCGTTAATCTGAAGAGGGATTACAGCCAGGTCCAGCTTCAGGTCAGTGACGTCCAGACAGCTTGCTGTAAGACTTCTTCTTGGGCAATCGACAGAATACCAGCTATCCATCTCTTCACCTTCATAGACAAAGCATTTTTCAGATAGCCAGCATTTAGCAGAAGATAACAGGAGCAAAGTGGTGACTGAGAAAAAGCAAAACATTGCTAATGTTCAAAATGAATACATCAGAAATGACTCTGGTTGTCCGTTTGGTCTAAGTTGTTAAAAAATCATGCAATCAAATGCATTTGAAGAGATTGGTCTGCATTAATGAAAAGGTTTTTTATGTTTCTACTGCACCTCTTACTTTTAGCACTTTTTGAGGTGCTCACTTCCCTTTTGGCGGGTTTAAATGTGAGCGTGTTCTAACTTGTCACTTCTTTGAAAAAAGGAAGCTCAGTGAACCTCTGTTAACCTTCAGAGTCTCTTTTTAAATCTAGGTTCAGAAATCAACAAAAATACCCCTGTTGTTAGCAAGCAATAGCTATGTGAAAATCTCCAGTGGCCGGTTGCACCAGTTCAGGTTTACGCATTACCGTAACTAAACAAGCTGCTTCACAAACTAGTTGAGCTTAGTAGTTACTAAATACACTAATCAGGCATAGCATTATGACCACCTCCTTGTTTCTATGCTCATTGTCAGTAACAGTGAAGTGGTGGTGGTGTGTTAGTGTGTGTTGTGCTGGTATGAGTGGATCAGACACAGCAGTGCTGCTGGAGTTTTTAAACACTGTGTCCACTCACTGTCCACTCTAATAGACACTCCTACCTTGTCAGTCCACCTTGTAGATGTAAAGTTAGAGACGATAGCTCATCTGCTGCTGCACAGTTTGTGCTGGTCATCCTCTAGTCCTTCATCAGTGGTCACAAGACGCTGCCCACAAGACGCTGTTGGCTGGATATTTTTGGTTGGTGGACTACTCTCAGTCCAGCAGTGACACTGAGGTGTTTAAAAATTCCAGCAGCATTGCTGTGTCTGATCCACTCAGACCAGCATAACACACACTAACACACCACCACCACGTCAGTGTTACTGCAGTGCTCATTGTCCATTTTATCAGCTCCTCTTTCCACATAGGAGCACTTTGTAGTTCTACAGTTACAGACTGTAGTCCATCTGTTTCTCTGCATACTTTGTTAGCCCCCTTTTACCCTGTTCTTCAGTGGTCAGGACCCCCATGGACCCTCACAGAGCAGGTACTATTTGGGTGGTGGATCATTCTCAGCACTGCAGTAACACTGATGTGGTGGGGTGTGTTAGTGTGTGTTGTGCTGGTCTGAGTGGATCAGACACAGCAGTGCTGCTGGAGTTTTTTAACACCTCAGTGTCACTGCTGGACTGAGAGAAGTCCACCAACCAAAAATATCCAGCCAACAGTGTCCTGTGACCACTGATGAAGGACTAGAGGATGACCAACACAAACTGTGCAGCAGCAGATGAGCTATTGTCTCTGACTTTACATCTACAAGGTGAACCAACAAGATAGGAGTGTCTAATAGAGTGGACAGTGAGTGGACACAGTGTTTAAAAACTCCAGCAGCACTGCTGTGTCTGATCCACCAGCACAACACACACTAACACACCACCACCATGTCAGTGTTACTGCAGTGCTGAGAAAGACCCACCAGGTCCAGGCTCACTCTAGCTAGTCACATGAACAACTACAGGACTCTGAATTTTCTGTTCCTCAACTAAATACAATCAGAGAACTCTGGAAAAGATGTTGGAAAGGAATGTGAACTATACAATGAACTGTTATTTTCTATTACAGCTGTGTCTAATAAGGCAGGGGTTCGTTCACATAGTAGACATTTGCAGAAGTTGCACACTACATGCTTGACTTCCTTCATCACAGGGCAGAGCAACACTTCTGAATTTAGAAAATGTACTTATTAAACTATAAACACCATCTCACACAGTGTGTTGTTCCACAGAGCTCATACACATACATCCTGAAATTGAGGGGCTTTAAATACACACTGCAAAAATTATATCTTTACAAGAGAAATCAGCATAAATCTAGTGTAAATATCTAAAATTTCCTTTTTAAAATATTTTTACTTCTTTAAAGTAATTTTATTCAGTTAAATTATCTCACTATATCGGCAGATAAGTTTGCTTGTTTCAGGCATATTTCTTAAAAAAAGCTAAATTATCTGCCTCTCTCTCTCTCTCTCTCTCTCTCTCTCTCTCTATATATATATATATATATATATATATATATATATATATATATATATATATATTTCACTGCTGTCATAACAAAACCTTGTATGTCCCATTGTCCTTTACATTTTTGTAAATTTAATGATGAATGGACCAACAGAAATGACCCAAAATTACTTGGGAAAAAAGTCTGGTTCCATTGACTTACATCAAAAGAAGAGTATGATTTTTTCAATCTCCTGTAAAGTTACCATTTTGGAGATATGAGGTTTTGTTCTGACAACAGTGATGTATATCTATCTATCTATCTATCTATCTATCTATCTATCTATCTATCTATCTATACTCCTCAAAATAAGTAAACAATGTGGAGAAATAAGTTAAATAATCTGATAAACTTACAACAGTTTTAAAATGAGGAATATCAGATACATCGACTAGATTTAGGACAATTCCAATTGCCAATAAACCATCTTTTGCAGTGCAATGAAATGTCTCCACCCCAAAAATGAAGAGAACATATTTGTTTTGAGATGAAACAGGTGGAGAAAGATTGTGCATTTGATGTTTAATGACATGGCACAACTGAAAAGGAAACATTTTTGTGAAAGTGTTTGGTACCCTTTCCTTTAAAACTCTTAAAGATAAGATAATTTGATAATTTTAAAATAAGAGATCATATTGTAGGACAAATTTTAAGCAATCCCAATTATCAAGACTTGTAAATGTTTATCGATCTAAATTTGCCAACGTTTCTGAAATGCCTTACTGAAATGCCTGCAGGTCTGAGGTGAAAGTGCTGAGTTTGAATGCATTATTTTTATGATGTTAGTGTAAATATCCATGAATTCAGTCTATAACAGTTTATTAAGTCTTACTGTCACAGCACCAAAACAGCCTGTTTAATTCTGAGGAATAAAGAGCAGTTGGAAAATGGGCATGTAAAATTGAGATCAACACAAACGTGGACCTCTGGTTAAATAATTTTAAATAGAAGAATACAAGAAAACTGTAGAATGAAGGCACATCTTCCTTTTACATAAAAAATTAAATCAAGTTTTGTTGATGTTTTTTAGTATTTCTTCACTAATTCAGTAATTCTATTTATCGTTGCTGATCTTTGAATAATGCGGCCCCACCCCGCTGACCCTAGTCATATTCAATTCTTATCCCGGCCTTTTCCTGTTATATTTGTTTTAAAGCGCGCTTCCCTGTGCTCTTCCTTCCATCCCCTCCTCGCTTCCTCTCACCCTCCATCCCGCCCAAAGCCATGTTCATTTTCATTAGTGACAAAAGCTCACCCCAAGCCCGTAGGACCCCCAGCCGGTGGGTTTTTGGGGGCTCCCTGCTCTGTGAACCCTGAGAAGGTGACATCCTGACATGCTAAACCCAACATCAAAGGGTTCATTGACCACAGAGGGGTCCAAGCACTGTGCATTACAAAGCCAATTCACCTTCCCTCTCATGGACCCTCAGCTTCCAAAAGTGAATACGAATGACCCTTCAACCATTTAAGCTTGGGGTGGGGGGGGTGGGGGAGTGGGATATTAGGCAGGGGAGATCACTGCACCCCCTACTGGTCCGTAGTGAAATTGCTCTGTCATGTTAACCTTTAGAAGTGCTGCACTGTAAGAAATAAAGGTACAAAACTGTCTCTGGGGCAGTTCCTCTCTCGTCACTGGGGTGGTTCCCTCAAGGGTACATTTCAGTATGTTTAGTCAGGGAACATAATTGTACTATAATCCATTGAAATGATATTTATACATAATTATATTTAGAATTATATAGTTGTATTGACTCCACACACCCCGTCTCATCTCCAGGTTTTTTATTTTATGGTCTCATTTTATTTCCACTATAGTCCCCTATAAATTATCTACAGATGTTCATGTTGTTAACAAACTATCTGTTGAAACTCTTGATTCTACACAGTGGTGGGGTTAGGGGTTAGGATTTGGACCAGGGTTAGGGCTAGGACCAGGGTGAGGGTTGGGTTTAGGTTTTGAGATGAGGTTAAGGTTAGGGTTAGGATTAGAGCCAGGTTTAAAGTTAAAGAACATTATGATCAATTCAGTAGACATTTAGTTAAATGTAACTTGAAAGTAAATTAAGCATCTACAAAGCATCTAAACTGTACTATCCAAATAAAGTGTTACCTATTTTATTGCTCTGTTTAAAAACATCGGCTTATGTAAAGGTACAAATATGTACTTTTCACCTGGAAAAACCTATTTAAGGTTTATAATTGGACCTTAAAACCACTGTTGTACCTTTGAGGACACATTTCCATTGTTTGTGCCTTGATGAACGAAAATGTACCTGCAGAGAACCTTTATTTCTAACACTGTACAGAAACAAGCAGAGAAACTGTGCAGAAAGTACAGTTTTTAAACTTCCAATTCAAGCCACAATTGTGTTTGTAAGTAGAAGAGAGATTTATGATTTGAATTTGATGACATTGTTGTTGTATGGTCTTATTTTGTAGAAAGAAATTCAGTCACACATGCAGATTTCAGCCGGAAAATAGAATGTAAATGTAATTTATTACTTAACTGTGTAATTACTCATATAATTACATACATTTCACTGTGTAATGTAACTTGAATGCATGTGATTATAATAACATTAGACGTCTAAGGGATAAACAGCCCACTAAAGAGGTTGAGCCTAGACTATATCACTTTATCTACAACACACTTTTCTCCACCTTAATGCAATTATTCCATTACCATTTAATTAATGATGTCATTACTGTTTTACGGAAGTGTTATCTGAAGGAAGATGAGCCCATTAAGGCTTGTAAAAAGGTGTTGAGAAAACCCTGTTTAATAGCTTTTTCTTGTTATCCTAGAGATCAGCAGCAGTATTTTTGCCTCAGATACTCAGAGGTGTGTGTGGTGTTGGGCAGTGCGTGTGTAGGCCATTGGTTAAACATTACAGACCCTGCCGCCCACAAATCATTATTTAGTCATTTATCTCAGCCCCCAAGCCACAGCCAGGGCTACTTGGAGGGCTGGTCTCACATATTTACACTGACAGGACACTAGAGATGTTCAGATACAAATTCAGTTCAGAAAACTTTTGTTCACATAAACAAGAGAGTATTGTCTTTAAAGTGGGCACACACTTCAAAACACAAAGCCAATTACCATAAATACTTACGAATCAAATTAAAGAGGAAATCCACTGATTTTTCAAAGTTTCTACATAATTATATGATTAAAATGTAAATGAAGTCCTCCAGAGTGGTTTGATGTGAAATGCTCACCAGATGTCTGAAACATTGTTTTACTATAGTTTATAGAAGATGTTCCACTAAAACAGGTGTAGCTTCTTTGGTGGTTTTGGATATTCTGTAAAATAGCTATATTACTGTTGTAGCTCATTGTAACTCACTGTAAAGAAAGCTGAGTCAGTAAGGTTCTCTATAATGAACCGTTTCACATCCAAACAAACTAAATGACTGTTTACTTCTCAACCTCTGAATTATGTTGAAAGTTTGAACTATAAATGATCAATGCAGGACCACAGACCTCAAAAACCAAAGTAAAAAAAAAAATTACAATTTTCTTTAACCACAAACATACACTGTAAAAAATGGCTCATCAGATCAACATAAAAATGACTTCATTTGGTGACAAGTGAATTAACTAAATAAAAACCTAAATAAATACTTTGAATGAACAATTATTTCAATCAAAGTAAATTTTTTGAGTTGAATAAAAGTAAACCTGTAATGGACTGGCAACCCATCAAGGGTGTATTCTGCCTTCTGCCCAATGACAGCTGGGATAGGCTTCAGCTCCCCCGCAACCCAGAAGGATAAGCAGCTTAGAAAATGTGTGTGTGTGTGTGTGTGTGTGTAGTTCATTTGCTTGTTACTACATAAAGTCATTTTTTAGGTTGATCAGATGAGACATTTTTTACAGTGTGAGATTAAAATTAAAAGCTAAAGCCTAAATCCAGCAGCTAGTTATGAAAGATTTTCCCTTCTTTAGGGTACAAACAATGTAAATGTACCTTGAAAGGTACAACAGTGGTTTTAAAGTCCAATTGTGAACCTTAAATAAGTTTTTCCAGGTGAAAAATATGTGTTTGTACATTTTTATAATCTATAATGTTTTAAAACAGAACAGTAAAATAAAAGCCTGAAGACAAGACGGGGGGTGTGGAGTCAGTACAGCTTAGAAAATATAATTTCAATGGATTATAGAACAATTATGTTCCCTGACTAAAGGTACTGAGTGAACCACCCCAGTGACAGTTTACTACCTTTATTTCTGAGAGTGTAGTACCACAGGCCTAATTGTAAATTATTAGTTGTGCTGTCCAACAAACAATTAAAAAATACTGAATATGAAATTAGCCTGGCCTGTAAACAGAAACACTGAAAATCATCTTGAATAAGTAACATTGAACAACAGGCCTAAAAAACCAACTTTGTTAAATCTTCTCAGGCCACTGAGCTTAAACTGAACAAAACCAAAAAATGGAAATACATTAGTTAGTCAAATAAACATCAACAACAAAAATCTCCTTAAGTGAACAATACAGAGATCAATACAGACAACAGAGCTCAAAAACAGAAGCACATAAAGCACAAAAGGTAATTTAGCCTGTCCAGCAAAATACAACAATAAACAATCACCTTAACTGAGCAATATAGGACATCAAAGCTTAAAAACAAATCAACTACTAACAAGCAAGCAACAAAGTGGGCAGTCCAATAAAAATCAACCTAAAAAATAACATACTGGATCTCAGGACCTAACAAACAAACAAACAGTTAATAAATAAACAAATACAAACAAATAGATAGATAGATAGATAGATAGATAGATAGATAGATAGATAGATAGATAGACAGGCAATAAATAAATAAAGCTTAAGCTTAAGAACACATGCACACACACACACACACACACACACACACACACACACACACACACACACACACACACATTAAAATTAAGTTACCAATAACATATGCAATCCAATAAAAAATCAATACCAATAGCACTTTAAATAACTTTGGGGCAAAGTTCACTGCACCCCCTACTGGCCAGAAGTAAAATTGCTTTATCATATTATATATGGGACCTCAGAGCTAAATAAACAAACAAATAAATAAATAAATAAAAAAACTGACAATTATCTTTAATCCCAAAGGCTAAAGTCTAAATACAATGGCTATTCACGAAACAACAACAAAAATAAGCTTAAATGAACAATAAAAAAGGAAATAAATTTGGCTGCCCAAAACAAATCAACAGTGAAATTGACTTTAAATAGTCAATACAAGACCTCAGACCTAAAACACAGAAACTGAGTATGAGCGGCTGGGTGTAAAGCAGGCTCCCACCAGTGTGCCGCTGACAGTGATGGACGCGGCGCGTGTGTGAAAGGGACGACAAACAGACATCGCCTCATTTCCACAATGTGTGTGTGTGAGGAGACACAGGAGGGGCAGCAGCTCGCCTCTTTGTTTTCTCTTAAAGAGCCCCATAAAACAAGGCTGCTTAATTGGTCCTCTATAAAATTAGCATTTGCAAACGCTGTAGATTTCCTCTGTGCTCCTCTGCTGTTGTCCGAGTGGATGACCTTTATTCACCAGCAAACATTCACGCTTTCTGTTTTTGTGCTTTACTTTTATAGAGCAGGAGAAGCGGCGAGAGGAGAGTGGAACGACTGCAGCTTCTCTCTTTCGCTCCTCCCTCCGTTTAGTCGCGCTTCGTTCTGATCTGTTTTTAAACTCTCCCTCTCTCTGAGCTGTGACCCCGTTGACCTGTACATGCAGGTAATCATTAGCACTTAAACTGACTGCTTTTGGGTTCCTAAAAAGTGAGTGTGAAGAACTTCCACAAAATTTCAATTCTCTAGAAAGAACCCTCAAATTGGTTTAGAACCTTCATATCCTATAAAATGTTCTTCACACTCTTTCACTCTTCAAATCTCTTTTTTAGACATGTTTCTTTAGGGAAACAAAAGTGGTTCTTCTATAGCATAGCTCAAGGAACCCTTTGTGGCATCTTCACACTCTTAAAAACAAAGGTTCTTCAAGGGTCTTTAGTAAAGACAGCGTATAGAACAATGCACACTTGAATGCATAAATGGTTCTTATCTATGATGGAAAATTTGTAGTGTAAAAAAAGGTTCCACTATTGCTACATTACACATTTGTCCACCTTGTGTTTTTTAAGTGACTACTGAATTTTGAGATTATGGCCAAAGTATCTAGTAAGGGTACTGTTTTTTGTAAATTAAAGGAAAGTATCTTTAGTCTGTGAGTTATCCAGTTATTGTTTTACATCATATTAAGTGTATCTGAGGCATTTTGGGACAGCTTACAGTTTACAGTGGTCAATATAGCTTAAAGTTTAAGGCATTGCAAGTACAGGAATCGTATAAGCAAAAACCTTTAAAGAAAGCACAGAGCTTCAGAAGACAACGTGGCCTAATGACTGAACTGTTAGAAATAAAGGTTCTCTGCAGGTACATTTTTCGTTCATAAAGCTACAAACAATGAAAATGGTCCCTCAAAGGTACAACAGTGGCATTAAGGGATGTAGGAATAACATGGATACTCTCTAATCTTACGTGCAAACCCAAAAATTGTCTGTTTATTGATTATAAGATAGTGGAAAACGTGTAGCTCTTCTCAGAAGATCAAAACCATATTCATATAAACCACAATGAAAAGCTAAGCCATATACTAATACTTAATTCAGCTTAAATCAACAGTCATTTATTCATTCATTCATCTTCTAAGCCACTTATCCTTCTGGGTCGTGGATCCCAGCGTTCATTGGGCAGACAGCAGGAAACACCCTGGACAGGTTAAATCAATAGTCAAATCTACCCCAAATGTAGCTGATGAGCCAAAGCTACAAGGCTAATCAAGGTCAAACAATGGTACAAACAATGTTAATGTTTCCTCAAAGGTATAACAGTAGTTTTAAAGTCCAGTTGTGAACCTTAAATAAGTTTTTCCAGATGAAAAGTTTGTATCTGTACCTTTTCATAATCTAATGTTTTTACAGAACAATAAAATAAAAGCCTGGAGACGAGACGGGGTGTGTGGAGTCAGTACAGCTTAGAAAATATAATTTTAATGGATTATGATACAGTTATGTTATTAGGCATTCCACAGCCAGAAAACCCCTGTTCAGGAAGCTCCTGGTGGACAGTTCTTGTGCTGATGTTGCTTCCAGATGCAGTTTGGTACTCTGTAGTGAGTAGCACAACACATGATAGGCCATTTTTAAGCACTATATGCTTCTGCACTTGGTAGAGTTTGTGTGGTCAACCGCTCTGCAGCTGAGCTGTCGTTGCTTGTAGACGCTTCCATTTCACAATAATAGCCTTTACAGTTGACCAGGGCGGATCTAGCAGGGTAGAAATTTTACAAACTGATTTGTGGCAAAGGTGACATCCTATAGCAGCCGCACATTTAAAGTCGCCAAGCTCTTCAGTATGACTCATTCTACTGCCAGTGTTTGTCTATGGAGGTTGCAAAGCTATGCGCTTGATTTTATACACCTATTAGCAGTGGGAGTGTCTGAAACACCTTAAAAGGGTCCATATATTTTTGGCCATATAGTGTACTTTTCTATATTAAATATTGCTAGAAAACAACAAACATTTTGTGGTTGTGGATAATAAGGTCAAAATGAAACGACTTCATTAGTCCAAGTAATTGGTGTAGGCTGTAAATAGAATCCTCTGACCAAAGCATTTCATTTTAAAGCATCCAATAATGAAGATTATTCATGTTTTTATTTACTTATATATTTCTGTCAGGGTAGATGTAATAAGCATTTAACATACTGTCTGTTTATGCTTCGCTGGATCCTTCAAAGCACCAAGGCATGTAGGAATAACATGGATATTCTCTCATCTTATTTGCAAACCCAAAACCTGGCTATTTGGTGATAAAAGATAGTGGAAAACATGTAGCTCAGAAGATAAAAAAACATATTCATATAAGCCACAATGAAAAGCTAAGCCATATACTAATACTCAATTCCGCTTAAATCAACAGTCATTCATTCATTCTTTCATTCATTCTTTCATTAATTCATTCATCTTCTAAGCCGCTTATCCTCCTGGGTCGTGGAGGGTGCTGGAGCCTATCCTAGCGTTCATTGGGCAGAAGGCAGGAAACACCCTGAACAGGTTAAATCAATAGTCTAATCAATAGTCAAATCTACCCCAAATGTAGCTGATGAGCCAAAGCTACAAGGCTAATCTAGGTCAAACAATGGTACAAACAATGTAAATGTTTCCTCAAAGGTATAACAGTAGTTTTAAGGTCCAGTTGTGAAAAAAAAGTTTGTATCTCTACCTTTTCATAATCGAATGTTTTAAACAGAACAATAAAACAAAAAGCCTGGAGACGGGTAGTCTAATCTACCCCAAATGTAGCTGATGAGCCAAAGCTACAAGGCTAACCTATCTCAGATGTACTGCTATTACATGTTAGTTACATTAGCCTCAAAGCTCCAGTGCAAGAACTGAAGAAGCAAACTTCAGACACCAAACATGCCTGAGCTGATCGACTACTATTTGGAGTAAACTGAATTTTTATTTGCTAAACCATCTCTTCAAAAACAGAGAGGGAACTGGTAGAACAGTAGGTGCCCACTGTTGCCTGTAATTACTCAATAATATAAACTTCAAGACTGTTATAATCATTTCATTCAGAATCAATGAAATGCATTGTTGAAACTTTAATCTGTATCAAACTTAGTGTTGAACTCTTGCCCTTTCTCCTCCATGCTGTGATTTCTCAGTGTCTCTCGCCCTCTCTCTCTTTCTCTCATCTCTCCAGATGGGGACAGCACTGTGAGCTTCTGTCTTTAACTCCTTCTTTACGATCCCCCATAAACCTGTTTTCATATTTAATTCCTCCAGCAGCATGACAGACTGCAAACAATCATGCTCTAGAACAATAAAACATGCACACACACACACACACACACACACACACACATACACACACACACACACACACAGCAGAAGAGAATTAATACACTCACATAAACGATGCATGAAAACGAAAATAGCTCAGATGTAGTCAATCAGCCAAAACACGTTTGTTGTCCAAATGTTTTTAGTTCAGTACTGGAGCAACAAAGGCTAACATTGCTAACAAAAATTAGAAGACAACAGTCACCCAAACGTTTTCTAAAAACTTCTCTAAACCCACTCAAGCTGCATCCAGGTCTTCATTAAGGTGGCACAGACTTGTTTATATGGTTTAGGACACAGTATGACTTACTGTGAACTATAAACATGAACAGAGAAAACTGGGTGACTATTGACTTCTAATGTTTGTTAGCAACATTACCTTAATAGCTCCAGTGCTAAAGTAAAGAATCAAACTTTGGACCTCAAACATGTTTGACTGACTACTTCTAGGGTAAGGGTTTTAACATCTGTAACAACCTGCCATATCAATACATTTTATTTAATAACAATGTGTACAATGCAGATTTTAATATTATAAAGTTGAAATTGTAAGGTACTTATACATTCTTTCTTCAACATTTCTGGTATTTTGGGGAACAACAAGAAGCTATTAAAGCAATAAGCCACGAGAGGCCAAGCATTACTGTGATTTTATCATGGGAAGAGTGTCTTAAACTCCATTTCCTGTGATAAAACTGCAATAATGCACAGCCTCAAGTGGCTTATTGCTTTTATAAAATGGCAGCCAACATAAAATATGATAAAATACACAATTCCTCTGAAACTAATTTTAGTTATCATTGATAATAATTGACATAAACAAGTACTTCACCAAGAAATGTAGTTCATGGCATCATTGCCAAGCAACCATGGACTGATTGAGGAGAAGGTTCGGCTGCCTATCACTGTATATTGCCGTCATTTCATGAACAATGAACATATGATATTATAGCACTGTTTAATGCAAAAACCTTTTGCTTTATAAGTACTTTTTGGTCACCAAATTACCACTACAAGTCGTATATAGCACCAATCCAGCGGCGCCCCTCTTCTTGCACTGGGGATGAATCCCTGCTCCCTATATAGTGTGCTATGTAGGAATTTAAATACTGGATCCTGCAGCCCAATGGTGCAAAATATAGACATTTGGGACTCAAACACATCCACACTTGATAAATAATGCACTACTTGGCTGTAGAGGCTAGAATTTCTAAACTATCATAGTTTGTCATAGCTATCACAGAGCTGTATGGGATTCTGCCTGGGTTCAGCATGGCTTCTGACTGAAACACGGACATTTGAAGCATGTAAGCCATTCAAGTGACATTTTTAGACTTTTCTACTGCCATTTTATAGTGAATCATACCATACGTACTTTAATTCAAGCCTTTGATATTAATGATGGAGTTATTTAGGCTGTAGGCTATCTTTTAGCCTGTTAGCTAGCTGACCAGCCTAGTTCTAGTTAAGAACATAAGTTGCCGGCCCCTCAGTTTACATTTTAGGACTGGATCCATTTTATAATGGATGATCAATAACATACTGTAACCCACAAAGAGTTCTTTGATCAATGCCATAGAAGAACCTCTTTTTGTTCCTTAAAGAACCATATTTGAACAAAACATGGTTTAAAGAACCTTCATAAAATGCATAAGTACTACACCAGTTCAAGGCTTTTTCTTAGATCCTTTGCATTGTGTGAAGGTTCTTTCAGAAAGTCGAACCTTATTCAGAGTGCAGAATTCAATTCTTCCCAACTGGTCAAATATGATACATTGGGAAGATTCTAAATGTTATTATAATTTCATTCTTGATGGTTCACAGTCGTTTTAGAATGAGCTACAGCTCTGTTCCTCAGTCTGAACACATTTAATATTAAATAGTTTCTACAGCTTCAAACAAAATAGTTGAAGCAGTAGAGTAGGAGGATTGTAATAGAGTCATCTTATTCATTTATCTATAATACAACTGGTTTAATATGATTAAAAACAGTGATTTTAAACTTCTGAATATAGACGTATGCAGACTACTGCACTTTCCTCTCTCCCTGAGAGTTCATATATAGCTGAATACTCTCTCTCTCTCTCTCTCTCTCTCTCTCTCTCTCTCTCTCTCTCTATTGTCATGGTCACACTTCTGAACAGTTGGCTGTGCGCTGGAGCGTAGCGCTGCCATTGTGTAAGCCTACACACTTCTGCTCTGTCTCTCTAGCTCTCTCTCTCTCTAGTTGAACAAGATCCATTTATTTTGGAGTAAATCTGTCTTTCTGTCTTTTGGACACGAGCACTGGCCTGAGCCTTTTGTCTTGGCCTCTTAGCTCTCTCACCATGACAACCAAGACACACACACACACACACACACACACACACACACACACACGGTCCCATCTGTGACTGGCCCCGAGCCATGTGTTACCATTCAAAAGTTTAAAATAACTGTTTTCACTCATCTAAAGCCAGATTTGTTGCAGGTACAGTGCATGTATAAAATGATTCTGTTATGATGCTCAGAACTACATAGGTTTCAACTAAGCTATAAAAATGGTAGATTCAATTATAAAGAAGATATTACCAGAATGCTAAATAAATTGTAAAAAATAATTACTAAATAAAAATATCAAAAATGAAGTAGCAAATGTAATATTTAAAATATCTTCGAAAAGTGATGATGAAATCTGGAGGCAGCTTAACAAAAAATGAATGTAAATATTAGGGTCCTTAGGGCCAAATAGTCCATTTCTGACCAGAAAATGATTTGATTCAATTACATTTTTAAAAGAAAAACATTCAGCCCCACATGCAATTTCATATTTCATCATGATTTGGTATGATTCCTAATTATTTTTCAATATACACATAAAACAGAAATGTGACTGAATAACACAAGTTTTGCCAAAAAAACTAAATTCAGTAGAAAGACATATAATTGCACAGGAACTTATATAGTCACTGTCCAAAGAAAACCATCCATTTTTGGCGTTTTTAATTTTTCTACATCATTTTAACACACCAGCTGTTCTTTATGCTGTGTGAAAATTTCACGATAAATGGACCAATAGAAAGCCTCTAAAATCACTTGGAATAAAACCTCTTTACTTTAACTTACATTAAAAGGTAAGAGAGTTTTTGCGCTCTCCTGTAAAGTTACTATTTTGGAGATACTTGTTTTTCTTTGGACAGCGACGATATGTCAGGCGGAAATATAGATAAAAATAAAAATGGACATAAATTAGGCAGAAATAAGTAAATAGACATACGTTAAAGTATGAGAGAGTAGGAATAAAAGTATATCTTTGTATATTTACATAGCATATAAGACAGATTTGCTGTATTTACAGGAGAGCAGGTATTGCATTGTCTATTTTTATGTCTATACAACAAATCTGTCTTATATTCTATATAAATATGCAAATAGATTCGAGACTTCTATTTCCATTCTCTCATACTTTAACTCAATTATTAATATGCCAAGTGATTCCAAACATCTAAGCATCTAAACTTCTAGTCTAGGTATATCTAAGTATGAGAAATATCATATCAATAATGAAAAATTTGTTCAGTACTTATCACCCAAAAAAAAAAAAAATTAAAGCTGCCTTAGAATCTGCACTGTATTCTTTTTCCTACTATTATTGTACTGCAGAACTGCATCACCCTTTACAAAAAAATTACAAAAATATTGAATTACACATTGAATCTTTTAAATAAAAAATCTACCAATTTTATAAAAAATACTGAATAAAATGGCTATGTTAATAAAATCATAGTAATGTAGAGTGGAGTGGAGCGAACAGGGCGAATCAAGGCTGCCCAGAGTCCGTCTATTGTTTTTGGCATGGTGCCAGAGTGTTCTGTCACTCACTTGTTGTTGACCCAGAGGTCACGGCACACAAAACAGGCCGTGATGGTGGCCACTGTACCACTGTCTCGTTCTGTAATGATTAACGACAGAGAGAAGTGTGCGTTTGTGTGAGTGTGGGTGGGTGGATCATTTGAATGTGGTTTGAGGCTTTGATGGCATTTGGCTCATACAGCCTTAATGAAGTGAACCCTCCTACATGCCCCTGTGGTCTATACGCCTTCAAACGCCTCCTCTCACTTTTGGTTTAATTATTTCTCACTCACAGCTCAAAGAATCAAGCAGAAAGTGCAGATTCTGTAGGTAAGTAGAAGAAGAGATGTTTTATCATGATCTGAATGGGATGATAAGTTATTGTTGTGTGGACAGTCTTGCTTTGCATTTTTCCATTTTTTGGTAGTATTTTAACATTGAAACAAACAGAAAAAGTCAGTTGTGCAGACTTGAATGTGTCTATGTAGAATGTAAATCGAATGTACATGTAATCCATTATGTACCAAACTATACAATGTATAATTGTATAATGTATAATTTAGTAATTAGAAAATTATATTTGAATAATTAAGTTGGTTTGATAAAACCAAGTTTATGTATAGTTATATGGATGTATAGTTTTTTTTATAGGGGCCATTCTCTGTTTTTATTTCCATATAGGGGTCAATGGTGGAACGTTCAGTAAATTCAAAACTACCACAAATGATGTTGTCTCTCACACTGCCCCTTATAGACATACAGTCTCACATACATACTAGCACAAATACATGCACATACTAGCAACTACCTGGAATAACATTGCATTGCCCTAGTAACACCCTAGTAAACACCAAACAATACACTAACAACAACCTAGCAACCACCTGGAATGGCATAGTAAATGTTTGGCAATACCTTAGCAACCACCTGGAATAACAGTGCAATGGCCTAGCAACACTCTAGTAACTACCAAGCAATACTCTAACAACAACCTACCAACCACCTGTAATAGCATAGAAAATGTTTGGCAACACCATAGCAATCATCTGGAATAACATTGCAATGGCCTAGTAACACCCTAGTAACCACCACATAATACCCTAACAACAACCTAGCAACCACCTGGAATAGCATAGAAAAGGTTTGGCAACAATTTAGCAACCACCTGGGGAATGTAGCAACAACCCTGCAGCACCCTAGTAACCACCAAGCAATACCCTAAACAACAACCTAGCAACAACCTGTAACACCATAGAAAATGTTTCGCAACACCTTAGCAACCACCTGGAATAACACTGCAATGGCCTAGCAACTCCCTAGTAAACACCAAGCAATACCCTAACAACAACCTACCAACCACCTGGAATAGCATAGAAAACGTTTGGCAACACCTTAGCAACCACCTGGAATAACATTGCAATGGCCTAGTAACACCCTAATAACCACAAAGCAATAACCTAACAGCAGTCTAGCAACCATCTGGAACACCACAGAGAATACCCTAACAGCAACCTAGCAACCAAGCAGCTGGATAACATAGTAACAACCTTGCAACACCCTAGTAACGACCCAAAACATTATAGAAACCACCTAGTAACATCTTAGCAACTACCTTGGATTCCTTAACAACACCCTGGTAACCACCTAGCAATATCCTAGCAACAGCCAACCAACAACACCTACCAATGCCCTAGTAACCACCTGGAATACCACAGCTTCCTAGCAACAGGAAGGTCTGGGCCTTTATTTCAGGTCAAACTCCACCTGCCTCTTCCATAATGCTAACTGTTAGTAGTATGTGAGCACTAAAATAGCAACAATTCACATGACATATCTAGAACCTCCAGTAGGCCTAGAGTGGCATTCCTTCTCACAAACTTGTAAATCAAAACACAATTTGCTGATTCCGCTGTCAGTTTCTAATTACGTTAGAAATTAATCTGACACATTAGGCCTTCAGTCCAGTTCATGAGGTCCTAACCAATGGGAGAGCCAGCTTGGCTGTATCTACCTAGAGAAACAATCCTCATTGGCTAATATTCCATTTTAAGAATTTAACCCTTATGTTTCCAACCAAAACTGAGCAATGAAACAAGAGCTTTACTATAAGATTTGCAGATGGTAAATACAGCAAACCTGATGATTTTATTAAATAAAGGTGAACAAAAAAAATTCACACGTCTCTGTTGTTTCACAGAAATCATTAGGCTTCTCTGACGTTCTGAGTGTTGAGCACTGAGGGTTCCGCACTGCAGAACTCGGATAAGAAAACATAATGTTGCAGCTTTGGGTGCTGATATGACTTCAATTGATCTGAAGAATTAAAGAAGATCTGTTTAAGTGTCGAGAAGCTGCTTTGAATTCTAATGAAGAGATCAACTCTCGACTTCTTTTGTGTCAGTAGTTGCACGCCCACGCGCACACACACACACACACACACACACGCGCACACACACACACACGCAGAGTAATGACACAGTGACAGCAGTGTTACAAACACACAGATGGTCACGGTTACAAAGAGGGGCACACTTTGTAAAACTCGTACAGAAAAGGGGGGGATAGAATGACAGAGAGAGAGAGAGAGAGCGAGAGAGAGAGAGAGAAAGAAAGAGAGAGGGTGAGCAAGACAGGGATGCTGTTCTATTCGAGTGCTTTGACAATAGAAAGGGTGCAGCCTTCATCTTTATTCCCTTCCTGTTGTTTAACTAGCGGAACAGAAGCAACAGAGAGAGAGAGAGAGAGAGAGAGAGAGAGAGAGAGAGAGAGAGAGAGAGAGAGATGTAACCTCTCTGTTTGTGACATTTATTCTGCTGTCTCGTCCCTTCATGACTGAGATGATACCAGATTCACCCACAACTAAACATTTTACAATTTTACAATTATTCATGGTTTAATGTGATACTTCATATTTCCCAGTAATATCTATTAATATAATACAGGGAGATTCACTCGAAAGAGGCCCCAAATATTCTGCTGTAACTCCCGTTAGGATGAAGCAAGCTGAATGAAACAAAAACGCTACACACCTTGACGTGTGTGTAATCGATTGCATTTCATGCGATGCTGGAAGTGATCTCCGTTTTCTGCCAGACACATTTCGACACGGCGCTTCATGTTTATGAACGTATCGGCAAGCATTAGAGAGGTTCAACGTCGCGACGGCTGACCGGTGCCTACCTCATCATTCTGACGCAGGGGTATCCCAGCTTGTTCGAAGCTCCATATACTGAGGAGCATATTGCACATTGGTTTGTTCAGATTGCTTCAACCATCATTACTCGACATTAATTGAGGCAAATGTGCAATGATTTACACATGCAGTTAGCACAATGCTAACTGGCTACTCATAAACTTCCATTACTTGATAGCTACATTAGCGTCATAGCTCCGATCGACTACACTTGAGGTAAATTTTCACCAAACCTCATCTTCACTGTCTGTTGACCATGTTTGGAAATCACATTAGAACTGTGTTACGACATTCTAGCAGATTCTACAAGATCTTTCATCTATAAAGTCCCAGTCAGGGTGATTTCCAGGTCTAAATCTCCAGGTAAACAGGTTTAGTTCACTGAAACACTGGAATGCATCACTGAGCTGAAAGCTATGAAGCTGTGTGACACTGAAAGCTATGGAAGGCCTTAACGTAGCTGCTTTTCATACAGTCCAGTATGAGAAGCATGCAGTGATTATAATGAAGAGGAAATGGCTACAAAAACATCCTCACTGAGACTTTTTTTGACACAAAAAACAGTTTTGGGATTTGATTTTTAACCCTGATTCTGCATGCAGTCTTGTTTTGTGGAAAGAAAAGCTGCAGTTTTGTAATTTTTTGACAACAAAAGAAAAAATGGAAAATAGTCAGACTCGCAGATATCCGGTCACATTACAAGTTTTGTTAATTTGAAGTGAAAATAATTGAATACATCCTATACAAGGACCACTCTTAAATACGGCAGTTATCTGTACAGTATTTGTAGTGCACAATTCCTATTTACTGTTTAATATATCCGAAAAAAAAAAAACATAAAAATAACATGAAAATAACAAGAAATGACCCAAAATTATTTGAAAAACATTCTGGTTCCATTGACTTACATTAAGGATAAAGTATGTTTTTTCCTTTTCCTGTAAAGTTGTCACTTTGTAGTTACGAGGTTTTGCTCTGACAACAATGACATATATATATGTGTGTGTGTGTGTGTGTGTGTGTGTGTGTATTCCAAAATTTTGGCACCTATATATGTGTGTGTGTGTGTGTCTGTGTGTGTGTGTGTGTGTGTGTGTGTGTGTGTGTGTACTAGTTTTAGCTATAAATAATCATGTAATGTAAAATAAATATATAGCAAAACAGCAATAACTCGACTTGTAAGGATTAAAGAAATAACTTGCAGTATTAAAACAAAAGCCTCACCCCCTCAGCGCCGCCCCCCCCCCTCTCCTCTTTCTCCTCTGTCTAGTTTGTTCTGTGATTTATGATGTTTCAGACACTTGAATAAAGGTTTTATAACAGACAGCCTGCTGGCACACTTTTCACTGCTCTCTCTCTCTCTCTCTCTCTCTCTCTCTCTCTCTCTCTCTCTCCCTCCCTCTCTCTCTCTCTCTGTTAGGGAAAGTGATGGGGCTCGTTAGTGATGGTTGTAAAGCACTTGGGGCAATTCTCTGTGTGCTTGTCCTGATGTACTTTAAATAACGCCATTATTTTAGCTGGCTGTGGGTTAATAAATCACAGTGCTTTTATAGTGCTCACACACACACACACACACACACACACACACACACACACACACACACACACATACATACACACACACACACACATTTACAATCAGCCACACTCACATACGTGCAGATTTAAAGAATAAATATAGGTTAGTGTGCATTAGTAGGTTACATAATTAAAAAAGGTTTACTTGCAATAAGTTCAAGAAAATATGCTAGTAGTATAAATAAAGTATAAGTACTATTAGCATAAGCAGAGCATAAGTATTAGTAATATAAGTACATGTATTATTGGTTTAAGTAAACTATAACTACACTATTACAAGTGAAATATATTAGTATATATTAAAATATATTATAAGGTTCTTTAACAAAGACAATGGTTCTATATAGAACCATGAACACTCAAAGGACCATTTGCATGCCTACATGGTGAAATCGTTCTTCAGACTGATGGAGAACATGTTATATATGGCTCTATATAGCACCAAAAAGAGTTCTGCTATTGTTACAAGCTTGACATTGTATCAATAGCAGAACCATTTTTGGTGTAATATAGAACCATTTTCAAAGAATTTCTAAATAGAACCATATACAACACATTCTCCATCAACCTGAAGAACATTTCACCATGCAAAGAACCATTAAAGCATGCAAATGGTTCTTTGAGTGTTCAAGGTTCTATACAGAACCATCATCTTTACTAAAGAACCCTTGAAGAACCATCTTTTTAAAGAGTGTAGTATAAACAAAGTGTAGAGTATTAGGAACATACATCAAGCATAAGTATTATTAGTGTAAATAAATATTTTAAAAGGTTAATAAGTGTCTGAATTAGTATTATAAGGAAGAGTAAGTATTAGTTACATAATGTTTAATGTTCCATCACTGTAGCCCTGCTTACATGAATGTTCTGGAAGGTTTTATTACAGTGGAATAAGTGGAAAATAGGCTATTAATGACTATGTAGTGAGCAATGCATTTAAAGCAGTGCAGTGAGAAGCACTGAGAGAGATTATCTCTCTAAAAAGGCTCTGGACCTTAAACACTGCAGCACTGTTTGTTCATGTTCTAAACTAGGATTATGGAGAGAGGGCTGAAGAGGATCTCCTCTCTCTGATCCTCCTAAATCACTATCTTTATCTGGGTCTGTGTGTGTGTGTGTGTGTGTGTGTGTGTGTGTGTGTGTGCATTTTGCTTTTTGGTGGGGACGAAATCCCCCCAGGATGATGAAAACATGAACATTTTGTGGTTGTGGGGTCATTAGTCTGCACTCTATGTGGAGAAATACATAAAAGAAGAGAAAAGATGTGCTACACAATGTTGCCCTTATCCTAAATGTAGTCATCAGTGAGACAAGTGTCTAAAGTGTGCTTTTTTAGTTTTTGTACTGGAGCTATGAGGCTAATGTAGCCAAAAAATAATAGAAGCATATAGCCCACCAATTAGCATCATAGCAACTGCATGTTTAAATCATTACACACTACAATTAAACCATGTTGTTGAGTAATCTCTAATAGACTTGCTTATGTAGCTTCTGATACTGTATGACATACTGGTAGCACTGTTTTTAGTTGTGTTATGTACTTTTGTCCATTTTTATAAATAACAGTGTGTCATATAGTGTCATATAGCAAGTCCATACATGATATATAAATGTATATATGTCATATAGTGTCATATAGCAAATCTATATGTCATATAGTCATACAGCAAGTCTATATGTCATATAGTGTCATATAGCAAGTCCATATGTCATATATATGTCATGTAGTGTCATATAGCAAATCTATATGTCAGAGATATATGTCATATAGTGTAATATAGCAAGTCCATATATGATATATAAATGTATATATGTCATATAGTGTCATATAGCAAGTCCATATGTCATATATATGTCATGTAGTGTCATATAGCAAGTCCATACGTCATATATATGTCATGTAGTGTCATATAGCAAATCTATATGTCAGAGATATATGTCATAGAGTGTAATATAGCAAGTCCATATATGATATATAAATGTATATATGTCATATATTGTCATATAGCAAATCTATATGTCATATAGTCATACAGCAAGTCTATATGTCATATAGTGTCATATAGCAAGTCTATATGTCATAAATGTCATATAGTGTCATATAGCAAGTCAATATGTCATAGATGTATGTCATATGGTGCAATATAGCAAGTCCATATGTCATATATATGTCATGTAGTGTCATATAGCAGGTTTATAGGTCATATATATATATGTCATATAGTGTCATATAGTGTCATACAGCAAGTCTATATGTCATACATAAATGTATATATGTCATATAGTGTTATATAGCAAGTCTGTAAGAGTTTATTTAAAAGGGGATTCCACTGATTAGTTGAATAGTTATGATGTAAACAGAGTCATTCAGAGTGGTTTGATATGAAATGTTCCATTGTGCAGAGTCAGAACTGTTCACAGTGTTGGTGATAGGAACCAGATGTCTGAAGAGTTCAATGCCTCTAAAAGTTCCCTCAAAGAAAGTTATTACATGAAATTACATGACGCCTGAGACATTATTTTACAATTGTTTCACAATAAGCTGTTCATGGTGGAGAGGTTCATGTAGGACATGTAGGTTAAATATTATTTTTAGATTTTCTACTATTTTACCATCATCGTCATTACATATAAAAACTCAGAAAACCCTTTAAATACAATCATAAAATTCAATCACTCACATATTTTCCACCTCTGCTTTAATGCTAGGGTTGGGTTACATGCAGAGAGACACCACAAAGACAGGAATATGCAGTGGTGTGTTTGTGGTTGGTCGTTTCTAATCCTCTGAGATCTTTTGAGGCTGCTGACATACAACTCTCGTTTTCTGCTCACCTGAACACTTTAACTCGCTTAAAACCCCCGGAGAACACACTGCTGAATGTGGGGGTCTGTAAGCACAGCAGTGAGAGGAAAGTTAAACACTTTAATGCCAGGTTAAAGACAGAGGGATTAGCTTTAACATGGATGGAGGAATAGATACTCTTTCATGCATTGAAGAGCCTTTAATCTCTCGCTCTTTTCTTTCCGTCTCCATCCGTCTCCCTCTCACTGTGTGGCCTGTAGCTAGAGTACACACATGAATAAGAATGAGACTCTCAACTCACCCTCATGCATTTATTGAGTGCTCACGACTCATCCTCACCCTCACCACCACTAAATTACACCCTGAACATTTTCAAATCACTTACTAAATATCTCTTCTACTATAATAATATGTTTAATAGGAATGCATAATATTAGAAATATATCAGTATCAGCAGGTAATTAATAAAAAAACAATTCTCAACACAGACAGATGATTTGATATTATCGATATTTGGTAAAAAAATTACTGCAGGATTAGTCATCTAAAATTATCTGCATTTCATTCATTTTACTACATTTGTAACCCTAGAAATAAATTAGAAAAAAGATTGTATTTCTCTGTAATGCTCCAAATTGATTGAACTTTATAGGAGGAAGCAAAAACATACTTCAATTTTAATGTAAGTCAATGGAACCAGACTTTTTTCCAAGTACTTTTGGGCCGTTTCTTTTGGTCCAATGTAAAAGGCAACAAGTACTTTCAAATTTTGTCAAAAACTGAAAAACGACAAAATGTTGTGGGTTTTGTTCCGACAGCAGAGATATGTTTATGTAAAGGTATCAGCAGATATCTGCATAAAATGGAAAACTAGGAGTAATTCAGTCCCAACTAAGGACATTCGTGGGCTGAATTCCAAGGCTAAAGAGAGTGCAAAATCATCCTGCGGATAGATGGAAGAGAGAGGCATTTCAGCATCGGTCCAAGACTCCCATGAAGGTGCATCCCTAATAATCAAATCATGCACTTTCCAGCATACTTTGAAACAAGTGATGTACTGAATGTACTCAACTGAAATATGTACATCATATCTGCATATTACAATAGTACAGTCATTACCATAAATAGGTAAACTAAAAGACCAAGCAGTGCTGATGAAATATATCTTACTATTATTCCTGTAAACTTTATGTTCACATTTAAATCAAGTATATTAAATACATTACTTTTTTAGTGTGAGCTGTGTTTTGGCAGTCTGGACATGTTTCACTCACAAGTTTATGGAGATATTTGTAAAATCAGCCCTTTTCAGACCTTCCAAATGTGTGGTCCAAATAAACAGACTGGTCATTATAAATATATCACTGCTGTCGAAACAAAACCTTATATCTTGAAAATGGTAACTTTACAGGAGAAGCCAAAAACATATTTTACTTTTAATGTAAGTCAAGGGAACCAGAATTCTTTTTACATCATTTTGGGCCGTTTCTTTTAGTCCATTCATTGTGAAATTTACACACAGTGTAAAGGGCAACAGGCATTTTCAAATTGTGTCTCGAAAACGGCAAAAATTGATATATATATATGTTGCATTGAAAATGAGATGTAGAGCCTTTGGTTGGACCTAAAGGACCATGTTGAGGTACATTTACATTGTTTGTATCATGGGAGACAAAAATTCACCAGGACATCACTCTAACTCATACCCCTAACACGAGTGTGACATGTGAATGGCCGTAACTAAAGGGTCTGCCAGTTTTCAGTCTAATTAGGCCTGGCTGAGGGCTGTTACTCTGCTGGCCCTGAGCCCAGTCCATAAGAACATCCATATGCTCTCAATAACAAGCACACAGCCTGGACTTCTACCGGTAAAAACACACTGCAACACACTTCACTCTGACAACAATACACACAGCAGCATACTGAGAGCACAAAGGGGTCCAAGCACCTAGTAGAGGTCACCTGGTGAGAATATAGCCTGAGGTGCATTTGTTCCTTTTCTTCTCTCCTTCTCTCTTTTTCTTTCTCTGTCTCTCTGTCATCTTTACGACTTTATCCATTTCCACTTTCTCTTCTCTATTCTACTTTTACTTCTTTAGTTCCTAAATCACTACAAAACATTACAGCATAACAATTGGTTAAAGAGAAATTCCACCATTTCCTTAAAATGTCATTAGTATGTAAAAACAAAGTCACTCCGTGTGATTTGATGTGAAATGTTCTGGTAGAGAAACTTACAGAGTCAGAATTGTTCACAGTGGTGGTGATAGGAACCAGACATCTGAACAGTTAAAAGCCCCTAAAAGCTCAAATCTTGCAAATGTTTGAAATTCCCTGGTCAAATTTCATGTTTTGTTGATTTTCTATCTGAAAATAAGTTAACACATCATCAATAGAGAACTTAAATATGGCACTGCTCTGCAAATATTAGTGCACAATTTTCATTTATTTGCTGAGTTAAACATATTGGGAAAAATCAAACATATAAATTATAGTATGTGCCATAACTTTTGCACAAGCCACATTTTGTTTTGTCAAATTCAGCAAATAAACACTAATTGTGCATTAACATGTGCAGAAGTATGTTCTCTGCAGCAGACATGTTCAACTAACACTTGTTGGAATAAGCCTTTATAAATGTCTGTGTAGATCTATGTCAGTTGACATGAAGTATTGTAGGTTATGTAGGTGTCGTGTAGCCTTATGAACACTGCCCTACACTAATGTGTTAATATTTTAATATTTTAACTTTAACACAGCTGAAAAGTTCTCATTAAACTAAATAAAATTAATCATTAACACAAAAATATTACAGCATACATTAGGTTTACCGCCGTGTGAGGGGGAGTGCATTACGCAGTGTGTGATAGTGATGCTAATGAATGCTCTATAAGCTAAACAGATAGACTGGGGGGCAATAGCACCGTCCCACAGACTTCTGTCCCAGTACGGAGCCTTTATGACCCAGTGAAGGGACAAACAATACAGGTCCCACTCTTTAGTGTCTCTTTAACTACCTCCTCCCCTCTCCTCCTTCTTCCCTCTCTCCACAGGACGATTTCGCACTCTCTTTAGCCTCGGAATTCAGCCCACAAATGTCAGTTGGGACTGAATTGCTCCTAGTTTTCCATTAATGCAGATGTTGTTGAAGTTTACTCCAGGACAGTGTTTACAGCGACTAACGGTCAAGAACGTTGAAAGAACAGAAGTTAACCATGAAGGAATCATAAAGGGACCATAAAGAGAGGCCATTGCAAACATACATGAATAAGCTCACAATGTCAAATACATCCACACAAAAAGACTTTGGGGTTACTGCTACAATAAACCATGTAATTCAGCAGTTAGCATGCAGTTAGCAGGGTGTGGATGGCTAGTCACAGACTAGGCCATCAAAAATAAAAAATGGCCATCAAAAATAATACCATAAGGAAAGAATACACCAAAAACTAAGTGCTATGGGTCTGAAAGAATGTGTAACAGTCAAGAAGGCCTCACTGAGAAAAGAAGAACATTTGCAGTAGAGCATCAAAACTGGACATGCTGAGATGTGGAAGGTTTTATGGACTGAAGAGTCTAAATTTGGGATATATATATATATATATACACATATATATATATATATATATATATATATATATATATATATATATATATATATATATATATATATATAAAATTTTAGACCAGTGTCTTTTGTATTTTGTACATCAGATATCATACATCAATAATGCAACTCAGCTGTATTATCATCTACATCTAAGATACATTTATAACATAACATGTCTGTTCACATCACTTTTAAATCCATATGATTACAGTAATGGAACTGAATGTCAGAGTTATCATTGCATTTAGACTGATATTCCACTAAAGAATAACTGCATCATAAAGTCATTTGATAATCATTAAAAACTTTCCATAGGCTTCATTTAATGCAGCTAAACGGTAAGATACATCACTATTATCCTAATACTGTTACTCCATTAAAGTTAACTGTAACATAATCTTGACCTATAATCAGCTGGCCTTTTATCTTCATACATCCTTACACATATTTGTGAAACTGGCCTATAAGTGTCATTAGTGAGGGTTGTGTTCGAGTATGTGGGCGCAGAGACTTTCCGCATATGTGTGAATAGTGGCGGGTGTAGTTAATGTGTATGTGTGTTTTGTGTTTGGGGGAGTAGTGGTTAGGAGGGGGTATGTGGGCTGGGTGAAAGTGTGTCCCTTCTGTTATTGGCTCTAGGTCTACTGTCACATTATGCGTCTCATTGTGTCTTTTGTGGGGGAGAGGGCTATAAAAGCCGGGGTTCAGTCAGGAGTCCTCAGTGACACCCTTACAGACAAGAGGATCAAGGGTCTGCATGTTTGAGCACTGCTAAACCATAGCAATCCTTAAACGTAGAGATCCAAGTGCTACTTAAGGTTTTGTCCTGCAAAGCACTGAATTGATCACACTTTAAAGTTTTTTTTTGGAAGGCATTTTTTGATTTTGTTTTAAGTGGGATATTTTTAGGCAAAAAGCTTTTGCCATATCTGATCTTCAAAGATGGATTCAGACACCGGTTCCACCTGCAGTCGTTCCTCAACCCCGGATCTTGCCATGGACTCAGCTGTCGGTGGCTTCTTTTCTGAAAAGATGTTCCAGGCCTACTGTGGAGACGAAGCTGGGCCCATTCGGCCAGGACGTCCCAGAGCAGAAGGACCTCAGGCCGCCTCAAGCAAGAATCGGAACCGTGGTGAGCTCTCCAAGGAAAACCTGCAGGAGCTGAGACTCAAGGTGAACAGCCGCGAGCGCAAGCGCATGCACGACTTGAACCAAGCCATGGATGGGCTCAGGGAGGTGATGCCCTATGCTCAGGGCCCTTCTGTGCGCAAGCTGTCCAAGATCTCCACCCTCCTGTTGGCCCGCAACTACATCCTCATGCTGTCCAGCTCACTGGAGGAGATGAAGAAACTGGTGGGGGATGTGTATGGGGCATCCCAGAGCCATCCAGCCAGGCCGGTGGTGCCCCAGCTCCCCCAGATGCCCTTGCACCCACTGGCACAGTCCCTACACTCTCTGGTGGGAAACGGGACAGCAGGCGGCCCATCAGCAACTCAAGCCCCCCGTTCCCCTCCATCCGCAGGATACCTGGGTTTCCATGCACCTCCACCACTGCCTTGCCTGCTGAAGGACCCACTACATTTGACAAGTTCTTACCGCCACTTTCCCGGCATGCCTTGCCCTTGTTCACTCTGCCAGCCACTGCCAGCAACCACAGCGGCCAGCCTACACAGCCTGTCCATGGGCAAGTGAGCCATGTGTGGGCAGGGACAAGCAGAGGGGGCCCAAACCTAATAGACTTTTAGAGAAAAATGGACAAAAAACTGTAAATGTTTGGTGTGCATCAGGGGCATCCTTTAGGTCCAACACAGTTTAGTGATTTCCCTGCTCACCCCTACTAAAGCTGGTAATTGAGTGGTGTTTGAGTAGGAAAATGACCAAACTGCACTGGTTTACTGACCTTTAGGGCCAGAAGCTGGTCACTCTTGTATATAATGTTCTGTTGAACATGCTGTTGTTGAAGCATTCCTGACATAAACCATGAAGTCTTTTGCATTGTCACAGAATGTGCACTGATTGCTAACCAGTTCCACTGGCAAAAACCAAATGTGAATGTAATATTTTGTACAGGTGATTTTTTTTGTACAGTTGACAATTCCTTAAATTAAAGCTTTATTATTGTTAAATTATGCTGTTTCTTCTTCTTCCTTACACTCAAAAACTCATTTCTATATAATCTTTAGCAAAGAAACTGTCTTAAGCTAATCACATGACAAAATTTGAGTGAAAATAAACCCTGTTTTAATATTAGAGCATATTACTAAGTAAATACAGGGTGCAACTGTGTGGGTATGTGCATATATATATATGTGTGTGTGTGTGTGTGTGTGTGTGTGTGTGATAACCACTGCAGTAAGGCGAATATAATTATAAAACCTTTTAGAGGAAGCATAAAAGCAACTCAGAAGAACTGAAACACAAAGGACCTGTCAAGAGTGGCAGCTGCTAACTAGACCAGTGATTGTGGATGTGTTTATTCATCAGAAGATATGATGTATATTCAATAAAAATGTGCTCCATATGTACCAAACCTTTCCAAAGCCATTATGTCAATATTGTCCACTACATTTTTAATGCTTTTAACTAGCTGGGCAAAGACCAATCCATGCAGTACCGATATGGACAGTTTGGAGCCCGAGGCCCATAGACACCCAGCGGACAGGGTTAGGGCAGAAAGGAGTGGGCTGCCGCCAGGTCGGCGCGTCGCTATTGTGAAGCGCACACAGGGGGACAGGGACAGTTTCTTTTCATGTGCACTCAGGAAGATTTGTCAATGTCCAATAAAGCTGTGGTCATATTCAGCCCTCGGCAACTGTCATCAATTATGAGAGGGCCTGGCATCTGTGCGCAGACATTTGTTAAACAGAGAGCAAGAAAGTACATCCAGAGAAAATCAACTTGTTCTCCCTTTATGAAAAATGAGAGGTTAAGTGCTGCCAATTCTCGGAACATATACAGTATGTACATGAATATATGTTAAATAACAATACTACTATAGTTCATTTGTCATAGGTTAGGTTAAAGCTAGTTTTGAAAAATTCCAATTACACAATCCTCTCAATCTTTTCTTCGGTTTTGCACTGGGGTTATGGGGCTAACATAGCTAACACATAATGAAAGCTCATAGCAACTTGTTTAGCATTGTGTACATTGCCGAAATCATCACATGCCTGCCTAAAACAGCATAAAGTTGTTATGTAATCTCTAATACACTTGCTTTTGTGGTTTCTAATATGACATATTGGCCTATATATTCATCTTAGCTAACTTGTTAACCTTGTTTAAGAAATCTTTGTTCTTGTAGCTAATGACTGTAGCTAGCTAGCTATTTTGGCTCACTACCTAGCTATTATTTTCACAAACATGCACACATACCTTGTTTTTCAATATGTCAAAGTCATTGCTCCTGATGCAGTTTGTGAGAAATGTATGATGACTCAAGCTTGCAGTTAGCTCGATGGCTAACTGCTGAGGTAAAATTAGCTTCCTTTACTTGTTAGCTAATTAGATGTAAACAAATGTTTAAAAACATGTTTTGGCTAATCTAGTACATTTGAGTTTAGGGAAAATAGTGTAGATTTTTATGTTTTTCATAGCAGTTAGTCCTTCTTAGCATTAGCGATTGCACGAGCACTGCTACGAGAGCATTAGCGCTGGAGATCTTCATTCACTCAGCTTTTTTCCTTTCCTTTTTTTACACGCAAACACAAATACACACCCTTGCACTTCTCAGGAGCTAAATCGGCCGTGAAAAATACATGCTCCTCCTTGCGGGACCCTCAGTCCTGACGAGGGAAAGATCAGAGGAGAAATGAAGAGATGTTTCTTTTCTCCTCCTCCGCTTCCCCTCCCTCCCTCCCCTCACTTTCAATGGCCCAGCACAATGCTGTTCGCTCACGGGACAAAGAACAAGGAGATGGGGGGCGCCTGAAACACAGCCACCCCCTTCTTTCCCCCCTTCGCCCCTTCTCTCTCTCTCTTTCTCTCTGTTTCTCTCTCCCGCTCTTTCTCTCCCCTGCATTTCATCATGGTAACAAGGCAGGTCAGCCCACAGAGGGCCCTGACACTCAAAGCCCACACAAAAGCGGTTAGCTCCTCATTTATGGGCCTCCATTGACACTGCTGAGGGCTCCCGTCAGCTGCAGGACGTCCCAGCGGGGGCAGGCAGCTGCCAGCCTAGCCTGGAGAAGGAGATCCCACAGTGGGACGTGGAGTTCTCCCCCCTCTTGCCCCCCCTCCTTGCCTTGATTCTGGTTCTGGGACCCCCCCAAGTCCCCTATCCCGACCCAAGCACAGGTGGGAATGGGAAGCTAAGCACATTGCCCCGGGATTAGCGGGACGTCGTGGCCCAGCCTGCTGCAGGGGGATAATTAGACACATTGACTTGTGCAAAAGCTGGTGTTTCCTGATTGGAGGCAGATGGTAAGGGACTGGGACGGAGGGGCGGCAGCAGGGGTACGGGAGGATGCAGGGTATGGGGTGAGAAATGGATCACTAGATAACACACATAGTTATAACTTAAGTTATTACAACATAAGCAACTGGTTGCACCCGCTCCACTTACATGTTGGTTATAGAGATTTAACAGCTTTATAGTAAAGTCTGCACATTACTAAATTAAAACGCAGGCAACTGGTAACATAGCTAATGCTAGCACAAGACTAGCTAATGTTAGAGTTGCAGTTGTTTGGTTTGGGGGGGGGGGTCTTTCCAAAGCCATCCAGGCTCACATTCCTTACCAGCTTCAGTACTGTGCGAAAGTCAGAGATGTTCCACAGTTATTTAATTTCCAGTCAAAATGGCCATTAAAATCTGAGCTCTTCATTTTTCATGGGAAAATCAAAATTTTCAGTATTAGTGTAGCTTCAAATTACAGCTTCAGTTCTTTTCCAGAGACTTTTTTTTTACCTCCAAAGTTCAGTCCTAGAAGTTGGTTGCATTTTATGCTTCTCACGATCCAAATAATCCCAAACACATTCAGTGATGTTGAGGTTAGAACTCTGGGGTGGTCAGTTCATTGTTCTGAGGACATCAGCAGCTTATTTCTTTGATGTGTCTACTTGTTTTTCTCAGTAATAACTTTCTGAGGATAACTCAGAAAGTTATTACTGAGAAAATAACTACAGGATAACTACACATCCTTTCAGACCCAAAGCACTGAGGATGGACGGACTTCTACAGATCTGAAGCAAGTTTTAAGTGCTGTTTATCTGATGGACACAGTTGCGGTGGTCTACCACGTCTTGCAAGTGCTTGTTAGGAGTGAAGAGTGGTCTCTGATGTCAAAATATTTCGTAGCTACAAAGCTCAGCATATTGTTGTAAATACCTTGTACATTTAATTTAGATGTACTGCCCATAAGTGTTCTTTGTGAAGCCTTTTGTGGCTGTGCTTTGCTTTTTATTCAAATGTACTGATTTACTATTGGTATTCTGTACTGTATTTAAGTACACTAGACCAATAAAATAATCCTAATTCTGATTTTCTGAAGAGTTCCTTACTGAAAAGGAAACTGAAGAAATTCCCAAGACTTTAAAGGGAAAATACACAAATGTTTCTTAATTTCTGCCTAATTAAAATTTCATTCAGAGCGGTTTGATTTGAAATGCTCCATTCTAGAGAAACTTGCTGAGTCAGAATATTTCACAGTAGTCATGGTAGGAACCAGACATCTGAAGAATTTACTGCCTTCAATAGCTCCCTCAAAGACAAGTATTGCACGAAAAGCTTCTGAACACACTGCCTGATGCCTGAGACAGTGTTTTACAGTAGTTTTGAAATAGACTCTTGGTGTAAGATGTATTTTTTTCAAATTTATTCATGGCAGAGGTACATGAGACAGATTTACCTCTATTTTACAACAATACATCATTACACATAAAAATTTGGCAGGTTCAATGGTCATTTCGGATAGTAAATTAAACGGCTCTATTTGCATTGTAGATATGGCAACCCTCAGTTCCTTTCACCATTAGTGTAATGAAAATTTGGTACTGGTGACCATATGGATAGTGTTTCTCCACATTATTCTGTCTTCTGTTTGGGTCCTCAGGCTTCTCAATATTCCTCTGATTCCTCTGATTGTATTCATCCATCTTGTAGCTGGTCGTC
This sequence comes from Colossoma macropomum, assembly GCF_904425465.1. Lineage (NCBI taxonomy): Eukaryota > Metazoa > Chordata > Actinopteri > Characiformes > Serrasalmidae > Colossoma > Colossoma macropomum. Next base: position 45,751,972 of record NW_023494791.1, read on the forward strand.
CTCTTCCTCTTTTACCTTCAGCTCTTCCAAGTTACGTTACAATGCAACAAACTACTCAGAATGGTTTTGTTTATGTCTCAAATATTGGATTACGCATTTTTGAAAAATCCCCTTATATCATGAAAGTAATGTTAAGTAAAGTGATTAATGTCTTTCTGTATGTTTCACAACAAACATTTCACAAAATCAAGATGGGAATAGATGGCATTTAAATGGCATAGAGCTTCACTATCATGTCACTATGCAAAATAAAATACTTTTAATGTACGTATGCACAAATGTAATGAGATCTTCTGTAAGTAGATCTATTGGGCCATTCATCATTTAACTTTCACACAAGGTAAAGTGCAGCTACTGCGTTCAAACGAGGTGAAAAGGGATGGAGATACTTGGTGGGTTTTTATGGACAGCTACCATATGTTAGCACGTGTGCACTTCAGCTTTAAAACTGAACCTATTTGCTTTTGTCCATTTTAGGCCGTTGACAATACCAGAATAACCTCTGATGAGAGTGAATGGCAAGTTTAGTTAAAGGGCTCTCTGATCAATAAAGAAATGAGTGTAGCCTTCTGTGGCCCCGAGGCCGGATTGACTGAGTTAATTAGGGAACTGAAGGACCCAATTAGTGGAATTGGGGGGCGGGGGGGCACATATTGTGTAACAAATGCACATATTGCGCGGCGTCTGGATACAGGGAGACTTCAATTAAAAGACGGGAGACCTCATGGAAACGGCAGGCTGACCCTTTTAACATACTGTTAAACCACGCTTCCTCTTTCACACACTGTGCATACTGATGAGCAAAACACAGCTGGGACGGGCTCACCGCACACACACGCACGACATACGTCTCCACACGCACTCACTCACATATGCATACACACCCTTTGGGGGCCCATATGAAAAGCGCAGAGGGCAGTGGGCTCAGGTGGGTGTTAAAATGGCCCCATCAGGGCCTTCATCCATATGGACCAGGCTGAATTCTAATGACGTGATAAACTCCTCTTGTCAGTTCCATTATGGGCAAATTCATTACCTGATTGTGTGTAACAGGGTGATGAGAGTAAAGTGGCTCAGCTTGTGGATCGACTTTGCTGTTGGTGCTCAATTTGCTATCTACATTTAACTCAGATGTGCATTATATGTGACATAGGTATACGCACTAGGGAACAGTGTTGGGGTGCTTACTCAAAAAAAGTAATCATTTACAACCTAGAAAGGGAATGAACTTTAAGTTGGCTTGACAAAGTCAGCTATTAATTCTTCAGAAGTTAAAGTTGCACAACACTGTTGGTTGTTTTTAATAACTTAATTGGGTTTATATAGCATTTCCAGGTGGTTGCTAGGGTGTTCATTCCTATGGGGAAAAGATTGTGTTTGAACAAACACTGTGTGAACACTGTAAGTCAGACTGGTTCAAAAAAGCACACACAATGCGGTGGCTCACTTCACAGGTTTCAGATGAAGTCTGTGCTAGCTTTCGCCCTCCTACACTGTCAGAAATAAAAATACCGTGCAGGTACATTTTTCGTTCATCAAGGTACAAACAATGTAAATGTTCCCTCAAAGGTACAACAGTGGTTTTAAGGTCCAATTGTGCACCTTAAATATGTTTTTCCAGGTGAAAAGTACGTATTTGTACTTTTTCATAACCATATGTTTTAAAACAGAACAATAAAATAAAAAGCCTGGAGACGAGATGGGGTGTGTGGAGTCAGTACAGCTTAGAGCATATCATTTCAGTGGATCATGATACAGTTATGTTCCCTGAGTAAGGGTACTGAGATGTACCCTTGAGGGTGCCACCCCAGTGACAAGAGGGGTACAGCTCCAGTGACAGTCTCGTTCCTTTATTTCTGAGAGTATAGCGCTAGTGGTATCATGTGATTGGGGGATTCGTAACTAGTGGGTGGATTCAGATATGCCTAAATTGTGGAGAAAAAAGAAAAAGCACAAGCATAACTATCTACACTTTATGTTCTACAACTGTGTAAAGTTTGGTGGTTCTAGCTCAAAAGCTGCAGACCGTGGAAAGGGATTTTCCTACTTTCCTAGTCTTTAAACAAGAAAATCCCATCCTCCACCATTTCAGAATCATTTCTCTGATTTTTAGTTTCTCCTCGTGTTATGGGAGTTGGCAGTTTTTTCCCACCTACTATAGTCCACATTCATTGCACAGAATCTTTATAAGCTTAACAACATTTAAATGCCCTGCAAAATAAGTAAACACGCCCTTATCAAACATGCTTTACTTCCTCAAGCCCATTGTGAGCAGTGCTGCCAAAACTGGCCTCCACGCCTATTTCATTGAAGCAGCTCAAACCAAACTCACGGCCATGTCTCTGTAGCGGAAATTTCTGGAGTGATAATCAAGTGCTCCCCTTTATACTTAGCCTAAGTGTCAATTCAGAGCAGTTCTCTAATGCATAAACCAGTGTTTTCAACCTCTAGTCCTTTGCTGTATCTAAAATTCTGCTCACCTCTGGCAAAATGCTACTTCTGAAGGATTGGTGGGTCTAAACCATACTTTTCATCAGATAGTAGACAAAAAGTATTCCACGCCAACTCACCTAGACTCTGTCTGGTCATATCATGGATTTCTATAAAAAAGAAGGAAACATAAATGTCAGTTTCATTCATGCAATCATGCAAAATTTCTAAGCTGTGCCCCAATTAGTTTTTCAATTCTGTTTTTTAAAAGTTCCCCTGTTAGGCTCTAAATTATATCTTAAATATTGAGTTTAGCTGCTACATAACGACCAGGCCCTTCTTGCTCTGAGGTGGCATACAGTTTTACTCAATATTTGGCAGGCTGTATTGCACTAAGTCCAGTTAAACTGGACTAATTTTGCTGTCTTTCCAATGAAACATGCAGTTGGTCAGTGTTCTGCAACTACTGAAGATCTCCACGATATGTTCAGAAAAGCACATTGTATTGTGACACAATTTATCACCATAATGATGTATATTGTCGTATTGCCCAGTCCTACTCAAAACACACCCCCTTCAACTCAGTATGGGGTTGCTAATGAGCTGAATAGTTGGATCAGGTGTGTTGGGAGCACATATAACACTAAAACGTGCAGGGCAGTGGGCCTCCAGGGCCAGGGTTGAGAAACTCAGCTCTAATAAGAAAACTAGCAGTGTGTAATAAGAAACCTCTGCAAAAATATAGCACTCAATTTTTGACCAGAAGCCCTGCATAACCACTGCAGGATTTCCCTTTATTCCTGAACCTGGGTCATTATTAGAGTAGGAAAACAGGAATCTATGTAGTGCTGGACTGCACTGGACCTGAAACGCTTGCTGTAACGTACATGGCTGTCGATTTCGTTGGTGAGAAGTTTGACCCTTGTCAGTCGCCGTAGTGTCCTACTGAAACTATCTATTTTATTCATGTAAGTCCGGTTATGTATCCACAGTCGCACGCGTTTGCCTCTAAACGTGTATAAAATCCGTTGAAATGGATTAAACGCACTTGTTTACTCATTTTTTGTGGCTTTTACTGCAATCCGCTTTCCAGTTACACGGCTCGGGGTGACGACGACAACGACACGCCGATGACGTCATGCGCTGAAGATGGCGGAGGGGTGAGTTTTTTAAGCCTCTGAATTATTTTTATGCTCCAAATAAAACATTTCACACGCTCGTCTTTGCAGTTCAGCCCACCGTGAATACACTGTAATGCTCGGACTGAAGCGAACCGGACGATTTAGGATGAGCAGCGACGCGTCGGTGTCGCTGTCTTTGTGGTCCCGCAGACGCGGAGCGGGTTTGTTTACAAAAATAACGCAGTGCTGTCTGTAGCTAAGCTAACGATTACAGCGCAAGCGACGGTCATAAACGGGTTTATACAGCACAGTTCTGGGAAATTACGTGGTAAATCCATGTTTTTCTCTCCACGGTGTGTATTTTCGTGCGTTACAGTTGACAATTGTCAATGTTAACTGGCGCTATTTAGCGTTGGTGCCCCTAACTGAGAGACTAGCGGCGCCAGCTAGGTTAGGGTAACTGCTTTCTATCAGCTTTTCGTTTTTTTGAAGGCATTTTTGTCACTACGGGCCGGTTTCCGAGACCCAGATTAAGTCCAGGACTAGACTAACTTGGGTTTTCACCATTTACACTGAAGTTTCGTAGGAGACTTGGCTTGATTCATGTCCACGAAATATGCCCTATAAGCTAACGTCACACATTTAGCTAATGTTGCTGATGTGTAACGGTAGCTGGTCTCCAGGCTCACCATGTAAGCCTGAAATATCACGTTTCATGCATTGCATTTTCATTACAGAAAACAGTGAAGACGTTTGACATTTAAGAAATGTCAGCCCAAGTTGTACGTCTAGGTTCAGGGGTGTCTAAATAATCAAAATATTTTAGGGCCGGGGTCCTAACAATTTGTCTTACCGAGCATGCGCGTATCATTAGTACAGCGTAGTAACTTAGTGTTTCAGACGTTTTATTGTCTTTTCTAATGCTAATCCAGGACAGACTCTGCTTAATATTACTACTTACTCCCTGTTAGAGAGGTTTAGGCGATCAAAATAGCCTAATTATTCTTTTAATGCTTGTAACACTTTCTGATATGGAGATATCAGAATATCCCACTGATACATTTCAGTGCTAGTAGCATTTTCTGATGGGGTGACTGAGGCTGTCAGACTATCCTACATGTAGTTTTAATGCTGGTTGCATTTTTTGATAGGGTAATTTTGGGTAACAGAATAATCTACCTAGAGTTTTTTTGTAGATCTGCCTATAAATATGCGTTATGGCAGGACATTTTGACAAGGTAGCATAATTGATCAGAACACTGGATTTTTGCACATGGATTAAGCCTAGTCTTGGACTAAACTGCTATGTTAAAGGTGTTTTGCCATTGAAAACTCATTTAGTCTAGGCTTGAGTGTAATCCGGGTCTGGAAAAGCTACTTATTATTATTCAGTGCCTCCCTGAATGTGTTGAGTAAAGTGTCATTGGTGAGCACCATGCCATCAGACAGCTAGAAAAGACTGAACAGCTGTTCAGCCTTGATTTTCTTGCATTTCTTGCTTTTCTTGCTTTTATGCCAGTGACAGCCTACAGTATATCTTCATAAACATCTGATATAAGCACTGATTTTGAGGCTAATGCATGTCACTCTGTCTGTCAATCACAGGGAAGGAGGATGGTGGGGTGGCTGGCTACAGCAAAGCTACCAGGCCATCAAAGACAGAGTGAGTATTTTAGTGTGGACCAGAGAAGTCCACTCGTTTACAGAGGGCTAAAGTCCAGCACAGCTTCGTCATTTTCCTCTTTTGTCACAGTTAATTACCAGTTTTAGTAGCTAAGAAAAGGCAAGTCACCAAACTGTGTGTTTACTGTTGTTTTGCTGGTGTGTGGCTACCTGCCAACAGTTTGCTTCTTGTGGATATAGGCCTAGTGAAATTTGCAATGACATGAATTGTGTCAGATTTAAAAAGCATCTTCAACAAATATGTGTTGTGCACAGAGCTTTTATAATGTTCTGAGAACTGTGTTCTTTTGGTGTCATTATTTTTTTAGTATATCATGGAAGCAATCCAGTTATTACCTATTGAACCACAGTTAGGTTTGACCTCTGTATAAATTCTATGAGTGCCAGAATCACGCCATAATGCTCTGGCCGAGTCTCTTTAAGTATGTTTCCACCTCATTCACCTGTAACCTAGCAATGACTGCCAGCCGTTGCGAAAAAGGCAAACAAAGCAAGTAATGAGAAGCTGAGATGCACAATAACTAATTTACTAAATATGTTGGCTAAAAATTATTTTCAATTTAATTCCAAATGATCAAGCTATTATTGACCAACCTGTATTTATTTACTTTAAATGGACCAAGTTGATGCAAATGGTCATCTGTATGTACAGGAGTATCAGTAATAAAACTGTGGTATAATCGAAATTATACACTCAAGGTTGTGTGATACCATGATATATTGACTCTGATCTTTGGTGCTCAGTCTACAACTGCGGAGCGCCAATGCCAATCTCCTTCTAACTACTGGTTTATTTGTCTCTACAGTCATCTGAAGCATACGAGTTTCTCAAACGGGATTTAACAGAGTTTTCCAACGTGGTGCAGCATGACACTGCATGTTCTATTGTTGCGACGGCAAGTGCTGTCAGGAACAAACTGGCGGTATGGCTCGTGTTTTCTGATTAATTATAAATTTATGGCACAACATACAAAGAAATCTACATATTCTGTACTGGGTGTCCTTATTCCAGTAAGCTTTAAGTCTGTGTTTTTTCCTTTGACACACTTACAAAGAAAGTGATGGCTTTAATGGGTCATGCCTGTGTTGATCTTCTGAAAACCTGAATCTGTACTATGTTCGTAGGTGGAAGGCTCGTCAGAGACCACAGAGAAGATGAAGAAAGGCATCTCCAATATACTGGGAGTGATCACAGACACGCTCGCCCCTCCACCTGATAAGACCATTGACTGTGATGTGATAACGCTGGTGGCCACTCCAGCTGGCACTACAGAAGTGTATGACAGCAGCAAGGTCAGTCTGCAGATTAAAGAGGTGTATGTAAACAGTTTGGAGGCCATTCAGTTTGAGCCAGCACACTCTTTCTGACAGAGAACTGTTTTAACAGCTCTTGTGGTGGTCCATTAACTCTTGGCTGCATGATGTGGTCATGTGGCAAGAAATTGTTATACTGAAAATGTTTAAAAAGTATTAATACACATTGTGAATGTTTCACCACAGTTTTTCTATCAATTATACATGTATTATATTGGTAGGACCTCTCGTATAATAACAACAAAAAACTTACAATTTAAACAGAAAAGCAGTTTTCACTAGCACTACTGTTGTTTCACGTTCAGATTATAACTGTGGTAACATGTTCTGGCAGGTGCTTAGCTGGGTGACTGTAGCAGTGGGCTTTTTACTGTCACTTTTTTTTTTTTTAAACAATTTGGGACAGTATGATTATCACTGGATAGTATACCATAGTATGTCGATAAAACCAGTTATTTATTTTATTGGGCCATTTGCTGAGTTGTATAATCTGGCAGATTTCTATATCAGTATTCTATCCCCTGTCTGCCCTGCATCTCAAATATATATATGTGTGCCTCACTAACTGTACATTGGAAATGTGCAATACTGGTGCATGTTAATGTATATATTGTGTATATGTATATTTTTTTCTCATATATATATACTACAAGGGGGCTACACACCTAGATTTTCACTCACTTTTGCACCTGTGTAATGTGATATGACAAACGTGATTTGATTTGATTTGAATAAACATAGTCTACAGTGTTTGCATTGAGTAATTTGGGTTTTGTTTTTCTTTAGGCTCGTCTGTATAGTTTACAGGCAGACCCTGCAACATACTGCAATGAACCTGATGGTACGTTTCTCTCTCTTCTCCCCATGAGGTTTCTGTTACTTTCTTTATTTCACATTCTCTCCGGCTTGCTTGTTTGGTTAAGTTCTAATCTTGAAAATCTTTGTTGTTCTCTGTTGTCCAGAGTCATTATGTAATGAGATGGAGACAGTAGATAAGTCAGTGTATAGGTTATTGTGGGCCAAATGCAGGATGGATTTTGAGAGGAGTGCAGGAGTGAGGTCCGAGTTTAGATTCAGCCCTGCTTACATCATTACATAGTTGTCTTAAATACCTTTTAAAAGGGCAAGATGAATGAAGAAACCCTTAGAACATGACTGAAGCAGGATTACTTTTTTTTTTTTTTGAATAAAGGCAAAATATTCCATTATAACATTGATTAAGACAAGCTATATTAACTGCTTATTGGGTTACTTCAGTTAAAACTGCAGGAGCACAGTAAAAGTCTGCTGAATGACTGCAGGCCTGCACACTGTAACCTCTTTAAAGGGTAAGAAAAAAGGCCAACGTGAAGTTGCTGTTTGGTAACAGTGCATGTATGCAGTCAAATTGTGTGCAGTTAAAATGGTTTAAATAGTTATAAATGTAGAAGACCGTCAAGATTTGTTTAAGGTCTTTAATACAGTGAATCATATTTTAAAGCTAAAAGTTAGAAATAGGATAGTTGCACCTTGCATTTTTTGTCTATATTGTGCAGCCATAGTCTTCAGTATCCTTGGCATTTAAAATGGTTTCAGTAGTTATTTAAAGTGTTTTGCGCTGTTAGGTCCTTTTGTTAGTTTACAGAGCCTGAGAGAAGTGCTAATGTCTGTCTTGTGAGAGATGCGTAGAGATTTCTGAAACAGCTCATGGCAGCGTATGTGAGAAACTGTTTGTGGATTGTGGAGGTGAAGCTGGTGTTTGTTTCTTCAGGCCCTCCAGAGCAGTTTGACACTTGGCTTTCCAGCTTCAGCCTGGAGGAGAAAAAAGCTGAAATCTCTGACCTGCTGGTCAACAGCCCCTCCATCAGAGCTCTCTACACTAAAATGGTATGATTTGTTTTTCCATTCACCAAAATGGTGACCTATCAGTCCAGTCAGTATATTATTTTTACAGTACAAGCAGCCTGTATTGAGGTTCCAGATTTATTGGTATGTATGAAAATCCCACAAATAAAATATTCATATTTAAAGAGAAGAGAACTGATGAAAAACAAAATACAGACTAATTATTACAAACCTACAAAACGCAGATTGAGATGTTCCGACCAGAATACAGAATTTCAGAGTTTTTGCTGTTTCTGAGTTTAAGAAATCTGACACTTGTTAATCAGCAGTTATATTTGAGAGTAGTAATAGTTAGTAAGGCTCTTTTTAACCAAACCGTTTGACATTTAATGATTTCAAATGATATTGGAAAACAAATTATATGTTTTCAGTTACTCCATTTTGGTATTGGTGAGAAAAAGTTAATATCAATTGACCTGTAATGATACATCCTATATAGTTCATTTACCTAAATTTCCCATCTTCATATCTTACTGAACTGCATGTTCTAATGTCTCTGTTTTTGAGTGCCTGTTTTACGTCTGTTGTTGAGAGACTGGCACAGTGCTGCTGTTGTTCCCCTTCTCTTTGCTCTTTAGTAGCAGTGCAAAGAAGGGTGATTTCCTGTGCCATAAAATAATGGAGCTATTGTCTGATTAGACATTTCGTTGAATTGCTTTACTGTCTGTATTTCTTATTTAATAATTCCAACATAATTACACTATTCATTTGACCTCTGATTGCCAGCTTAATCAGTAAATGATTCAATTTTATGTTTAAATCTCATGAAAAAGCTTAAATTGAGTTGAGGCTTTTTAGTGCAAGGCAATTCAATGATTGAGTGATGATTAAATCTCAAGCATAAAGTACAAATTAAATATATTTTCTGGCTTTGATAGTAAAGTTGGGTATTACAGTAGACTTTCGACAGCAGTATTGTGTAAAATTCTTCAGATGTTGTTCGTAGACCCAATAGCCATGTATGTATTTCTTATCTGTTTATTTTTGTGTTTTTTTTTCCTGTTTTCCTGTTTAGGTGCCAGCAGCTGTGGCTCATTCTGAGTTTTGGCAGCGTTACTTTTACAAAGTGTTTCAGTTGGACCAGGTACAGCGTAATTCTCGTGCTCTCTTCTCTTTGTCTTTATGTGTGTATATATTTATATTTGTACACATTTTATCACTTTTTAAGCATTGCCATTGTGTCACCTGTCAATCCTTGGTTATATCCGATTACAATCGCCGTATCACCCAGGCCTAGTTGGGGTTAGAGATGGACAACATGACAGTATTTTCATTATTGTGATCAATTATGTCATATTTCACGCAGTATGCTTTTCTGGGTATTTTCTTTAATGGTACTACTGGTATTTCTAGCTTAATCCATCTTATCAAAGTTAGCTTTGTTTTTATTTCTTCTTGTCACAGATGTGTTGGGAGAGGAGCAAAATGTCAAACCTTACTAAATGTCCAATATCATAACAACTAAATATTGTGAAGCATATTGAGCATCATGAAAACGTTTTGCCATATCACCCACCCGTAGTCGGAATAAAGCTAAAAGGTAGACCTGTGCTGTTAATATGAACCATAGTACAGTAGTCTGTTCCAACACAAGCATTAAGCCTTTACTCTCAATCCCTTTATAAGAAATGTTGCTTACAACAGGAAATGCGCTGTAGCCTTTATAGTACAGAAGCATGTTAAGTGGCCCCAGGTGGTCCAGTTCCAGCAGGCCTTTGTGGCCAAAATCCAGAGTTGGCATGAACTGTAGAACAGATTCCATTAATAAAGCGTTGGCCTTGATTCCTCTGTGCACTCAGCAAATTTTTCCCCCAGTAGCTTTAGAAGGGAAGCTGGAAGCAAATCAAATTTTTGGGAGGATTGTCATGTCTGAGGCACTCCGTGCCAGTGGTTTGCTTTGTGTGTGTGAAATGATTTAGACACACTATTTTTGTGTGTGTGTGTGTGTGTGTGTGTGTGTGTGTGTGTGTGTGTGTGTGTGTTTTACCAGGAGGAGGCCAGGAGAGTGGCTCTGAAGCGGCGAGCAGAGGAGACCACTCAGTCAGAGAGTTTGGGTTGGGAGGAAGATGAGGAAGGTACAGTCTTTGTCACATTTCACTTAGAGATAAGTCAGAATGTTAAATTGTCTAATAGTCATGAAAAATCAAATAGTAAATTAATTTTTGATAAGCAAAATTAGCTTGTCTCTGGTAGTAAGAACCATCATATGCCTGAACTCTATACTCCACCAGAGGGCAGTGAAGAGCCTGCATCTTACATTTTGGTCAGAATTTCTTATCTATTTCCTCCAAAGAGGGAAGCACAGAAACACTGCTGCAGCTGGCTGTGTTCGATGAGACAGACTCCTTCTTGTCATGCATCTGAACAGAGATGAAGTTCCAAGGGGCAACTCCCCACGTCCATGTAATTAGAGTGCGCAATGGCCCATAAATGTCTCCCTAATAAGTTGGAAAATGTAGATATTAAAGTCGTCCGACATTGCGATTAACAGCAACAGTTATAGCTGATAATTTATGCACATGTGGTGGTGTAACACCCCCCCCTCACAGACGTTGAGTGGAGGTGCAATTCCTCGCCCAAACAAGAGCACTGTTGCAATATTATGTGTGTGGTATTAATGACTAGGGCTGCCACTAAGAATTGTTACTGTAATGGATTAATCAATTAAATGTTATTTGATTAATGACCATAACAATCATTTTATATCTTTTGCTGTTTCCATTCGCTTCTGTCATAGTGCCACATCATTTGAAAACCTATCTGTGTTTCTCTTTTATGCAACAAGCCAACAGAAGCCACATCATCCCCTACACTTCCTGTAGTGTACTGCAGTCTGACAGAATATTTGCATGCATCATATCAACCTTAAAGAGCAGGGTCAGGAACTGAGCGCCAATACAGTCTGCTGATTTCATTGCTCTGTTGCACCTACTAAACCTGATAATTCACTGATGAGTTAAATCAGGTCAGGATTTTTTTTTGTTTTGTTTTTTTATATAATCAGGGTCATATACAACTTTTTGACTTTAGCTCTATTGGAGCGAATGGGCAAATTCTGTAATTTAGGTGATTATTGACGTGATCCCTGATTTTAATCCAGTATAAATCTGCAGTATATGTAGTTTTACAGACTGACTGTAATAATTGTGGAGTAATTTTAATCCAGTATGAATCTGTAGTGGATTAATGATCCTCACTAATTGGATGAACCCGGAGCTCCCTCAATAATAGTAAGCATGTTTCAATACATAAGATAATGGTGTTGTCTGTTATTGCCGTTCTGTTTGGGAATTTATTTGCGAAATGACACAGTTACTTTATCACAGGGGTCAGCAACATGCAGCTCTTTTACTGCCCTGTTGCGGTTCCATAGCAGAATTAGATTTTTAGGTAAAAATAAAATAATCCTCCTTTGCTGTAAAATAAAGCTCTGCTCATCGTTCAACACAGTTTAACAATAAATGGTGCTAAACACTGGAGTTAATGCATAACTGCCTATTCACCTGACATGTTTAATCTGCAACGAGAAACTGTCAAACACTAAAGTTGCGTGGCTGAAGTCAGTTTTTCATTCGCCAGTTTCTTGTTCGAATTTTCCTGTTCCACCTTAAATGTTGCGGCAGTTCTGCCACCTCAGGCACATTTAAGGTGGAACAGGAAAATTCAAACAAGAAGCCGGTGAGCCTTGAAAGTCGAACGTTGAGAGACATTTTACAAGAAACTGTTCTACTTTTGCAAAATGTGTCCTGCTGGAGATGTGAGAAAAGCAGCTATAACTGAGATAAAGCTTAAAGCAGAACAAAGTGAGTCTGCATTTTCATTTATATTATATTTTTAGCCTATACTAGTCCTACTGAGACATATTTACAGCCAAGATGGTCAGATGGACATAAAATGTTGTGGCTCCCATGGTGGTTTAATTTTTGTTGAAAGGACAAAATGGCTCTTCTTGACATTTGGGTTGCGGACCCCTGCTTTATCACATACCAATCCTGGCAAGTTACTTTACACAACCTCCTCTGGTAAAAGTACTCCAGTGTAAATAGTGATTTTGTATGCTAATTGTTTGCTTGCTAATAATGTAATCACAATTCTATTATGATCTCTTAAGATGAGTTTCTTGGGGCCACATCTACATCTCGCTTGGACTTCACCCCTCCTCTTGAGAACTCCCAACTCCCTACCGTAACCATAGAGACCCCCTGCGAGCCGGCAGTCTCCCCTGTTGATGCTGCGTCTGACGTGACTCCCTCTGTCAGCAGTGACAGTGTCAGTCTCCCCACTCAGCTGGAAAATAATCCGGAACAGCCTGTGAGTACCAATAGGCCAGCACCCGCGGAGGAGGTCACCCTGAAGCTCTCTGAGGCCCGGCTGGAGAGAGCGGAGGAGAAGCAGGCAGGCTCGGAGCAGACCTCCTCCCTGGGGGCAGAAAGAGATCAGACCCCCGCTGAGAATGGCACTGCCAAAGCGGAACAAACCAGAGAGGAGGGACCGCAAGACCTCCGAGTGTTTGAGCTCAACTCTGACAGCGGCAAGTCTACGCCTTCCAACAATGGCAAGAAAGGTGAGAGAGTGTAGGATAATAATAATTGCAGTTAAACTGATCAAAGCAATACAGTTAAACTACTAATCAGATTTACACATAATTCCACTCCCAAAATGTGGTTGGATCAGGCGAAATGTTTATAGGGTCCAAGGTTTGCTATTTTAGTTTAGTACTGGAGCTGTGAGGCTAATGCAGCTAACAAGTAATGCAGACTTATGTGCACATATTAGTATCATACAAACTGCATGCATACATCACACACTTGCCCTCAGACTGCTTTTAGGTGTTCAGTAATCTCAAATCTTGACTCCGTATGACTTACTGTTATCTATAAAAATGATCAAAATTTGACGTTTGCTTTAGCTGAACTGTTGCTTTAAGACATAGAGAGGAAACTTACAGGCTTGAAACCAGAACTTGGTTTGTGTGCGGTATTTAAATGTCATGGTGTGAAAACCACATAGCCATGACATCGCCATGTAAATACTTAATCAGCAAGTTTATTACAGCTCAGTTATAGGCAAACCAGTCTTGGTCTACTCAAAAGAGGTAAAAAAATTAATCTGTTTTTCAGTAAACAAATCCAAGAGCTGCCTCTAAAAAACACCGAGATCAAGCCTGCAGCAGCAAGCCCAGAACTGATGGTACTGACAAGAGCTTTAAAAGTGATAGTCGGGCAAAAAGTCATGCATACACAGTTTTACCCTTACACCAAGTAGACCACTGAAGTTATCTTGTCATTCTGTAGTCGGCGTCATGCTCGTTTTAGGAGCTCTGGGTCTAAGCTGGACAAAAATGAATGGGATTTTCAAAAATCACTGCTGTGGTAAACAAAAAGGTTCCATACCTGCTACGTTTTGTCCTACGTTTGGCTACATGTGAGCTATCACTGCTGGACACTGAATTGACAGCATAAAGCCCTATTCTGACTTCCATGGGGGGGGTGGGATAATGAAAATTTATCTCAGGATGTCTGTAATGTGTTTATGAGTGATTTGCACGTCATATCTCAATATAAATGACAGAAATGGAGCGGCTACTTGATGTATGCGCCGCCTTTACTCAACAAAAGAGTAGAAAAGATGTTACAACATTCAATGTAGCCGTTATTTTGTTTACCCTAACAATTTACCTTTCTGACTTAAGTGAATTAAGTGCATCATTAGTGTCACCGTTGGCCTGAATTCATGTCAGACAGATAACTTCGCATAAAATCACATTTTTTTCTCGTAATTTTTACCTGTTCTGATTTTTGCATGTGAGACAGGACAGTAACGTTACACATCAGCCTGATTTTAGCCACAGAAAACAACGAGGCTGAAGTTGGCTTCCTATTCGCCAGGTTCTTGTTCAGATTTTCTCATTCCACCTTAAATGGTGCCTCAGGCGTTACAATAAAAACTGCTGCACAATTAAGGTGGAACGGGAAAATTCAAACAAGAAGCTGACTTCAGCGTCGTCAGAGAACACGAGTAAACACTTCTTCGAGTGTCTCTTTTTCCACAGAACATGGTAGCTTTTTCACCGACCTGTCGATTGGCACGGGACTAATATAACCTGATGTTGTTTTAATGGCTCGTTTCACAGAAGGTAAAACCATCTTTATTAATGTAGGAGTGCGCTAACATGTAACATCTTACATCTCTGAGAAACGCCAGTAATAACTGCATTTCCCCATCTCCTCAGGAAAAACTAATTCCGTCTGAATAGACTTGACAATCACTCCGGTTTCCTCCCACAGTCCAGAAACATGCAGTCAGGCCAACTGGACATGCTAAATTGCCCCTAGGTGTGAGTGTGTGTGTGCAAATGTGTATGTCTGTCTGTCTGCCCTGCGATGGACTAGCGACCTGTCCAGGGTGTATCCTGCCTTCCGCCCAATGACAGCTGGGATAGGCTCCAGCACCCCACCGCGACCCAGAAGGATAAGCGGTTTAGATGATGGACGGATAGACTTGACAATCTGACCAAAATGCACTAAACAAATCAGCAAGCTTTGTTCAGTTTGCTAGTTAGACTGTTTTGGCAGTGGTAGAATACGTTTGGTTTAAGTTTAATAGTACTTACTTGTATGCAACATCATTTCAGTCAAAGAGTGGGAGTTTGCTATTAGCATAGATGTAGCAAAGTTCAGGCGTGATGGCTGCAGCTACTGTTTTTAGTTTATTTACTTTAGGACGCCAAACATGTTTTGGCTGATTGTTTATACTTGAGAAAATGCTTTAAGTTTTATTTTTCTGTTAATCTGTACTGTAACAGGAATAAAAGCCAGTGTTTGTGGTGTTTTATTGTATATTTACTGTAAAAGTCTGTGTTACGGCAGGTTCCAGTACTGATGTAAGTGAGGACTGGGAGAAAGACTTCGACCTGGATATGACGGAAGAGGAGGTTCAGATGGCTCTGTCTAAAGTCGATGCCACCGCAGAGGTACAGCCCCACCCGTTATAAACCATTTTACCGTTCAAGGATGTTAAATTATGAAATGTAATTTAGTTAGAACTTACAGGTTTGTATGATGTTTATTTTCAGAGGACTGTTTTAGCTGTAAATTCAAAGAGAATTTAAGAGTAAAGAGGAAGATTTTAGGAGTATGCAGTTAGGAGTTAGCAATATGGGAAAGAAAGTACTTTCTTGTAATACTAGAGATTTTCATGTAGTATCACAATATATAATTTTTCTGAGGTTTGTAAGCCATTTGGAAAGGAGAAAATACACTAGCAAAATAGCAGTTTAAGAACTGACTGAGCATGAAAAACTAGTAAAAGTAGTCTTTTGTATAGAATTTCTAAAAATAAGCTGTTTAAGAGCTGAACTGCAAGCAGCTGGATAAAATAAAATAATAAGGTAAAGACAACGGACAGCTATTCATTCAGCTACTATGCAGTTATATGCTGGATGTTTTGTGCAGGCTGTCAACTTTTTTATGATGCAGTTGTACAATATCCATGATGTACTCAGAAAAGCATAATTTATCATGATAACAGTAACATTTATGGGCACCCATATAAGCAAATGAGAATAGCTTAACATGTTCTCTAGACAGATGGTTATTTATTTATTTTTTTTCTTTTAGTTTGAAGACGAGGACTGGGAGAACTGGGACTGAAGTGCTGAGGCAGTGATTTCTGGCCTGTTGCTGACGTGAGACTTCACCGGTCCCAAACGAACCATGCTTTAACGTCTCTAAACTCTTCGTCCACACCCACACCTTCTCATTGAGGCAATCGGAAGAGAAGAACGGCCGCAGGCTCTCCTGATTGGGTGGCTTCCAGCCGATGAAATTTAGTTCAGAGCTGTGCACGTTTAAAATCTCCACCCAGCAGCTGTGTTGTGTAATACATTTTTCAGAGGTAATACTTAAGCTGTCTTGGGGAGGAAATTGCTGTAGAGCAGATGCCCTACTCTAGCTATGGATGCTTGAAGTGGAACAGGACACATTTGTGTTCAACAAAGGAGAGGCAAATGCCTAAGATTTGTAATGGAGATGGTGTCCAGGAAAAAAAGAGCGATCAGGCGATGCCATCTAAGCTTACAGTATATAAATTGTTGTACTTTTATTGTAGGAGTCTGGGGAAAAAAAAAAACAATAATTAACTTTTTGCCATACTCTATCATGCTGCTTGTCACTCTTCTAGGATTAGGAAATAATCCTTCACATGAAAAATATATGTAATTTATATGTTTCTCATTTTGTGTTCTATCTTTGGCATAATGTAAGTTTGCTTTTTTTTCGTTGTCTACAAAGTACTAACATCTCTAAACTTATGCAAGTGATATTAGCATTCAACATGGAGAACACGTTTGGCCTTTTCAGAGAGGACTGTCGCACTTTCTTTTCGGATCAGAACGTGGCTACCTGCGCTACATGGCCTTGTTCGTTGTTGTGTGGAATGGGGAAAAAATGTATTTTGTCACACATTGAAAAAGTTAATATTTGACTAAACACAACCAGTCCTTCCCGTGCATTCCGATTTATTCTGGTTTGTCCTTTTCCCTTTATCTGTGTTGATGGGAACTCCCAGCGGGGTTCTACATTTCCAGGGCTAAAATGGGAAGTGATTTTGAGTTCTGCTCTGTATATGTATACTTACTCTGTTTTGGGGTTAATGTAGCTTTAGAGAATGCTGAATTGTGTAATTATAGTTACTGTGCAAATGAGATGTTCTTTATTTTCGCTTTTTCCAACTTGGATATTGGTAATTTAATGAATTCAGATAATTACACAGTAATTTCAGTTTGTTTTACTCTTTCTTTCTTCTTTTTAGCTACGGTGCTGTGCAGAAATCAGAGACCACCCTTCAGTTATTTCATTTCAAATCAAAACGGCCATTAAGTACAAGTTCATTTTTGAGCAACTAAAATATATTGCGTTTTCAGTATTTTAGTGAGTGCAATCTTTGGCTATTACAGTTTCCATTCATTTTGGTTTCTGAAAGAAATCTGCAGCCACACCTCTAAAGTTCAGTCTTAGAAGTTGGTTGCATTTTCTGCCTCTCACTCTCTAAGTTATTCCAAACACATTCAGTGATGTTGAGGTCTGGACTCTGGGTGGCCAGTCCGTCGTTCTGAGAACACCAGAGTGTTGTGGAGTTTAAGTCTCTCCTATCTCTAAATGATAAAGTGCTGTTTATCTGATATGGACAGTCTTGGTGTCTACCAGGTCTTCCAGGTGGTTGTTAGGAGTCTCATTTTCTCTTTAGCTTTTAATCATTTTTTTAAACTCCAGTTTTGGAAGCTCCTGATATTTCACTTATTTTTCTTTGACTTTCTCCTTCCGTATGCAAGTGGATTATCTTACATCAAATCTTCTTAGAAATATCTCCTGGGGGCTCTGAGTGGTGCAACCATCTAAGCATTGGCCCTATCATCAGGAGATGGTGATGCCCTGCCTCTTCCCCAATCACTCAGTGCGATGCTAGTCAGCGCAGGCATCTGTTAGCTGACATAACAAAACTGGCAGTTGATGTTTTCCTCTGAGCACTTTCAGCTGTCCAATGACGTTGCGTGAGCGGCAGTTCGAACAGATGTGGTGGTGCTTCACAAGTCTCAGAGGAAGCCTGTGCTAGCCTTGCCCTCCTAGCGCTGGTGGTATCGTGTGATTGGGGGAGAATTAGATACAAAAAAATTGGGGAAAAATAATAAAAATCTCCTGAAACATGAATAGTTTGTGCTTAAAGGCTGTTTTGACTGGAAGTTAATTAAACGATGAGTGGTCTCTGACTTTTGCGTAGTACTGTATATCCTTTTTAAGTAAGCTGTATTAATCAGTTTGCTCATTCTAGGCCTGCAGTCATAAAGCTTCTCATTGCTGCTCTAGTATCTACTCCTATGAGCAAGATCATCATAAATAAGAGGAATCTGATCCTGGGTCAGCACTCCTTCTTTAAGAAGCTTTATGCATCCAGGCCCAGGTGTACACCTTGATGTTAGTGGGGTGGGTGCATGGATAAGACCGGTGTTTCTACGGCAGTGCTGTGGTTCCACCTTCACCGCGCAGTGTCGTGTATTTTCCTGCTCTAACACTTCTAATTCAGATCTAGAAAGACTAGATCACTAGCTGATCACGCTATGATATGATGCAGGAAAACACCAACTGAAGTAGTATCTGTGTCCAAAACCGCATATTAATATACTCTACAGAATATGTACCACCTCCTTGTTTCTACACTCATTGTCCATTTAATCAGCTCCACTTACTATATAGGTGCACTTTGTAGTTCTACAGTTACAGACTGTAGTCCATCTGTTTCTCTGCATACTTTGTTAGCCCCCTTTTACCCTGTTCTTCAGTGGTCAGGACCCCCATGGACCCTCACAGAGCAGGTACTATTTGGGTGGTGGATCATTCTCAGCACTGCAGTAACACTGATATGGTGGTGGTGTGTTACTGTGTGTTGCGCTGGTCTGAGTGGATCAGACACAGCAGTGCTACTGGAGTTTTTAAACACTGTGTCCACTCACTGTCCAGTCTATTAGACACTCCTACCTTGTCAGTCCCCCTTGAAGAAATAGAAACAAGGAGGTGGTCATAATGTTATGCCTGATCGGTGTATATGTACTATGACGCATTCAAATTAGGGTAAGACCATTGTTTCCCTCTTTTTGCCTTTATAATGCAAGAACCTAAAGTAGGTTCATGCCAAAAGACAATGAGTAGACAACCATTCCCTTTTTTCTAAATGACATTTGGTTTGGACACTCTTATTTTATCTTGGCTTTTTCATTCCAACGAGAATGAATTAATGCTTCAAAAATAAAGTCTTTCTAATGGGAAACCCCTTCAAACAATGAGAACCTGCACTCAGGAAGGTACAGCAAGAGGGCTGTCTTTTTTTCCTCCATTTGTAACCTCATGAAGAGATGGTACAGGTTGGAGAATCACAGACATAACAGTAGCAGATAATATTCGATTGACGTCACATTTGTCACCACTGCCATATTGTTGACATACCACCGGTCAACGAAGCCATGACAGCAGGAACAGCGCTACTCAGAGAGCCGTCGTTGGTTTATAAAGCATCCTGACAGATAGCGTATAGCCATGGTGAGCTGCATGGTTCAGAGCTGTAGTGATAACAGCAACAAAAAGCAAAAGCAGACAAGGAGAAATCATTGAATAGTCAGAATAAACAGGAAAAACTTTCCGCCACCTCCCGACCAAAGTCTGCTCTTCTGTTCTCATAGTTTTGCCAGAGGTAGACAGATAAGCGAAGGATGAATTCTGTAGTTTTTCCTTTGTTTTCCCTGATAGAAAGAACAGCATAGACCAGCATGCGTTTTGGATGCTGGTATGCTGGTCAACCAGCATGACAATGCAAGGTGACCAGCTGAACCAGCACCAGAACAGAATAAAGTTCATGCTGGTCTGTTCATTTTTTTTTCCCCAGCAGGGTTAAGAATGGTTCACTATTGACAGTTGACCTTGATTTGTGATTGTCTTTTGCAGTCTATTTATGTCTAGATCTCTTTGACTTGCTTCAGCTAGACAATGAATACAGTTAACGCAAGAGTGTTGGCTGGGCTCACTCTTAACATTAGGTCAACACTGATTAACCACATTAAACATAATCAGCAATCATTACGACGTTTGATTGTGTAGTTGATGGTAAACACAGAATATTGCTGACCCACAGATGAAATAAATGATTCTGCTGATTTGTATGCTTTAAGCTCCTGCGATGTGTAGATTGATACAGTATTTACAAGGTGATTATACTGCCTTAAAAAAATGGTTCTTCAAGGGTTCTTTACTAAGGAAAATAGCTCTAGAAAGAACCATGAACGTGAAATCATGAAAGGGTTTTTCAGATTGATAGAGAATGTGCTGTAGATGGTTCTGTATAGCACCCAAAAGGGTTCTTCTGTTGTTACAAGCTTGACATCATAACAACAGAAGAACCATTTACAGCACATTCTGAGAACCCTTTCATGATGCAAAGAACACTTTAACCTTGTGTGGTGTGGAGCAGTGGAACTGGGTTCTCTGGAGTGATGGAGCTCTATCCAACACTTTTGGGATGAGTTGGAGTGATCCCGAACTGACCATCCAACATCAGTACCTGACCTCACTAATGCTCAATCAATCAATCCTCACAGCAATGTTCCAACATTTAGAGTAAAGCCTTCCCTGAAGAGTAGAGGCTGTTACTGCAGCAAAGAGGGACAAATACCCTTGATTTCAGTAGAGACGTTGAAGTAGGAGGTGTCTACAAAGTTTTGGGCATGTAGTGTAGTAGGCTAACGGTCAGATAGAACTTCTCCTTATTGGCCTTCAGACAGTAATGGTCAGAATGAGTCTGATGCACTGAAGAAAATGTCGGTAAGAAACAAGATTACTGACGTGCCTGAGTGAATATTTTCATTAGAAGTGTTGACAGTAGGGTGCTACGTCACTAGAAACTAAAGACTTAAAGGGGAATTCCACCAGTTTTATTCAAAATTTCTGTTAAATTCAATTGTGGAGATGTAAACAAAGTCATTCCGAGTGGTTTGGTGTGAAATGGTTCACTGTAGAGAAACTCTGACTCAGATTGCTTTACAGTGGTGGTGATAGGAACCAGGGGTCACAATGTCTACAACACAAATACAGCCATTTTATTTACTATCAAAACCACCACATGCTATCTGAGTTTTTATGTTGATGATGGTAAAAGAGTGCGAACAAAAAATTCTGTGGTACTATTTTGCCTTAGAACAGCCTTCATGTACTGCATCAATATTTTATTTATTTATTTTTTTTTACATGTGCCATAGGCCAGAACCTTCTCAAAACTCTCATAAAACAATGTCTCAGGCAGACATCTGGTTCCTATCACCACCACAGTAAACAATTCTGACTCAAGTTTTTCTAGAATGGAGCATTTCACACCAAACCACTCTGAATGACTTAATTTACATCTTGACGATTTAAGTATGCAGAACTTTTGAAAAATTGGTGGCGTTCCCCTTTAATCACAAACTCATAACCAGTGATGTTAATGCTATTTACCTCTACTTGAATCAATACAGCACTGAATTCAGTCATTGAATCCAGTGAAAAACTATCTGCAGCCAACAGAGCAGGTTCAGGGCGTTGGACCTGTGAAATACGAACACTTGGTGGCAGTGTTGTCACACTGCTGTTGACACATCTGCTACCTGTAGAATGAGGGGAAAATCCCTTATCGTCATTGTATGCTGTCAGTTATGGAGATGAATATGCTTATCAGTGGTATTTTCTATGTAAGGAAGGTCTTTCTGCCTGAATTTATTTGACCATTGTACAGAGAAATGTAAGCTTACTGTAGACTTTAAAGGCAGATGTGACATGGATAATATGTAGATCATCTACACACGGTGTGCTTATGTGGTTAATGTAGGTCACAGTGGGAACACCTGCAGTGCTGCTTTTCCTCATCAGTACTTCTAAAAAAGACAGATAACGTCTCTCTCCACACGCACACACCTACATGTACATGTGCTCTGTTTGCACCTCTGGATCTCTCTCTCTTTTTCTCTCTCTTACTCATGTAAATTCAATGCAAATTCAGTGTTCATTTACCCTCATGACATTTGCCGTTCTCACACCTTCTCACAGGGATTTGCACCAATCGCAAATACTCAGACCCATATACAGCGGCCCCAAAAATGTGTTCGGATATTCCTAAAAAATTATTAAATTTGTTGTGGTAAGAAACATGATGTCAAACTATGTGGCAATTAAATAGACAGTATTCCAAGAGTTTTTGTGTTTTTTTGGTTTAGCTGGTCACCCAGCACACCAGCATCCAAAGCACAACATGTCGCTGTTATTGGAAGAAAACCTTGTAGCTCTGTTTTTCAGTTTTTGACAATTTGATTTTTACATTGTGTATAAATTTTATGATGAATGGACCAAAAGAAACGTCCCAAAATTACATGGTAAAAGTCTGGTTCCATTGACTTACATTAAAAGTAAATTATGTAATTAAAGTCTGTTTTTTCCCTCTCCTGTAAAGTTACCATTTTTTACAAGGTTTTCTTACGACAACAGCGATATGCTGGTTTTGCTGGTGATCATCCATGTTGAACTATGCTGTTTTCTCTAGCAGGGACATGTTTAATACCTTGAAAGTCTAAGAGCTTTCAGCTTTTAGCCTCGGCTCTACACTGTCACTGGGGCAGTCCCCCTCTTGTCACTGGGGTGGGACCCTCAAGGGTACATCTCAGTACCTTTAGTCAGGGAACATAACTGAACCATAATCCACTGAAATGATATGTTCTAAGCTGTACTGACTCCACACACCCCGTCTCGTCTCCAGGCTTTTATTTTACTGTTCTGTTTTAAAATATTAGATTATGAAAAGGTACAAATACGAACTTTTCACCTGGAAAAACATATTTAAGGTGCACAATCAGACCTTAAAACCACTGTTGTACCTTTGAGGGAACATTTACACTGTTTGTACCTTGATGAACGAAAAATGTACCTGAACAGAACCTTTATTTCTAACAGTGTATGAATCCCTGATCTTGTCTGATCTCGGAAGCTAAACAGGGTGAGGCCTAGTAAGTACTTGGATGGCAGACCACCTTGGAGTTTGACGACCAGGGGCCAGATTCATGAAAGTGTCTTAAGAAGAAAAATCTTCTTAAATGTGTGTTTTTTCTCAGCTTCCTTCTTAAGATTAAGACTTTGTTTACAACAATTTCATTACTCGGAAATTTTGGAAAAAATGTTGGAATTCCCCAGATATTTGATGACATCATTTACATCACCATGGTCTTGTCTATTTTTAATGTAATGCACTATGTGCATTGTAGACACAGCAAGTCAGTTAACTTTGAGACTGTTGGCCTGGGAAAACAGCTGTGTGTGTTTGAACATAATTCGAGTGAAAGAGGAAAGAAAAAGCAGTTGAAAGAAACAGGAAGGGGCGTGATAACCGATTATGCTGTTGCTTTAAGTCAGCCAGGGCCAATTAAAAATAATCAGATTCTTATTGACGTCTCCTCACCATTCATTCAGTCCCCTCAGCTCAGTGACCCATTCATACCTGCCCTTTAACTCCTCACTTCTCCCTGGTGAGAGCCCTTCTGTAGCCTCCTGTCTCACACACACTCATGCAGACTTAAGTGGAACCCCTGACTTCTTGGATTCTGTCTGAGTGTCATTGTTTTTCTCTGTGTGATTAGTGCTGTAATTGGGAACATTGTCTTATTCCACAATGACGAAGAGGACTTTAAAGGAACACTCCAGTGTTTTTTACGCTGCCCACAGGACGCTGTTGGCTGGATATTTTTGGTTGGTGGACTATTCTCAGTCCAGCAGTGATACTGAGGTGTTTAAAAACTCCAGCAGCACTGCTCTGTCTGATCCACTCGCACCAGCGCAACACACACTAACACACCACCACCACGTCAGTGTTACTGCAGTGCTGAGAATGACCCACCACCCAAATAGTACCTGCTCTGTGAGGGTCCATGGGGGTCCTGACCACTGAAGAACAGGGTAAAAGGGGGCTAACAAAGTATGCAGAGAAACAGATGGACTACAGTCTGTACAAAGTTTCAAAATGGACAGTGAGTGTAGAAACAAGGAGGTGTACTTAATGAAGTGGCTGGTCGGTGTTTAATTTTGGTCACTTTTGTGTTATTACTGTAGCTAGCTTGCTAACATGTTGCACTTTTACTGCCCTCTTTTGGCTCCACAGCTGAATTAAATGGATTTATGTAAAAATAAAATAATCCTCCTTTACAGTAAAATAAAGCTCTGCTGATCGTTCAACACAGTTTAACAATAAATGGTCTTAAACACTGGAGTTAATGTAGAACTGCTAATTCACCCTTTAACCCTGAAGCTTGGTGCACAGACTGTTGGTCACCATAGCAACACAGACAACAAACTCACCTAGCTAGTAGCTAACAGAAAGGCAAAGAGAAAGATTTAAGATGAACATCGATAATTTGGAGACGAATGGACTTACATTCATAATCACTCCAGCTGGTTTCCTGATATGTTTAATCTGCAACAAGAAACTGTCAAACACTAAAAAGTCACAAGGCTGAACTCAGTTTCTCATTCACCAGCTACTTGTTTGAATTTTCCGCTCCACCTTAAATGGTGCAGCAGTTGCACTCTGGTGCCTCAGGCGCGTGTAAGGTGGAACGGGAAAACACGAACAAGAAGCTGGCGAATGAGGCGCTGACTTCAGCCTCGGAAAAAGTCGAATGTTAAGAGACATCTTGGAAAAAAATGTATTAAACTTTTGCAAAAGAGTTTCCTGTTGGAGATGTGAGAAAAGCAGCTATAGCTGAGCTAAAGCTTAAAGCAGAGCAAAGTAAGTTTTAGTCTATGGTAGGACATTAGCCAGCACATATTAAGACATATTTTCAGCCAAGATGGTAAAACATTACTATGATAAAATTGACATAAAATATTGTGGCTTCATTAAAGGTGGTTTAGTTTTTGTTGAAAGGACAGAACATTTGGGTTGCTGACCCCTGGTCTAGTGGGACTGCAGCTTTAAGTATCTAGGACCATGAAGGTATTTGAGACTCAATGGTTGTTTTTTTTTTTGTTGTTTTTTTTTTGTGAAAGCTAAGTGATTCTGCACAGCATCTGCTGGTATAATTCAGTGAGAAACACAGACGCTGGGCCTTCCGCCAAACCTTGCTCAGCTCCAAAGACAACACACATACACACACACTCTATTACTGGCTTAAGACTCGGATCTACAGCCTATCCTCCTTGAAGAGTGCATTTCTAACCAACAGGGTCACAAACAAACAAAGAGCAGCACATTGGCACCACCATGATGGCCCTTACTGGATGTGATGTCCTCAGCAGTGGAACGACTGACGGAATTGGACATGTTTCCCGAACAAAGGAAGCACTCGGAGGGGTGACCTTATAATAACTGACTTTTTATGCTTGCGACAGTGGTGTTTATGTTAATACAGTAATATTAGCGCTTGGCAGTGGCTGCTGTTGGGGGTTCACAGGGTTGGCATCTCTGAATTGAACTGCGGGCCAAGGCTCAGTTTTAAAGGCTAGGATTGCTGTCAAGCTGGCATCGCTTAGAATCACATTTCTTTGGTTTGGCAGCGCTGAGAATCGAATTCTTGAGGTGGCAATTGCATGCGCTTGGCATTGTTCGTGTTTTCTCACTCAGGATGGCATGACTTAAACTGAAACCACAGTGAAGCAGTCTTTCTCGAGGGCTGTGTTACATGATGACCACCAGTTGAGGGTTTGAGTATTATAAACTGCAATCTCATCCACTGTGAAGGTCTTTGGGTAGGGTTTCGGTGATGAGCTGTAAGGCTGCACAATATATTGTCTGTAAAGTCCTGTTGCATTATTGGGCTACATGGAGCCATTCAACATTCAACATGATTGCTGAAGCTCAGAGCGCAAAAGTTCACCTATCCTCTGTTGCATCACTAAAGAGTTCCAAACTGAAGCAACATCTGCACGAGAACTGAGCATCGGAAGCTTCACAAAATGGATTTCTGTGCCTGAACTGCTGCATACAAACCTATGTGCAATGCCAAGTGTCGGCTGGAGTGGTGCAAAGCCTATTTTGGTTGTACTGTTAGGCCGGGCTACCCTTGAGAAGAAGAAGCATACCTAAGTACATGAACAGTGTAAACTGTATAAACAGTATAAAAATATAAACAGTATAAAAGTATAAGCAGAATACTTAAAGTACATTTTTTTCATATGTGTTTGAAAGTATATTTTCAAAGTAACATATTTTATGCTGTGAGGAAAAACATTTGAATAAATCCAGAAACACTGCCGCCTTCTCTGGGCCCGAGCTCATTTAAGATGGACTGAGACGAAGTAGAAAGTGTCCTGTGGTCTGATGATTTGATCAATTTGCTAAATATTTCTTAACATATTGAAGCATGTTTAAACCAAAACATATTTATTTGTCAATAATTTAAGTGTATTATTTAGAAAGTAATAACTTTTTTAAAAAAACACTTTATTATACATTTGTTGTATTTCAGTTACAACATAAATATGGATATCAGTACACCCAAGAGTAAAAATATATTCTAAAAAAACAAAAACGCACAACTAAATGCATTTAATATATAATTCATAATTTGAATACACTTGTCATAATTTGTTCCAAAATAGTACGTTTAGTATAGATTAAGGTATGTTTACAGTATAAACGTCAAAATTATATAGGTTCTGAGATGGTCGTATGATTCCCCATGCAAGTCTAATGTTTACAGTAAACAAAAACAATGATAGCCATAACAGAGTAGCTTCTCATTCTGATTTTATTTACTCGGTATTTGCTTTTAGACAGTGATTTTGGCTTTCATCATTCATCTAGCTTAAATAGTGAGTGTGACAATTCTGTGATGATTGCGTTTGGCTGAAAGTTTAATGATTGTGACAATGTTCTAGCACCTCCTCTGGTCCATCATATTCAGACATAATGAATGCTGAACTGTAAAATACCTGTTTAGAACAATAAAAATATCGATGTTTATATACAACTTTGTCGTGATTTCTCATCTCAGTCCTGGTTATTTTAGCATG
Organism: Colossoma macropomum; assembly: GCF_904425465.1. Lineage (NCBI taxonomy): Eukaryota > Metazoa > Chordata > Actinopteri > Characiformes > Serrasalmidae > Colossoma > Colossoma macropomum. Next base: position 45,778,973 of record NW_023494791.1, read on the forward strand.
TCCAGTGAACTCTATGAGGTCATCTACAGAGTCTGTGGAAGGGCATGGCTTCGTCACAAAAAACCCCCCAGAAAATAAAGACCAAAGAGGCGCTGGAGACAGGCTGCCTTCACACTCTTCAGAAGACCATGGGAAAGTGGGAAGTCTGGTAACCATAGAAACAGGAGGGGGGCTTTCTCTCCTTTTTTAGCCTGTTTTGCATCATTCATGTTCCTGAAATGGCGTGTAGAAATGAGCAGTTCCTCTCCATTAAAGGCTGCAGTCTTTTAGTTGGAAATGGTTTTGTATGGAAACAGTGGCTTCTGTAAATAAAGGATGTTTATTAACAAACTCTGTTTCTAGTAACATATTGCTATACTGGGTTAAATGCATCTTAGGATTTTAGGTACAAACACCAAAAAACAGCAGGGTTAGCTTTCAGGTTCTGTCATTTGTATGCACTGCTTGTAAAAACTTGAGGTGCAGTGCAGAGCTGTATATGGAAATGTTTAAAAGAAAAGCATACATTTGCATGGTGTACAGTAGTAATTGTTCTATAGGCCAAGTGGTAGTATGTTAAATAGCATATACATAAACAGAAAGATGAATAACATGGTGAATAATATCTGAGCTCTATTTTCTTTAAAAAAAAGAAAGAGGCTACACCTAAACTGTCTTAAAACCAGACTAGCCTGCAGCCATCTGCTCTTCCTTCCTCTCTTTTTTACTTCATATTTGTCCTGTCAATCTAATTAGCTCCATTGTTTCATGTGTTTTGATTGGCTGAAAGTGTAATAATGGGAATATTTATTAGGTTTATGCTCCACTACTGTTGAACAGTGTCCTATGTAAGCATAATTTACACTTACAGTCAATTTAACAAAGGTCTTTACAGGCTGTTACATGTAATGTGATTTCAAACATGCTTAAAATTTCACATCAAATCCAATATGCTGTGTTCTGTTGCAAGTAGGAAGAATATGAGTAACTTAACATCTTTGAGTAATAAAGTATTGCAACACCCATTTTAAAGGTTGTTACTGTAAACGGCATTAGTGAGCTCCTTCTGGTGTAGGTTCATGACAGATTATTCTCTTTCAATGATGCATACAAATGTGCTTCCATGCTAATGATGCCCTTTGATTGGGGCAACTGTAGACTGCTAAACATGAGTGAGTGAGTGACTTCCAAAGTCATGTCCACATGCTTTGTATATTAAACATATGTAAAGATGCGCTCTGGAGTTCAGCTCTAAATACCTGTGGAAAACCATGAAGTATTATGTTTGTTCAAGTTTTCAATTCATCCAAACCCTTGGGACACTTAAGCTGTATGATGAATGCTTAGAGTTTTCATCAGATGATAGGTCACGTTCCTAGAAACCCACAGCAGAGACAGTGCTTATCATAGCATGATGGCTTTTTAATGGTTCATAATTATCCACTGTTTTATGTGAATAAAACATTATTGGGTTGCTTATCAATCAAATCATCCAATTACATTGCCCCAGCACCCAATCCCATGTAAAATAAAAACCTAAACACTTTTTTAATGGTTTTTATTAATTTTACACCATATGAAATACTAGTTTCCTTTTACTTTATATGAACATTTAATGCCAAATGGACCAGAAATAATCCAACATGACTTAGGATAAAGTCTCATTACGTTAGAGTACATTGCAGTTGTAATACTTGCAGAATGGGGTTTAGCATTGTCTTACTGAAATAATCAAGGCCTTCCCTGAAAAAGACATCCATAGGGCAAGGAACTTTCCTACTTCGCCTCAGTCCATCTTAAATGAGCTTGGGCCCAGAGAAAGTGGCAGTGTTCCTGGATCCTGTTTATATTTGATTTCTTCTTGCATTTTAGAGTTTTAACCTCCATTTGTGGATGTCGTGATGAATGTGTTCACAGACAGTGGTTTTCGGAAGTGTTTCTGAGCCCATTCAGTGATTTCCACTACAGAATCATATCTGTTTTTAATGCAGTGCTGCCTGAGATATTGGTTTTCAGCCTGGTTGCTTGCATACAAAGATTTCTCACAATTTTCTGATTCTATTAATGACCTTATGTACTGTGGATGATGAAATCTCCAATTTCTTTGCTCTTTTACATTGAGAAATGTTATTCTTGAACTATTGTTGTACTATTTGCCTGCATAGTCTTCCACAGATTGGTGAACATCTCCCCATCTTCTGAAAGACTGATTAACTACTAGGTGTTATCATTATTCAACTATATTGTCTTTTGTTGCCCCTGTCCCAACTTTTTTGAAATGAAAATTGGCCTATACTGTTCAAAAAACTATAAAATTTCTCTGTTTCAACATTTAAATGCTGTCTTTGTACTATTTTCAATTAAATATAGGATTTAAATGATTTGCACATCATTGAATTCTGTTTTCATTTACGTCTTGCACAGCATCCCAACTTTTTTGGAAACGGTGTTGTATACATTACCTATTTCTCACTGTGTGTAATTGACGAATTCATGTGTTCATCTACATTTTGTGTGAAACTGACCAATGGACACAGGAAATCACTAAGGACTGACCAATCATGTCAGAAACCCTTCATTCTTCATTCAGTCCACATCGGAGACATGTGAAACGACCTGCAAAGGGTTTACAATCACTGAAGTTGAAGCACAGAAAGTAGTGACTAAGATAACTGAGCATTTTGCTATGAAACATATCAGTATCATGTTATAAGCAAGTGCCTTTAAATTTTTAAGAAGACATGCCAAAATCAATAAAATGCCCTCAGACCCCAGAGGGTTAAAGGATGAAGAATAAGAGCTGAATGTATGTGATTCAAGTGACCAGTCTGATAATTAGCAGTGTTGAGTGTGAATCTCGCAGTGTGTAATTTTCAGTAGGCCTCCTACTAGAGGATGTGATCTGCTTTTGAGTCTTGGTTCCTCTCAAGATCTCTTCCTTTTTTCTGTCTCGGGGAGTTTTTCCTTGCCGCAGGCATCTCTGGCCTGCTCACTGAGAGTTTCAGTACAGCTCTTTATGAAGCAGCTTCGTGACAGCGTCTGCTGTGAGACGTTCTGTACAAGCGAAATTGAATTAAGTGTTTTTGTCTCAGGAAACAGTCTAGGCATTTTTCAGAGAATGATGATTTTTACAGACGACACTTCCCAGTTTCAGAACTCTGGAGCAGCTCAGGGTTAAATGGTGTATTCGAAAGCGCAACAGTGACAGTAGCCAACAGTTGGGATCAAACCCATGACCTTTTGGTTTATAGCTAACAGTTCTCTGACTGCTGAATTGCTGTGATGCATTGAGAAGGAATGTTGCTCAAACCTTTTCTTTTATTTGGCCCACAAGCAGCCTTTAAACATCTGATTTTCCACTGAGTGTGCTGTAGTTGAGGCATACTGGAGCTCTTTTTCATATTGTCATCATATTCGGATCCATGTGCAGCGAATAGGTCAGCCTTATTTTTCAGCCAAATTCATTTGCAACTCAAATGAAAGAAGTGTTTTATTAAAGCGGGGAGCCATTAGAAGCCCTTTTACTCATTTTGCCAGTACCTTTTATTAAGGTTTGATAGGAACAACAGAATTCAGGCTTACTGCTTTAAAAAAACTGCAACAAATTACAATACAGTAAAAAGACAATATAAAAACAAAAAACAATAAAAAAAAATAACAAAAAAAGAATATTTTACCTTATTATTAATAATTGCAATATACAATTATATCCCCAAGTAATGTACAGCTGTATGCAAAAGGTAGAGCACCTTTGGTTAAATTACATTTTGTGGTTTTCTAAGTGAAAATAAAGTAACACATCCTCTACAGAGACCACAATTAAATATGACATTTTGTGGCACATTGTAGTGCATAGTTTCCATTTATTTCCTGATTTCACATATTGCAAAATATAAGACATAAAATGGGCCATATTTCTGTTTTCCTCAAATCTGTGGAAATGTTTTCCATAAAATGTGCCATTAATTTTGTACAGGCCACATTGCATTTAATTTTTTCTGTTACTGTCTTGAATTCAGCAAATAAACACAGTAATGGTGCCTTAAAATGTGCAGTTTGTTCTCTGTAGAGGACGTTTTTACTTATTTTCAACAAAACATGTAATCTGACAGGGACGCCCAAACTTTTGCATACAGCTACTACTGGATTAAAATCACTCCACAATTATTACTGTCAGACTGTAAAAACTACACACACTGCAGATTCATACTGGATTAAAATCACTCCACAATTATTACTGTCAGACTGTAAAAACTACACACACTGCAGATTCATACTGGATTAAAATCGCTCCACAATTATTACAGTCAGACTGTATAAACTACACACACTGCAGATTCATACTGGATTAAAATCGCTCCACAATTATTACAGTCAGACTGTAAAAACTACACACACTGCAGATTCATAGTGGATTAAAACCGCTCCACAATTATTACTGTCAGACTGTAAAACTACACACACTGCAGGTTCATAGTGGATTAAAATCGCTCCACAATTATTACTGTCAGACTGTAAAACTACACACACTGCAGATTCATAGTGGATTAAAACCGCTCCACAATTATTACTGTCAGACTGTAAAAACTACACACACTGCAGATTCACACTGGATTAAAATCGCTCCACAATTATTACTGTCAGACTGTAAAACTACACACACTGCAGATTCATACTGGATTAAAATCACAGATCTCATTGCTAATAACGTCAGTTACAGAAACTAACAGCTCCAGTATTGCATTAGCTGCCCATGCATGCACAGACTTATTACTGTAACTGTCACAGCAATAAAGCCCCATAAACTGTCCTCTCAGCTTCCTTGTGCATGTGGTTGGTCTTTTCTCAGTCTTCTGTCTGTGTAGGTCTCAGGACAGTAATGACCCAGCTTCATGTAGCCTTTCTTCCCCTCTATACAGCGTTATGCCCAGTGGGCACTGTCGGTCAGATGGGTGTCTTTTTCCCAGCTATCAGTGCATTTCTCACCCAGAACATTGTGGGGAGTGATTGCATTACCAGCGGCGATGGGGCCATGCTTACCAACTGAAGAATGCAGGGAATGCAGCCTCTTAGCAGCTAATAGTGGCATACAAAGAGCTTCATTCCTTTCCCCAAAGCCCCAAAGGCAGAGACACCACTCTTAAGGCTTCTGTGTCTGTTTATGTGTGTGTGTGTGTGTGTGTATGTGTGTGTGTGTGTATATGTGTGTGTTGGTTTTCATACATTTTCATGACAAATATGTTCTGACTTTGCTTAACCAACACTACAAGATCATCAAAATGCTCCTGCTTTTGTGAAGTGTTTTTCACAAAAGCTCTATTTTCCATTTCATTTTGGTTCCTGAGATTAAGTTTTTAGTGTTTGGGAACTGAAATTGTAATGTTTGAAACTGAAATATTTTCCATTCTTGTTTGATACAGGATTTCAGCTGCTCAACAGTTCGGGGGCTTCTTTGTTGTATTTTTCTTTTCATAATGCACTAAATCTTTTCAGTGCTGACAGGTCTGGACTGCAGGCAGGCCAGTTTAGCACCCGGACTCTTTTAATATGGAGCCATGCTGTTGTAATACATGCAGAATGTGTTTTGACATTGTCTTATTGAAATAATCAAGGTCTTCCCTGAAAAAGACGTCATCAGGATGGCAGCATATGTTGCTCCAAAACCTGTGTATGTCATTCAGCATTAATGAAGCCTTCACAGATGTGCAAGTTACCCCTGCCATGTGCACTAATGCCCCCCATACCATCACAGATGCTAGCTTTTGAACTGGTCCCTCTCATTTCAAATTTTGATTTATCAGACCACAGGACACTTTTTCACTTCGCCTCAATCGCCTCATCTTAAATGAGCTCAGAGCTCAGGCCAGGAGAACAGAGATTGAGGGTTTGAATGATTTGCACATCATTGCATTCTGTTTTTATTTACATTTTGCACAGCGTTCCAACTTTTTGGGAAACGAGGTTGTATAGAGAGAGAGAGGAGAGAGAACATCATCATTGCCTATAGAACATTATTCATTATTAAGTGTAAGTACTTACATGTATATACAGTCATATGCAAAAGTTTAGGCACTCCATCAAATTACATGGTTTGTTTTTACATGGTCTCATTTTTTAAGTCAAAGTAAGTCACACTTTTGCATATGACTGTAATTCATGTGGTACATTAGTATTACCCTGACATTATAAAGTGTGTGTGTAAGATAGATAGACAGACAGAGAGAGAGAGAGAGAGAGAGAGAGAGAGAGAGAGACTGAGTGGGTGTTGATCTGTATATAAGTAATAGACTGAGTTTGTGTTACTGTAAGTGAGAGAGAGGAAAGGATGGCAGCAGAGATATAGTATGTGTGTATATGTGTGTCTGTGATTGTCTCCAGAGTTGTGGGAGGTTTGTATGTGTGTGTGTTTTCAGAAGCTGAGAGAGATTTTGGTAGGTTGGTGTGTGTGTCTGTGTGTGTGTGTGTGTGTGTGTCTGTGTGTGTGTGTGCGTGTGTGTGTGTGTGTGTGTGTGTGTCGGCGTGTTTTGAAACACTCAGAGACGAAGTTTAACCTCAGAGTTGTTTCCATTAGAGCAGTGACCTGAGAACAGAGACGCTTTAGAGCACCCTAATGCACCAACACACCCTACAGCAAGAGGCCTGTCTGTCTGTTTGTCTGCCTGTCTGTCTGTCTAACTGTCTAACTGACTGTCTGTCTGTTTACCTGCCTTCCTGTGTACCTGACTCTGTCTGTCTGCCTGCCCGTCTGCCTACCTGTGGGTCTGTCTGTCTATCTGTCTGTTTGCCTGCCTGCCTGTCTGTGTGTCATTCTGCCTACCTGCCTGTCTGCCTGCCTGTCTGTCAGTCTGGCTACCTGCCTGTCTGCCTGCCTGCCTGCCTGGCTGTCTGTCTGTCTGTCTGCCTGCCTGTCTGTCTGTCTGTCTGCAATGCCGACATCACAGACAGCATCAGTACACAAATGAGCCTCATCATTAACTTTATTGTATGCTATATGGATCCAGGCTGATCTTTTTTTTTCTTGATGACTGTCCTGTGAGTTTAAATGAATAAAGACATTCACATGATTCCACAAACATGATTATGATCTTAATAATTCAGGCCAATCATTAACCATGTCACATCGAGGGTGACCAAATGTGTTTATAATGTATCAGTAAAGCACAAGTGCAGTTTTTAGTCATTTGTAGCAATACCCTCCTAATGTCAGGGTATCTCTCTGCTTGTCTCTCTGCCTGTGTTTCTGTCACTCTGTGTGTTTTTCTGCAGTGGTTGCACACTTTTTGCAGTGGTTGCACTCCGTCTGCATCTGTTTACATTTTAAGTTGTAAAAAAAAAAAGTCACTGTCTGCAAATGTCACGTTTACTCAAACAAATGAAGATCCTGTAACGGAAGCAAGCGTCTCGCTGAGATTAAACTGTTTCACTCTGTTCGTTTATGAACCATCCTAACCGTATACTGTTAAGCTGTGCTGCAGTTTTGTCCATGTTTGTAAATAACAGTGTCTGTGTTTACATGCAAAGACTTTCGCCAGTCCAATTGAACACATTCGGATTATAGATTAAGACTGAGGTGTTTGTACTCAAAATTCTGGTGAAAATCTCCATTTGCATGCACTCGGATCCAAACTTACACACTTGCATAGTGCACCACTTAGTGTAGATGTTACCAAGGCTATGAGGATCACGTGAGTCCAGTCAGGGTGAGTCAAGCAGCAGTATGTTATGTGCAGTAGAGTCGCAACGGAAACGTCTGCCACCACAAGCGATAACGGTCCACAGACTGCAGTGGTGAGCGGAATGCTCCATTAAGAGTCCAATTTTCCCAACTTTTGCCATTGTCTGCAGGGGTGGAATTAACCATATGTTGATTATTTCGGAGCTGATAATACAGAGTGTCCTCCTGTCTTCCTCCACCGTAAATAAACAATCTACACTGATAAAGCTATCCTCTGAAAATCATCTATTTTCGCAATAATGTTGTCACTATGCCATCGTCGACTGCAAACCACTATGAGGTGTGGAATGAGGGTGTTTTCAATGAAACATGGGAACGCAGCATATTGCAGTTTTTCCTTTTGGGAATGCAGTGAGATACAGACATTTTACTTGGCTATTATTCATCTATTTCTTGTTGTATGAAGTTTCTCCACAAAAAACATTTCAGATCAAACCACTCTGAATGACTTTTATATTCATTTTCAATAATGGAATTATGCAGAATTTTGAGGGATCACTATACTTCCTCTTAAAGAAGGGTAGAAGAGTGCTCCTTTACGTTCAGAAGTATTAATGATACACAACTCAGTGTGCTGGTTTGGTTTCACCCGCAAGAGTCACTGTAGGTAGGAAGATGTGAGGAACTGAAGAATGACCGCGGTCCATCCAAGATTTTACTGGCTAATCAGCTCCTTGTTGCAGGGAAGCATTTATTCAGGGCCTGCTCATTAAACTGAATGCCAGGCTGTGTGAAGGTTAATGAAATATCCACGTCTCTCTCGCCCTGAGCGATCGACCAAACGCGCCTGTTTGCGGCTGCCATGGCAACGCGCCAATCACTGATTTACATCTGTTATTATATGCTGAGATGGCCCGAGCTTGCCGGTATGGAACACACACACACACACACACACACACACACACACACACACACACATATAAGAAAACCTCTTAACATAATGGCAACTTCCCTTTACATTATGTTCAAAGAGTAGCTTGACTAAACATGCCAACATGCGTGGAAGCTAAGGGCCACCAATTTGCATAATGTTCAATGCAAAATACTAATTGCCCTAATTCATTACTCACTACATTAGCATACTTCATGACAAACAGTCCAAAATTACTTAATCCCATTTTACCCTGTACATTAACCTTTAGAACCCTGTGCTGATGTTGTACTCGAGCCCGGTCGTGGTTGTGAGAGCGTAAATTAATGATCTTGGGCTTAACATCATTTAAATTCAGTCTTGCCTCCATCTTGAGGTAACATGCCATAGCATCAGAGTGTGATGCCTCCATCTGAGGCAAACTGAACTTCTGTCTCTCATTACTGAATATCAATAAAATCTTCAAACAGAATAAATGTTCTTTCTCTACATATTTAAATAAAATCTGAGGATTTAACTGATTGCTTAACTGGTCACTATTCGTTTGCTTATGTTCTTTGGTTCCAAAATTCAAACACCCCCAGAGGGCAGATGGGAAAATTATTATTGCTATGTTTACATTTGATAGGAAAAATGAATGTGTGTTTGGTTTTAGTTGACCTTAAGAGGTGATTCTGAATACGTTTTAAGGTAAAAGGGAACCTCCAGAAGATATAATGCAAAGTTGGACAAAGACTGTGATCGAATAATAACTAATATTTTAGGCTATATAATATTTTGTATTATATTTTACACAATATTACAAAATATATTATTTATTAATACATATCATGTATCCTGAATGTATGATTAACCACCAACCAATTTATTTATTTTTTTTTACTTTCTCCTATTCATTTTCATATAATAAAAACATAAATAAATACATAAAATATAAAATCTTAATCTGAACTTCTGGTAATCTGGACTACAACTATTTTTTCATAAGATTTCTTTATTTCCTCCAATTGCAAATGATTTACATGAGATAGTTAGACGTAATTTTTTTCAAGATAAATTTGATATCTTAATGGATTTAGCCACTGTTATCAAAAATGCACTTACTATCTCTGTTTTTTTTTTATTTTTGCATTTATGGACTATAAAAAGTTGTTAGTTTAGATATTTTATAGAATGATTAGACTGAAATGTCTTTGGGTTGAAAGCACAAGAATTTTGATGGTGGTTTATCCTATGGCTTATTACTAAGCAAAAATAAATGATTAGCATTAGGCAGTCTTTTTAAATAGATTGCCCTCTTTTGGATCCATGCTGTTTCCTCAAACTCTCCATGGAATGTTTTCTCACAATCAGTACTTTTGAAATACTTTTTATTGTTCAAATTGATGTGTGTTTACTATCAGCTGTTTATAATACTTGAAATGAATTGAAATGAAGAAAAATGCAGAATGCCATTTATTATTTGTTTATCTGATCTATTGCACTGAAGCTCTGAGCTGCACAGAGAAAAAGTAGATCAGTGTTTACAGCTTTCTGACAGATCTGTAATCTGATACCACATAGAGATCAAATGTTCAGATATGGAGATTTTGAGTCTTTTTTCAAACTGGATTTGCTGCACTTTGATGAAACTGTTGCAGTTATGATACATGTAAGCATAAATTATTGACATGCAGAATTAAACTAAATTAAAACGTACTAAATTACAGAGATGAAAGAACCTTTTGCTCTTTTTATGAGTTTATGAGGTACTACATTTTCTTACGATGCCAACAATTACATTTTTATTTGCGTTATCCATCCACTTTCTCATGGACTCCATACAGTATACAGTACATTCTCCACGATGCATTCCAGAATAAGCCACACACACACACACACACACACACACACACACACCCATCCCAGACATCCATTTAACACAATGACGGAGTCTGTGCGTTTTCTCCTCGGGGGAACACTAGTTCCCCTTTCATGGCCGGCCTGTCTGAGGTCAGGCCTGTAAAAAATGATGGATGATGAGGAGAAACATGAAATGCGAAGATGCTTTTGGCATTCTTTTGTCTCTCGCTCAATCTCTCTCTCTCCCCAGCTGCTTTTCTGATCTGATTTCACCCTGCAGACAAACCCCAAAAGAGAGAGAGAGGTCGAGAGAAGGTTTTGGGGGGGTTTGGGGATGCAGTATCCAAACCTCATTCTCAGTAGAGTAATATTTCGCCAAAATGAGAGACATTATTTTTCATATCTTCCATGTAAAATAACTGTGGTTTGTAGAGAGTGGAAGTCTGTTAGAGAGATTATATGTGCTGAGAAGTGTAAGCGAATCTCTTTAAAGCCTCTACATTCCATTCTTCTTCCCTCATTTTACCTCAACTACAATACCCATAATCCACCAGGATCACCACTTACAATTCGACGAGGGATCGGTTAAGCCACAGTGGTGGAAAGCCTGCATTTCTCAAACCACGACTACAGCGCTCATAGCGCAAGTGAGAGGACTCTGTGACCACTTTTTGACCACTCTGTGACCATGGTGTAACAGCAGCATGACCGCCAATGAGCATGTAGGGTTCTGCCTTATGGAGCTGTTTTTCAGAATTGCTGATAACTCTTTTTAAATGGCCACATGGACAAAACCATTCGTATTGAAGAAAGACTACAGTTTGGCTATGAGGTGGCACTTTTAATAGTGTCCTACAGCGCCTCCTGATGGTCAAAAGTGCTGAAAGTGCTTTCTACACTGTCCAAAAACAAACTATGCTGTTAACACACCGAGAATATGTTGCACATGGTTGTTACTGTTTTCACGAACATGTGCCTGATAGTATGTTTGTAACTGAATTCGAGTCAGCTCTATTAAAACGTTTTGCTATGATTGTAAGGAAGTTTACCAAGTCAAATTTGAACAAAAAACAAAAATTCTACATCATAGTTCAAATAGAGTTAGAATAGCTAGAGCAACTTTCACTTATCTGCCTGATCAGGACGGTGAGGGTGTTTCAGAGACAGTGGTGTAGCCCCGGCAATGTAAAAACCCATAGCTTTTATTTTCTGGCAGAATCTTTGTCTTTGAGTCTGAGGTCTGCTGGCTTGCGTTAAGTAGATCAATCCTGTTGCCTTTGAAACAATAATTAGAAAATCTAAAATCTGTTGTATTTAAACACAGCAAGTATTGCAGTGTTGTATTTGTTGTATTTAAACACAGCAAGTATTGCAGCGACAAAACATTGAGGTTTGGTTGGAAACAAAAGGGTTAAAAAGGGTTCAAATAAAAAACATTATCCAGATTCTTGTTCTCTGTGGTATCTAGGCAGATACAGCCAAGCAAGCTCTCCCATTGGTTAGGATTTCAGGAGCTGAACTGAAGGCCTTACGCAATAGATTGACTACCTACATAATGTAAGAAGTGACAGAGGAATCAAACTCGCATTTTAATTTACAGTTGGAGCAATTTTATAAGCACTCTAGACTTCTGGAGGTTCTAGATACGTCACTGCATAAGCCGAGCTCACATGAAACAAACAATTGAATGAGGAGAACATTCGGTCATCCGTCATGGTATGTTGTGGAAATTTCATTTTTTTTTTTTTTACTTTTTGTCACATAACAATGAACATATGATAACACATAAACTTTCACTTTATAAGTTCTTTTTGGTCACCAAATTTCCACTGTGAGTCTTATTTAGCACCAATCCAGCAGTGCCCCTCTTCTCACACTGGGGCTGAATCTCAAATGGCTCCCTGCTCCCTATATAGTGCACTACGTAGGAATTTGAATACTGGATACTGCAGCCCAATGGTGCGTAATACAGTTAAGAAATAGTCATTTGGGATTCAATAACTGATGCACTATTTGGCTGTAGATGCTAGAATTTCTCATAGCTAGCACACTCTTTAGGGAGTACGGAGCCGTTTGGGATTCAGCCTGGGTTTGATGCGACTTCTGACTGAAACACGAACATTCGAAGTGTGTAAGTCATTCAAGTGACATTTTTAGACTTTAATACTGCTGTTTTACAGTGAATCATACCATAAATACTTTATTTCAAGCCTGTGATATCAATGATGGAGTTGTTTAGACTGTTTGATATCTTTTAGCCTTGTTAGCTGTCTGACCAGCCTAGTTCTAGTTAAGAACATAAGTTGTCAGCAATTCAGTTTAAACAAAAGACAGGTTCTTACTTGATCAGTACACTCGGTGGTCAATGCAAGCAGCATGAGAATCAAAGATTATTCCATTAGCAGCACCAGGGTTTTTTGTGCCAGGGCTTAGTAATACACAATTCAGTTGTTGGCGGTCAGCATGAGTATATCGCGGATTTTACAACGGCTTTGAAAGTAGCTCAATCAGATTTTAGGACCGGAAAGATCCTTTTTATAAACTGTATTTAACAAACTGCAAATGTATGTGTTTAATCTACAGGGAGATTCACTCGAAAGAGGCCCCGGATATTCTGTTGTAACTCCCTGTTAGGATGAAGCAATCTGAACAAAAAAATAGCTACATACGTTGACGTATGTGTAATCGATTACATTACATGCGATGCTGGAAGTGATCTCCATTTTCTGCCAGACAAATTAAGGAGTATGGGGGTATGCACCCAGAAGTTGCAAACGGAGGTTAAACGTCGCAACAGCTGTCCAGCGCCTACCTCATCACTCTGACGCTGGGGCATCCCGGCTTATTCGAAGCTCCATCTACTGAGGAGCACATTGTATGTTGTTTTGTTCAGATTGCTTCGTCCTAGAGAGAGTTATTTCAGAATATTCAGGGCCTCTTTTGAGTGAATCTCCCTGTAGAATGTTCAAAAATGTTCAGATGCACCAACAGTAGCACCGCACTAACACACTATTAGAAGTTTAGTATTATTAGTATTAGTAGTATTAGTTTACTGTTAGTGTTTAGTGTTTACACCATGGTGTCTGAGAGTAACGCAGTTTCAATGCTCTGTATGTCCTGTACATATTGTAGCATTGACAATAAAGCTGACTTGACTTGACTTGAAATCCCATAGAGATGCAGGAATAAGCATTATTGTTAGCTTTTTTCTTTTTCTCTACGTTACAGCTCAAACTGAAAAGAAAGTAAACTAATAAACTGTAATGAAACTGCCTTCATCACAAATTCTTAAAATCCTTAAATTGTATTGCGATAGTGTCATATCATGGAGCCTCTTTTGGGGCCTGATTCGAGAGCATTCCTTTGCTGTCTGCTAAAAGTTACATTTCAGATTTTACATAAGCTCTCTGCTAAACCCATTATGCTCCTCGCTGCTAATACTTTGCCTCAGCTCAAGTAACCTCTCTCTCTTTCTCTCTCTCTCTCTCTCTCTCTCTCTCTCTCTCTCTCTCTCTCTCTCTCTCTTTGCCTCTTCTCTCCTGAAGGATCATTAAACTAAGGTGATGAAACCTTGCAGCTGGTTCCTGCGTGTCCTCTCATCCCTCGCTCCTTCGTTCCTCACACGCTCAGACATATGGAGATGTTTAATCGCGTACAGGAGCGCAGGGGAGGAGAAGCCACTTGAGGCCACTCGTATGAGAGGAACGAGGCTAAAGCGCAGCTTTTTTTTTTACCCACACGAACGCTGGAATGATTGGCTCATAAAGGCGCATTTCCCCACTGACCGCATCTCTAACATGTGCTATCCATCGTTCTTCTCCGTCCTCATTTCTGCAGCTGTGGCTTCATGCTTGACAAGACATAGCTGGAGAGGTTTTTTTCCTCCTTTCTCTCTCTCTCTCTCTCTCTTTCTTTCCCCCCCAAGCCCCTGTGAGAATCCTTATCTCATTCTCCGTTTGCTTTCTCGTCTTCACCTTCTTTCTCCCCCTCTTCCCTTCAGGTCTTCAGATTTGGACGGATGAAAGTCTTGACATCTTTATGATAGGAGGGAGTAAACTGAGTGGGCTTTGGTGTTCTTTAGCAGAGAGCTGTTTCCAGCTCAGCATGGGGAACCCCAGATGCACAAGTTAAAGCAACATTTTGGCGAAAAGTCTGAATTATCAAGCGTAGTCGACGAGCCAGGACGTGTTTGGGGTCTGAACGTTTCGTATTTAGTTTTTGCGCTGGAGCTGTGAGGCTAGTGTAGCTAACAAGTCATGGAAGCTTATAACACCAGTTAGCATCATGCAAGTGACCAAGTTGCGGTGGCACTTTGTTTTGAGTGGTCCTTTTTGGATAAAATAAACACTCAGCAGACTCTCAGTAACACATCAACAGCATACTAATGATGTAGCAGCAGCATTCAGTAGATTATCAAGAGATCTTTAATTAACAGGTTTAACACAGACCATCTCAACATCCTCAACAAGCTGGTATAAACATACTGACACCATTCTGAAACTGGAGCTTAACTGGTTTTGGGTTGAGGTTAAGGCTGGGGTTATTATTAGGACCAGGTGAGCATTAGGATTAGGTATTGGGCTGAGGTTAAGGTTAGAGTTAGCAGTAAGGCCTAGGTTAGGGTTAGGTGTTGGGTAAAGTTGGTAAGGTTAGGTTTTGTGTAATGGAAGTAACATATTAACATCTACTTAATGCAAGTAATGTATCAACAGAACATCTACAAGATATTTACTTCAGTGTATTCAGAAACTTCACTACTGTTACTTCACTGATATGTTGTTGATGAGGGTGAGGGTCTGTTGTTCAGTGCCAGATTGGTTAATTGGGATGGTCAGGAACATTTCTGGTGGGCCAGTAGTGTTTTGGGCTGGTTAATGTGAGCCAGTGCATAGACTTACATATAAAAGCATGATTATACTGAGACAAACTATAATGTTCAAGTCTGTATTAATTTAGAGGGTTGAACCAGAAGCCCCACCCACCAAGTGGTCCAGCCCCAGCTTGCTCACTGTAACCGAGTCTTGGACAGTGGATAGAGACAAGATGAGCCTGAAACCAGCTTCTTATTCTCATTTCCCATTCCACCTTAAATGATGTAGCTGATACATTCTTTAGCTATTTAAGGTGGAATGGAAAATTAAATAAAAAGCTAACATTAGCCTTGAAACATTATCAAATTCAGTGGGATGATGTAGCATGTGAATCTTGTGAAGATGGACAGCAACGGCAAGAAAAACCTATGCAAGGAGGATGAGGACATATCCAAGCAGATGGGCAGTGAGAAATGCTGACAGGACCATTGGCTTCATGATTTTGTCACATTTAAGATGTCTTTTTGATGTTATCACTAGCTAGCCACCCTGATTATATCAGTGTGGATATAAATAATACGAGTAAGAAAGATGCATAGATTTTAGAAAAAGTTATTTTGCATACAGGCTGTGTTTGTGTGTGTGTAGTACAGTTAGAGTTTTGGGTGGACTGGTCTGTATCTGAAAAAAAGTCCCACTCCAGCCCTACTGTTGTTTATGTAGCATGTTAGCTAGCTAGCTAGTGTGATAACTAATCCAGTTTTAGTAAGCTTTAAAGGAATGTGATCAGTAACTTACTAAAACTTCAATTAGATTAGCTGACAACTTCAGTTATAAAAGCTAATGCGCTAACTAGCATACGTTCCATCTAAACTATATGCTAGCCAGCATTTTTTTAGGTTGTTTTGCCTCTTTCCTTTAAAACTGCATTCACTGAAAGTCGTGGTTTATTTTGTCCATCAAACTGAAAGTTTTTTTACAACAAAAGACTCTTTATTTGAAGCCATAGCAAACTTGACACTATAGCAAGTTGCAGAACAGCATTACAGTAATGACCAAAGCAAAACTGGAAAGCACAGTCAAACACATTGGGAGATTGGAATTAAATGTAGTTATGTTATAACTGAAGTTTGGGGGGGAGAAACATGCCTGAAACCCCTCCTTCTTCCAATCTAACGCCCTATAAATTCACATCCTCACCTTCTGTTCCTGTGATGAAGCGTTCGCAATCACCACCGTCATCTCATCTCCTGTTCCACAGTCCTACATCAGTCCTACTACAGCTATGAGGGGGGTCTGGCCTTCTAGCTACAGGCAGAAGCTGCCCAGAACTCCAGCCCAAGTTCTCAGAGTTCTCCCTTCCCTTAATCAGGCTTCCCTCATACTACCACCATGTTGAAGGCACAGTCTGAACTCACAAAATGGTTTTATCTGTTCTTTCTCTGGCTTCACAAGTTGTAAGCCCCAAGTCTAGGTCGAGCCACTAGACATTTAAGGGTGAGGATGAGTCCCCATCTCTGCCTTGTGCTTCCATTAATGGAGAGTATGGCACAACTTAACACAGGGCAGTGTTTTTTTGTGGTTAAACAGGTTCCAGTAGAACACGCTTTAGGCCATGTTCTCATATTCCAATAGCAATGTTATCTGTGAATCTTCACAGCAGTCACGCAGATGTGTCTCGACATTCACCCTAACAGTAATATTTTTCATCAAACGTTTTCTCGATTACTGAGCTGAGTATAAGCCACCTAATTCATTCTTGTATCACTGCAATCTCTCTCTTCGTGGCTGAAATACAGCCCCATTTTGAGGCATATAAAAAATGTACAGTGAGAGCTAACCAGGCTGAAGTGCAGCCTGCACACAGTGGGGTTAGTTTAAACAGTGTTTCAACTAAGCCCCCTCAGAGTAAACAACTGAAAGAAGTCCAGACCCCTCGAAATCAATTCAAAGAAGTCATGTTTTTGGAAGTTTTTATTCACAGATTTATCAAAAACATACAATAGATGTCATATAATTAGCATATATTTAAATTTTACAGCTTGTCTACTTTGTGGGCAATAATAAAATATCCAGTGTTTGATTCAGCCTCTTTCACTAATCATATTTATTTTGATTTAAGTATTTTAATGTGACCTGTCCAGGGTGTATCCTGCCTTCCACCCAATGACAGCTTGGGATAGGCTCCAGCACCCCACCGCGACCCAGAAGGATAAGCGGTTTAGATGATGTATGTATGTATGTATTTTAACGTATTCAAATTGGAAAGCTTGTCTGATTCAAAGAGCACAGAACTGTATTGAATTAATCGTGTTTTATATCATTCTCCTGGACATTGTCGTGACCATTACATGTAACCCTTTAATCTGTTACAGTTAATCCCACTAATGGGCTAAGGCGTAACATTTGCACTCATCCTACACTCTTAAAAACAGATGGTTCTTCAAAGCGTCTTTAGTAAAGAAGATGTTTCTATATAGAACAGTGGACACTCAAAGAACCGTATGCAAGCTTAAAGGATTCTTTGCATGGTGAAATAGTTCTTCGGATTGATGGAGAATGTGTTGTATATGGTTCTATATAGCACCAAAAAGGGTTCTTCTATTGTTATAAGCTGAACATCATGACAATAGCAGAACTGTTTTTGGTGATATAGAGAACATACAACATGTTCTCCATCAATCTGAAAACCGATTTCACCATGCAGAGAACCTTTTAAGCATGCAAATGGTTCTTTGAGTGTTCATGGTTCTATATAGCATCAGTGTCTTTTCTAAAGAACCTTTGACGAAGCATCTTTTTAAGAGTGTACTTTCAGCTCAGCTGTACACAAATGGTAGGTGTTTGAAACAGTTTATGTTTTTCTTTGTAGCAGAGATGTGTAGGATGTCTGCATTAAAAATATATATTAATCTTGCTCAAATACCTCTAAAGTTATTTAGAATATACAAATATATTTGTAAAGCTGCATTAGCTCCATATACAGAGAAGACCCAACAAACTGCAAATAAAAAATAGGCTGCAAACTCAGAAAACACTTTCATCAAAATGACAACACTGACGCTACATTTCATAAAGTCACTGCAAATACAGAAACACATGCAACTTCAGAAACGCTGATAAACCAGTCACAACACAGCGGAGGTGTTTCTGGAGGACGCTCAGAGAGAACGGAGCCATTCAGACTTTAAATTCTATGCAGCTCAAACATTCACCAGTTAAAGTAAGTTAACCTTTATTTGAGCAGATTACTGATCACTGTATCGTATTGGGAATTAGCTGTAGAGGTAACTGTAAAGGTTTAACTAGTAACACCAGATTAACTTCCACAGTATGGCTATGAGAGGTCAGATAGCAAACTAGCCAGCCAGATTAACCAGGAACTCTTTGAGTCTTTCAGAAACATTTCCGTTGTGTTGTGACTGGCTTTTGGAGCATCTCTAAAGTTGCTTGTGTTTTCTTTATTTGCAGTGCATTTGTGAAATGTGGTTCCAAAGTGGTCATGTTGATAAAAGTGTTTTCTGTGTTTGCAGTGCATGTGAAATGCAGTTCAGGTGCAGTCATGTTGATGAAAGTGTTTTCTGTATTTGCAGTGCGTTTATGAAATGCAGTTTAGGTGCAGTCATGTTCATGAAAGTGTTTTCTGTATTTGCAGTGCGTGTGAAATGCAGTTTAGGTGTAGTCATGTTGATGAAAGTGTTTTCTGTATTTGCAGTGCGTTTATGAAATGCAGTTCAGGTGTAGTCATGTTCATGAAAGTGTTTTCTGTGTTTGCAGTGCGTTTGTGAAATGCAGTTCAGGTGCAGTCACGTTGATGAAAGTGTTTTCTGTATTTGCAGTGCGTTTATGAAATGCAGTTTAGGTGCAGTCATGTTCATGAAAGCATTTTCTGTATTTGCAGTGCGTTTATGAAATGCAGTTTAGGTGCAGTCATGTTGATGAAAGTGTTTTCTGTATTTGCAGTGCGTGTGAAATGCAGTTCAGGTGCAGTCATGTTCATGAAAGTGGTTTCTGTGTTTGCAGTGCGTTTATGAAATGCAGTTTAGGTGCAGTCATGTTGATGAAAGTGTTTTCTTTATTTGCAGTGCATGCGAAATGCAGTTCAGGTGTAGTCATGTTGATGAAAGTGTTTTCTGTGTTTGCAGTGCGTGTATGAGTTTGCAAAGTGTTTTTAGCTTTACTATGAATAGGGTTTTGTCAGCCACCGTACTCATAGCTCCAGTGCCAATCTAAAGAAGCAAACATCAGACCCCAAACATATCTTGGCTGATTAATAACACTTGAGATAAGCGAAATACTGTGTATGTTTGGCTTTAGGCCAGACTACTGCTTCGACTGATGTTATGAGTGTTTATCATTGATTACCATCTCTTCATCTCAACTTGTAGCCCATGTGCTTGTTTTGGCCTCAATGCTGTATCGTTTTATCACTGGTTATTTGCAGTGGAGAGTCACATCTGTTGAAAATACATCATTTCTGCTGTTCAGCTGAGCGCACGCACATTTTGGCGCAAGCAGCTCGGCACAGCTGGTGTTAGGTGGAGCGCATTGTGGTGAATGCGACTCGAATCTCTTTATTATATCAGCTTAATTGTTCGATTTCATCTGCCTCCCACTCTCTTCCTATGAGTCTCGCTCTCTCTCTCTCTCTCTTTCTCCCCAACCTCTCATCTGTCCAAACAGAATGAGTCATCCTTACATCTGGAGAGGGAGAATGAGTGACAGATAGAAAGAAGATGATGAGAAGCTTGATTTTTTACTAGCCTTTTTAGAGCTTACAGAGAGACAGAATCACAGTCAGCAAAGTGGAGAAGAAAGTAAACAACCAAAACCTTGAATAAAACCACATGCTTTTCATTCACACATGGAAAAAGAGATGCATTTCATAGACGTCTCATTTAGCTTCTGTTCTAGAGAGCAATTGTACATGATGTTCTTCTAAAGAACGTTTGTGTGTTTTCATGTACCAAAAGCAGACATCATTCATTTCTACTTGACCATTTTTCATCTTCTCTTTATACATTACAATTAAATGGCTGCTTTTGTTACTGGCCGACCCTCTATCGCATAAAATATTGTTTAAACATGATAAAAATGTGTACGTTGTTTTTACTATTTATAATTGCTTAATTAATGGAAATATTTGAAAAAAATATAGAGTAGGTGGTAAATTGTTGCCATATGACAACAATGTGCAATCATGGAAAGTACCATAAAATTTCATTTTTCTCTAAAAACATACTTTTATTGAAAACAAGACTAAACAAATCCAACTTAAACTTAGGAAAATGTATAACCCAATATTTACACAGTTAAATTAATACAATTTCATTTGTTATTTGGAATGTTACATATGCCTGTAATAGGACATAGGGACATAATTTTCTTCATTAAAAAAAAAAAACTTCATATTTAATTACATTTAGTCATTCTTATCCCTTAGCACTCATTTCATTTAGTCATCATCAATATGTTTTAAAGACTACAAATGTACACAGAAGTGGACTAACATATATTTTGGGTGGGATATTGCAATTCCTACTATTAAAACTATGATTTCTGGTGGTGTAATTTATAATCCAACTAAGATTTTACAGTGACAAAATTAAATGAAATTGCAAATTATTAATGAAAATGTATTTTTTTCCTTTTCAAATGTAATCAAAAGTTGTAAACATAGTCTCAGAGTAGCATAGTGCTATGTAAGTCAGTTACAGCTCAATAGGTTGAATGCACACAGATCACTTCCATATTTGCATATTGTTGCCATATGGCAACAAATTCATTTTACCCTTTTACAAAAGACTTGTTACATCTAAAATGGTTTTTGTGAGTTCTGACCATGCCTTCAACATGTGGTTGTAGCATGAGGATGAATTGATTGAGGGAGGGGGGAGAACTCTGAGAACTTGGGCTGGAGTTCTGGGCAGCTTCTGCCAGTAGCTAGAAGGCCAGATCCCCCCCTCGTAGCTGTAGTAGGACTACAGGACAAACTTCAGTTATAACATAACTACATTTAATGATAAAAATTCAAACTTAACTTACCCCAGATAGTATTTTATTTATTTCTTGATGGAATTTTGCCTAAATATTGAACAGTTATCCAACATTGGGAGCCCACAGGTCATGGCTTTCGCAGTGTCAAGTGTCAATGGAAAAGGTGAGTGCAAACAAGATTTCCTGGTCATGCAATTCATCACGTATTTGTCCTTTCAAAGTAAAAGACTCTTTTTTCCACAATTAAACACTAAAACATGGATTTTATGTTACCGTCTTTTAGAAAAATTGAGCTAAAGTAATTGTTGCCATATGGCAACACCATGCAATACAGGGTTAAGACTGATGTGTGTAAATGAGCTTTGTTCTGATCCATATATGGACTGTGTGAACTGGGAATGAACTGTATGTTTGGGAGCTTTTAACAATGTTTACATTTTACATCGGACTTTTCCTTTTAAAATGTGAGGAACTTGTTGTTTTTCATGATATGGGCCCTTTAATGCTATACATTTCTGACCCATAAGGAGGACTGTGAGTGTCTGTGGTGCGTCAGTCTTTTCATCTGCTTTCCTTCACCCACTTCACTCTCACTCCATTTCTCATTCACTCTCACCCACTCGCTCATTATCTCGCTCGCTCATTCATTCTCACTTGCTCTTTCTTTTGCTCTCCCGTTCACTCACTTACCTACTCACTCACACACACACTCACTCACTCATTCTCTCCTATCTTCTTTGCTCCTC